>NC_134866.1:47327776-47641610 GCF_049852395.1 Peromyscus maniculatus bairdii | reverse complement strand
CTTACTTGGAAGTAAGGGGTCCTGACCACTGCTGGACCGCCTTGGTTACTGTGTGAAGGACCATGAAGCGGGTATGACAGGGATCCAGTTGAGACTGGTGGGTTTATCATGGAGTAACAACAGTGGGATGCTGAGAAGCAGCCAGTGGAAAGAGGCACCAACAGGATTTGCTCTCAAACTCAGCATGAGGGATGGGAAGACACAGTCTGAAAAGTCCGGGAGAGGGATCTGAGCAGAGGAATGATCTTGTTGCTGCTGCATTGACAAACATAAAGGTGTGTGTGTGTGTGTGTGTGTGTGTGTGTGTGTGTGTGGTGTGCCAAGAGTGGCCTAGGATGTGATGGTTGAGAGTGATCAGATCTTTCAGACATGATGCTCTAAAGCATGCTAGATAGAGAAGGCTGAAATTTAGAAGGAAGATAAGAAACAAAGCCAGGCATTTCGATATCAACTACATTGTATCTTTCAAGATCTCGGCAGAAAACAACCAAATATTCAACAAGGAACGCTTGGAGAGAGACCATTGACAAGGGGGCCATCTTTAGAGGTGGAAACAGTGAAGACGGTAGCACACTGTGTTCTAAGCTGTGGTGCAGTTATGAATTTGAGCTGCTGTAGTGGGTTCTAGGCCTACCTGGGATACATAGCAAGATTTTGTCAAAAAATGAAGGGGGAGAGAGAGAGAGAGAGAGAGAGAGAGAGAGAGAGAGAGAGAGAGAGAGAGAGAGAGAGAGAGAGAGAGAAAGAGAGAGAGAGAAAGAGAGCTTTCATTGTAGTGTAAGGACCAGATCACGGAGGAAATGGTGCAGGAACTTGGAAGTGGAGAGCTTGGTAAAGGAGGAAGACTCGGGAAGAGTTACCATTGACTAGAGCTTCCTCCCACCCCAGGAGCCAAGGAAATAACAGTCCAGTGGCACTCGGTCGCTCTCTGCTCTTTATCACTTAGCTTTGGCCACAACCAACCAGAAGCCAGAAGGCTCGTGGTAGAGTACATATACATTAACCTTCTGGGTAGAGTCCTGGCTGCAGAATAAGTCCAAAAGACAAGAGAGAGCTTGGGAGCCAGGAGCACATCAAATGTCATTTCAAACCAAGACTGCCTGAGATGACTAGGGAATGCATGTAGACTGAAAAGATCTTCATGAGGGCCAGGACTGAATTCTGGAATGAAGCAACCAGAAAGTAACATCAATACAACACGGAGTCTGAGAAGTCAAGTGAAAATCCCACTCAAAACGTGACTGTCATTTGGTTGCATATGCCACCTGCTGTGGACGTGTTCAGCTGGTTTGAGAGGATGAGACATGCCCACTGACCCCTGGACACAGCAAATCCGGCCTACGTTGACATCAATGCGAGCAATGGTAGTAGTGTGAGGGGCGCCACACTGAAGTGGGGTTGACAGAGGCATTGAAGAGTTGAGAGGAGGTAAATTGAAGTTTTCTATAGATTGTGAACATATGGCTTTTTGTTTGTTTTTCGAGGCAGAGTTTCTCTGTGTAGTTTTGGTGCCTGTCCTGGATCTCACTCTGTAGCCCAGGCTGGCCTCCAACTCCCAGAGATCCACCTGGCTCTGCCTCCTAAGTGCTGGGATTGAAGGCGTGTGCCACTGCCGCCCAGTGAATGTATGTATTTCAGAAGGATGGAGGGAAGTAGACGGCAGCCGGAAGGAAACCTAGATCAAAACCGATGGCTTCTGTTGTTGTACAAGAGGGAAAGAAATAACAGCACGTTTCTATATTGATAGGAATAACCCGGCAGAAAGGGAGAAAATGGGAGAGGAGTGAATTGCTGTTGCCCCAGGACAAGCAAGAACTGAGGGAGCTGGTGGCTAGGAGGAGGAGGAGGAGGAGGAGGAGGAGGAGGAGGAGGAGGAGGAGGAGGAGGAGGAGGCCTGAGTGCAGCCATCCAGCCTGGCAGAGGGAAGGTGCCATCACCGCTGGGTGTGGAGGTGAGGCAGGTGGTTTGCAAGGGTTCTCTCTTCATTTCTTTGATTTTTCTCCTTGTCAGAAAGCAAGGTCATGTGCCAACAGAACCTGGAAAGGTTGGTGTTTGGGGAAGAGAAGGGAAAACATGAAAATCTT
The DNA here is from genome assembly GCF_049852395.1 of Peromyscus maniculatus bairdii. Classification (NCBI taxonomy): domain Eukaryota; kingdom Metazoa; phylum Chordata; class Mammalia; order Rodentia; family Cricetidae; genus Peromyscus; species Peromyscus maniculatus. The sequence continues at coordinate 47,639,526 of NC_134866.1, read as the reverse complement.
AACCAACTCAGCCATTACCTGACTTCTTTGATTGTATGCATCCTAAAATAATTTTACAAAATGCTAATCCTTAGATATTTTAAGATTGGTGCCTGAAGCCGTTCATCCTAAGTTGAAGCCATTCACTGGGAAGAATGTCTTTCGCTTATATAACCAGCTAGAAGAATTTGGCTAAAGCAAAGTTAATGGTTTTTAAAAAAAAAAAAAAAAAACTCTTCAGAGTTATTTATTAACAACCCCAAGATTATGAAAAACTATCTTAACAAATACTTTATATCAATTATCAAAATAATTTTGATGATGTGGCAGCAACAATGTAATTGTTCCTTGTTCAGCTTGTTCTAAAAGCAGAGAATTGGAAGTTAAGCGGCAATGGGACATAGCCCTCTCCCAAATGAGCTATTTCTTTTCCTAACACATACAACAATGTTTCAGGTTGTTTCTTTATGTGGTTTCTTAGGCACTGGGGCCATGCAACATACTTAGAGTCGTAATAGATGATATGCATAGTCTTATTTGTTTGTTTGTTTAAGAAGAGAAGTAATGTGAAAGGAAACTCCTACACGCAAAAGAGTCTGGCAAATGGCATTTGGTGATTCGGGCTGGCGAGATGGTTCAGTGGGTAAAGGAGCTTGCTGCCAAGCCCAGCCATCTCCGTTTGATGCCCAGGACTCACGCGATAGGAAGAACAGCAGCTCTCGAAAGTTGTCCTCTGACCTCCACATGTGTGCTTTGGCATGCTTGTGCCAATGAATAAATGTAAAAAAAATACAATAAATGGGATGACAGATATCCGCACAAAGTTTCTTTTCCCAAGGGTCCTTACTTAACGTTTCTCCTGAGGAAGTCTCCACAAGTTCATTTATTCCTAGAAACTGCAGCAAAATGTCTAGTGACTGTGAGGCCGCTGGTTGGATCTCAAACCATAAAAATTCTAAAACAAATAAACAGATAAAAAGGCTGGCATGACAGCTCAGTGGCTGGAGGCCTTTGTGTACTGGCCTGGTGACTTGAGATCAGTCTCTGGTTCCCACAAGGTGGCAGGAAAGAACTGAGTCCCCAGACTTGTCCTGTGACCGCCACACTTGTGCCCTGACCTGCACATGCCTGAATACACTCATGCAATACATTAAAAGAATGATAACCACATATAAAAATTAACATTTTAACGGCTAACTATACAATTCCACGGCATTGCCTGGATTTCCATGGTTGCGCATCTCTGGAACGGTCCTCCATGCTCTCCTCGTTAGGTTTTGTTGTTGTTGTTGTTGTTGTTGCTGTGATAAAACATTGACCAATCCAACTTGAGGAGGAAAAGGTTTATTTCGTCTTATACCTCCAGATCACAGTCCATCCTTGAGGGAAGTCACAGCAGGAATCTGGAGGCAGGAACTGAAGCAGAGACCCTGGAGGAACGCTATTTACTGTCTTGTACTCTGTGGATTGCTCAGCTTGCTTTCTTATATAACCCACGCCCATGGGTGGTACCGTAACCCACAGTGACCTGGGCACTCCCAAATGAGACATTAACCAAGAAAATGGCCCCACAGGCTTGCCCACAGGCCAATCTAATGGGGGCATTTTCTCAATTGAGGCTCCCTCTTTCCAGGTGACCCTAGCTTGTGTCAAGCTGGCAAAAATCTAGCCAGCGCACGTCCCAAATGAAATCCTAAGCCTCTTGCACAGTAACTATCCATCTGCCTTCCCTAACTACTAGCAATCATCTTTGGAACGCTTTGTTTCTGTGGATTTGACCACTCTGGGTACCTCACAGGAATTGATTTACAGTATTTGTCCTTGTAACCGGCTAATTCCAGCTAGCACAATGCCATGCACATTTCCTCATACTATGGCACACATCTGAATTTTTCATTTTATGGGCTGGAGAGATGGCTCAGTGGTTAAGAGAGTGTACTGCTCTTGCAGAAGACCTAAGGTCACTTTTCAACACCCACTGTCCAGTGGCTTGTTACTCTTGTTACTGCCTGTGACTCCAGTTCCAAGGGATCTGGTGCTCTCTTCTGGCCTCTACGGGCAACTGCACTCACATGCACACACCCACATACAGATACACACGTGGACACATAATTTTAAAAATGCATTTAAAATATAAAAATAAATAATTTTACATTTTATAAGTTGAATAATCGTTCATTATGGGTGTAAACATATGTATGTGTGTACACATCACACTTGGCTCATCTATTCATCTGATGATGGACAGTCGTATGGTTTGTACCTTTTGGTAATTGTGAATAATTCTGGTATAAATACATGTAAATAAATATCTATTCAAGTCCTGGCTTTCAGTTTTTGTAGGTATGGAGCCAGGAGTGGAATTGCTGGATCACATGGTAACAGTAATTTTCTGTTTGTATATTTTCTTAGCAGAAATGAGTCCAAAAGAATGGACCAAGAACAAGCAAGAGAAATATGATATAATTGTGGAGCACTTGTCGGGCTCCACTGAGATCAGCAATCTTGAATTTAAAATGAAACCAGTCATTATTTCTGTATTATTTTTTCCAGCCACATTCATTTATATGGATGCAGGTATTGGTTAGAATAAATGTTGGATATAATCGTGATTTGGGCTTAGTTAGACCAATGTGTCGGGGCAAGAGAAATGCTAAGGATTTGAAGATATGCATATGATTCTAAATGATTATAGTTTGGATCACAGAAGAGCGGAGTCAAACAGATTTCATGAATTTTTCGAATTCCTTATAAAAGTAATTTCCAGGTTCTCCATAAATGAAAAGTGTTTAAAATGTGTTTCCAGCTATTTTTTGTTAGTGCATACAGACACAGTTTATTTTTTATAAATTTTTATTTTATTTATTTATTTATTTATTTATTTTGGTTTTTCAAGACAGGGTTTCTTTGTGTCGCTTTGCGCCTTTCCTGGAACTCACTCTGTAGACCGGGCTGGCCTCGAACTCACAGAGATCCACCTGGCTCTGCCTCCTGAGTGCTGGGATTAAAGGCATGCGCCACCACCACCCGGCTATTTTTTATAAATTTATCATATAGCAAGAGCTTGAAAGTTGGCTCAGTGGTTAAGGGCACTGTTCTTGCAGAGGACTCAGGTTCAATTCCCAGCATCTACATGGTGGCTCACAATCATCTGTGACTCCAATTGCAGGGACCCAGCATTCTCTTCTGACCTCTGTGGGTACCAGGCACACACATGGCACACATACATGGCAAAACACTAATGCGTATAAAAAATAAATTAAAAATAAGTGTACCATATATTAAACTAGGCTGAAAACCTATTTTATTATATTTATTTTATTATATATGATTTCTCTTCAGGTTTCTTTTCTTTCTTTCTTTTTTTCTTCATTGCCCGTTATGTTGACTAGCATTCCAGTATAACATTGAATATAAAATGTTGCATGTTATTCTTTTAGGACTAATTTAAAATTTGTGTGTGGGAGTGCTGTAGCAGGACTCGGCTGTTAAGAGCACTGGCAGCTCTTCTAGGGGACACGAGTTCTACTCCCAGCACCCACACAGTGGCTCACAACCATCTGCAACTCCAGTCCCAGGGGATCTGACGCCCTCTTCTGGCCCCCTTGGGCACTGCACACATGTGATATACAGGCATACGTGCAGAGAAAATGCCCATTCACACAAAAATAATACAATCACTTAAAAAAGTGTATGTGCATGTTATATGTACAAGTATTGGTAGATGTGTGCACACATGCACATGTATGTAGAGGCCAGAGGATGACTTTGGATGTCCTGTCCCATCACTCCATGTCAGTGGTTCTCAACATGTGGGTTGCAACCCCTTTTGGGGGAGAGGTAGGGGTCAAACAACCCTTTCACAGGGGTCACATATCAGATATTCTGCATATATCAGATATTTACATTACGATTCATAACATTAGCAAAATTACAGTTATAAAGTAACAATGAAACAATATTGTGGTTGAGAGTCACCACAACACGAGAGACTGTATTAAAGGGTCGCAGCATTAGGAAGATTGAGAACCACTGGTCCATGTCTTATTCTCTCAAGATAAAGTCTCACTGAACCTGGAGCTCACTCTTTCCAGCTGGGCAGACAACCGGCAGGCCCCGGCACAGTACTGGGGTCACCACAAGCACCTCCGGGGTCACAAGCACCTCGGTGGCCAGGCCTGCTCCTCTGCATGCTGGGGACTCTAACTCAGCTTCTCCGGCTTTTCACAGCAGATGATGTTAACCACTGAGTCATCTCTCCAGCCCCTAGAACTGATTCAAAATGGCTTCTAATATTACCATTAAGAATGTCGTACCCGAGCCGGGCAGTGGTGGCGCACGCCTTTAATCCCAGCACTCGGGAGGCAGAGCCAGGCAGATCTCTGTGAGTTTGAGGCCAGCCTGGACTACCAAGTGAGTCCCAGGAAAGGCGCAAAGCTACACAGAGAAACCCTGTCTTAAAAAACAAAAACAAACAAACAAACAAACAAACAAACAAACAAAAAAAGAACATCGTACCCACCTATATTGCCAGCATGCAGAGGCTGAGGCAGGAGGCAGAGGGATCTCTGCAAGTTCCAGGACAGCCTGGTTGATGTAGCAAGTTCCGGGACAGCCAAGGCTACATGAAGAGACTGTGTCTCAAAACAAAAGAAAACAAAATACACAAAAAGGAAGATGCAGACTCTAGCTTTTGGTAGGCATTCTATCAAAGGAAGTTCATAGGAAGCAGCTTGGCTTTCCTCAGGATTAAACACTGAAGTTTTTCAAATGCCTTTTCTGTATAAATTGACATATGGATTTTCTCTCATAATTGGTGAATGTCAAGATTAAATATATGAAATTTCAAAATACCAAATGATTCATTTCTTAGATCAACCCATCTTGGTTATGATATATTCAATATTTTTATGTGACTGGGGTCATTTGGTATTCCCAGCCCAATGAAACTGGGTTTAGGATGCCCATTTTACAGATAGGAATCAGAGACAGAATCATGGCACACACTATGGTCTATACCCAGCACGTGGCCAGGAAGGCGTTCTAACCCTGGTCTGTCTGATTTTAATTCTAGACTCTTGTCAGTGGCTCTTCCTTAGGGCAGAGGCCTGGCCTTGCTTAGGTCCCAGTGCTCAAGGCAGAGTTTTGAATCTGTGTTGAAAAAATACTGAGGGTATGCTTTGGGACTCTGGATTCTAAAAAATAAAAATAAACCTGTAGCTGGACAAAGAAACAAAAAACAGAAAACAAAAATTCATTCACTCACAAATTAGTTTGTCACAAAATGAAGTTAAATGTGAACAGAAGGAAAAGTCTGTAAAAGTGGACCTAGCGGCTAATCCTGGGGGTTCTTTGTTATTCAATTTCTTGAAAATTTCCATCACATTAGGATTGATTTTTAAAAGTCAGCAGAAGATAAAAAACAATGAAACAAAGTCAAATGAAGTGCATTTCTCCTGAAGTGTACAGCATTCCCCTGGGCCAATGGTTTTACTAATATAGTCATACTGAAGACCAAAAAGAAAGAAGGACCACATGGGCTCCAGTCCCCCTAAGAGCGCCTACATTTCTGCAGTCGGGAGTAGTGTCTTCCGAGCAGACCTGTTGGGAAGAAGGTCTCCAATCCAGAGAAAGAACCAATGCACGTGAAAGGACATCTGACTGTGGTGACAGGCAGAAAGATCACGTCCCCAAGGCGCAGGAGACGGGAATCCTCTCTATCCCATAAGACCCTGGGATGAGCTCTGGTCATAAACAAGAAAACTTTTGCCAAAATAGGATGAAGGGAGCAGCCGTTACAGCCAACATAATATTTCAGGGCAAGTGGAAAAACAGGCAGGAAAAAACCTTCCTTGTCACCTCTTCTGGGAAAAGCAAAAAATAAAGTTGTATTTTACCCCTAATTTTCCACCTTGTGGGCAAAAATAAAAGGAAAATTACTTCTGGGCCATCTTGCACGTATTACAGAATAATGAGCCATTTTAGGCAGTTGAACAAGAAGCAGAGGAACCCACGTCCTCTCCAGAAAGGGAGAATGTGGTCATCTTGTCCTCAGAACTTATAAAGGAATCCAAAGGGAGCTGCAAGGAGAAACACCATCCCTGGTCACTCAGTTGCCATGACTAGAAAGATCATGGCTTGACCAGGAGCTGGAAGTTTTGCACCCGGGAGTTTGAATTATCTTATACCTGCCTCATAAAGCTCTCTCCCTGCATCTGCTAATCAGGCCATTTCACGGCAGCTTTCTTCTCTTTCTTTCTCTCTCTCTCTCTCTCTCTCTCTCTCTCTCTCTCTCTCTCTCTCTCTGTCTCCATCTTTCAAATGTTGATTCATTAAAAAAAAATCCAATAAATTTTGTGAAGTCAGCTATTAATGTGGTCCCTAATACCACTGCATCATTTCCCTTGGCCAACTTCTGTTTGCACATATGTGGCCCCTCTGTGTTGACAAGACGACCCCTAAGAGCCTAACTCTAGTGTATACACCCAGTGTAGTCCCCTCCCCTTGAATGTGATGGACTTGTGAACAAGATGGGGTACCACCAGGCCTGTAATTGTTATGTTATATGGCAGGAGAGATTTACAGATGTAATTAAGATCTCTAATTAGTTGACTTCTAGTTAATCAAAAGACAGATTGTGTTAGGCAGGCCCGATCTAACCATGGGAACACTTAGAAGAAATCAGAGCAATTCAGAGAAAGAGAGGCTTGTCCTGCCGATGTCACAGAAGCAGTGACGATGTGGCAACATGCGTAGGAAGGACAAACCACAAGACCCTGCCGGCAGTCTCTGGGAACCGAACCAATTGCCACTGAGAATCTGAGGACTTGACTCTGGCAACCACTGGGAGCCGGCTCCTCACAAAGCCAGTGAAGAGAACTCAGCCTAGGACGGCAGTTGGCTTCAGCTTACTGAGACCCTGAGCAGAAGACTCAGAAAAGCCTTACTCCTGTTTCTAATGCAAGGGAACTGTGAGATAAGAAATGCATGTTGTTTTAGGGCATCAAGTTTGTGGTGAGCAAAATGAACACACCTGTCCCTTAAGCCTTAACATTTAATGGAAACTCCCCCAACCTGAGGTTCTGAGATACAGTAACAGCTTGCTAGGTAATAGGGCAGACAGTGCCAATGAGCTTCTTCATAATGTGAAAGAAGTCGTCTCTGTTATCTTACTCCAGGGCATTTGGTAGCCATTCATGCTGGCGAATTATTTACAATTTCCCCCACTCCAGAAATATGGCTGCTGATATGATATGCTGTCTGTCCTTGTTGTGTAATTATTGTTGGATAGACCACGTGCATCCCAGTGGTCAACTGGATGGGAGCAGAAGTGATGGGTATCACTCTGGCCTGGGGCACTTGGCTGTGACATCTGACTCTTCCTTGGCTCTCTTCCTTCTGCTATGGAGTATAGACATGCCCCCCAGAGCCTTGCTCTCGGGGTAAAGGGGTGTGGAATTCATGCTCTGTGTGAGTAATGAATCTCTAATGTGAGTAAAGAACAAATCATTGATATTTTAATGCCCTATTTTCTTAGGTTGTTTGCTACTGTAACATTAAGCTCACACGGACATAAATTGGAACAACTGAACCCGTATAGCCCAAAGCGTCAGGCAGAGACCCAGAAATGAGAAGATAGAAGGACATTTATTTTTAATGTTTTCATGGACTGTTGTTATTTCCTTTAATTTAAAAGAAAGGAAGGAAGGAAGAAAGAAAAAAGAAAGAAAGAAAAAAGAAAGAAAGAAAGAAAGAAAGAAAGAAAGAAAGAAAGAAAGAAAGAAAGAAAGAAAGAAAGAAGGAAGGAAGGAAGGAAGGAAGGAAGGAAGGAAGGAAGGAAAGAAAGAAAGAAAGAAAGAAAGAAAGAAAGAAAGAAAGAAAGAAAGAAAGAAGGAAAAAGTCACGTATGTTTGCGTGGCTGAGAAGACAGGAGAATGTCAACCATCACTCACCCATGTTGAAAAGCATGACAATCACAGAGGCTGTGGGTGTCTGAGAAGGTCACAATCAGCAGAGTAGTCCACTCTTCTCTCCCCAAGGAAAGAATGTGGGCTGCTGCTCTTGGACAACTCTTCCTAGCACAAATGCTATCCTCCATCTTTGGGGTTTCCACACTCTCTTAACAGAAAGGATCTCGTAGGATCCTCACAGCCTGCTGGGAGAGATGGCCTGAGGTAATTGAAGAGGATTGTATCTACCCAGCAGAGACTACTAAACAACGTAAACACAACTGAAAAATCAAAAACAAAAACAACACCCCAGAACAACTCAAGAGAAAAGATCTAAGTGGTAAAACATTCTTTTTTTAAAAAGAAAGGGAAGCAGCTGTGGGTTAACAGAGAGGCTGCACTTGGGATGGGTGGGCTCTGCTTTAGAGGCCTTTTGAAAACAGTTCAGATGGGTTCTGTGGCAAACTCTAAACTTAGATCTTAAAGATGGAGGCTTTGCTGAAATGTTCTTTGGAAAATTAACAGAAATTCCATCCTAGCAGGTTTGGATTTTGAAGTTAAAAATACCGTTGGCTCTGTGAATGCTGGGAGACTTAGAGCACACATGTATAAATTAAGCTAACCCTGTGCATATCTTCTCAAAGCATCATTCTGTTCAGACACATCAATACTGTGGAGTCAAAAAGATGGACTGAGGGATGGGAGAGGACCTCCTGACTCTAGTGTCTGGTGACTCTTGAGTAGCTGTAACTGTACTGATTGGATGCTGCTTCTCTGAAAGTCAAATTGGATCAAAGGGGCCAAGACTTAGACCTGACATGATTACCTGTAGCTGGAGTTTTTTCTTTCCGGGTCCTGCCAAGCCCCGGCAGTCCGACAGCCCACTTATAAAATAAACACACAGATGCTTATATCATTTAAACTGTCTGGCCTAATGGCTCAGGCTTCTAGCTATCTAGTTCTTACATCTTAAATTAATCCATTTTCATAAATCTATACCTTGCCACATGGCTCGTGGCTTACCGGCATCTTCACATGCTGCTTGTCATGGCGACGGCTGGCAGTGTCTCCTCCCACTTTCCTGTTCCCTTAATTCTCCTCTCTGTTAATCCCGCCTATACTTCCTGCCTGGCCACTGGCCAATCAGTGTTTTATTTATTGACCAATCAGAGCAACACATTTGACATACAGACCATCCCACAGCAATTACCTATTGCTGTGGTTTGAATATGAGATGCCAACCCCCCTGCCCCCTCCACCCCCCGCATCATGTATTAGGGGTTTGCTTACTAGCTGATGGGCTTTGGAGAAGGGATTGAATCTAATGCCCCTGACCTAATCAACAGATTTATTCCTTGGTAGATGGATACGATGGTGGAATTTTGGGAGGTGAAGTAGGAGGTAAGGCCCGGTTAGAGAAAGCAAGGTCCTGAGGGTGTGTCTTGGGGGCTGTATTTTGCCTGATACTCTGTCTGTGTTCTCTGGCTTCCTCTCCATCACCAAGTGAGCTGTTGGACTTTACCACACCTTTGTCACCATGAAGGACAGATGCTTCCGAAGCCACAAGCAGAATAAATCCTTCCCCACTTTCCTTGTTTATCTGGTGTTCTGTCATCACAGGGACAAAGGATATCTAACACAAACAGTCGTGGGACGTCTTCCGATGTAACTATGGTGGCTGGGCTCGCATAGTAAGAGGAAGCAGAACACTGAAGTAATGACTAAGTCACTCGGGCCATATGCTCATATTTACAATGAAAACAAACTAATTATGACAAAGTGGGTCCTAAAACTGAAGTACCTAAGTTAATTGCTTTGATTCCCTCACCCCCACCTTCTATAGATGTTCAGTGCCACCTTCGGAAATGAGGACACTGTAGATGTCAGCCTATTGTCTCAAGGGACATGCTCCTGATTAATTCTACCTGCAAAGTACTTGCCTGCTGCTAATCCTTTGTTCTTCTCACCAAAATGCCAGGTGACATGACCATGGCCCCCACAGGTGAGGTAGTTCCAGCATTCTTTGGATTCTATACACATTTCTCTGGACCCGTGTGGCTAAGTCCCCTGGCTGATGAGAAGAATGTACAGTAAAGGAATGTTACCTTGCCCTCAGGCAAGATCCACAACACAGGTAACAACTTAGGGCACACTGAAATGGAACACATTGCATCAGATTTAATCAATCAATTAGCTTACCTCCAAAGAAATACTAAAATAGCGATTGGATGACTTTCAGACTTGAGTCACAATTATAAAGAGGTGATGCAAAAGGGATCTTTTGGGTCTTTGAAAAGAATTACTTCCTTCTGAGACCCAGTCATCGCCCCCACCCGGTTTCAGCTTTTCTTCTAAATGGCAATGCTGACGCTTTATTAGTTAATCAATAAGACATGATACAGGGCATGGTTATCATAAAATAATCGCACCCTGGAGCATTTTGAGGCATGAGCCACTTGCCTCTAATCAGATTGGGTGGAGATTACCTTTGGATAACCACACTCCTGGGAACTGCCTCGTTTCTATTATGAGTACATTTTATAATGGGGAATATACATTTCTGCAGGGAAATGAAGTTGGCAGTGTAAGACCAGAATCCCTCCAGTTGAGCCGAGAAGAAGCATTCCTCTTTTTGAACCAGTCAAACTCAGCTTCATCTGCTGAAGCAAGGTCAGAGAAAGCAGTGTGCATGAGCAGTGTGGGCTGCTCCACATGGAAATTCTGTGTGTGTGTGTGTGTGTGTGTGTGTGTGTGTGTGTGTGTGTGTGTGTGTGTGTGAAGTTTGGAATCAGATGCAAACATTCAAAGGGGTCATTTGAGTCTTGGCGTGCATGTTTACAAAGTGCGACACTTTGAAGGTGGAGTGGCTTTGGGTGTCTAGGTCCTACCAGAAGATCGCTCCAGGGAAACAGAACAAAACCTTTTTCCAACTTCCTACAAAGCAAGAAATTCGTTTCTTCCTCAACTATTGTCCCCGGCAAACTGGAGATTCTGCTAGGAGGTGTTTCCATCCCTTTCTTCCTGTCAGCTAAGCAGCTAACAATTTTAAATCAAATGCATATATTGTAGAGTTAAAGACAGAAATGCCTGGTGAGTTATGAAATATATTTTATGAAGGTGTGCAGAGGGCTTACCCTATTAGTTTAGAATGATGGAAAAATCCATTTAAAATGTTAGATGAATACATGGAAGGTTTCAGGGATGATTAAACTCTCGGAGCCAGAGGTCTGAATCCTGTTTTTTCTACACAGAGCATTCATATCCAGAAACTTTTAAGATGGAGTAAAGAAAATATGGTGAAATTACATAGGCTAATTGCTTTTTGACAGGAGTGATATTTGCAACTAATAATGAAAGTGGGAGATAGAGCTGATACTGTGGCCGTACTCACAGAATCGTGATTGACTTTCTGCGTTAACCACACAGCTCTCATAATAAAGCAAACATCATTTCAGGGTTGTTTTTGCTTTTGTTTTTGTTTTGTTTGTTTGTTTTGCATGAAAGGTGAGAAGGTAACATAGAGAGAACGATCTCATTTTATGGATTTATTATATTAGAATTAAGCCCAGCTTTTATAGGGCAATACGGCACCTGATTAATGTGACTCCCTTGCAATGCTGGCTATTTCGAGGGCCTCTGGATGTCTGTCTCGGGTCCAACAATTGCTTCATCCTTCCTACTATTTCATTTCCTCCAAATTCTCCTTGATCTTTGCAAAAAACTGCTGGGGCAGCTGGGCTCCCCGCTTGAAAGAAACGAGGCCTGGCCAGAAAGAAACTGAGCAAAGATTTGCAATAATCATTTAAAAAAATTCATCTCACAGCTAGACGAAAGAGATCATTTTTAATTATTCAGAGAGCAGAAGGGCTTTTTACCTCAGATTCTGCCCAAGTTAGGAGCTGATATGTGTTTTGTGGAAAAAGTCTTATTTTATCCTTTCTGGAAGAGACAGCCCAATGCAAATCTCCACCCAGGTCCTACCTGTGAGGATGCAAGCCACTGAGGACTGTTCAGATGGAACTGGCCTGACGAGAGCCCAAGGAAGCTCATGTCTTGAGGAAGAAGGGCGATGTTTGGCTGCTCTGCCCCTTGACTGTGACCCACCTCTGCATTCATAGTGCCCAGATGTGGTGGTATTGTGTTCCCCCAAAATATTGTGCACCCTAATAAACTTATCTGGGGTCAGAGACAGAACAGCCACTAGATACAAAGGCTAGAAAATGGTGGCACTCACACCTTTAATCCTAGCATTCCAGAGGCAGAAATCCCTCTGGATCTCTGTGAGTTCAAGGCCACATTGGAAACAGCCAAGCATGGTGACACAGGCCTTTAATCCCAGAAAGTGAGCCCTTAATCCCAGGGAGTGATGGCAGAAAGTAGAAAAAGATATAAGGTGTGAGGACCAGAAACTAGAAGCATTTTGGCTGGTTAAGCTTTCAGGCTTTCTAGCAGCAGTTCAGCTGAGAGCCATTGGGATGAGGACACAGAAGCTTCCAGTCTGAGGAAACAGGATCAACTAAGGAACTGTTGAGGTGAGGAGGCTGTGGCTTGTTCTCCTTCTCTGGTCTTCCAGAATTCACCCCAATAACTGGCCTCAGGTTTGATTTCATTAATAAGACCTGTTAAGATTCCTGCTCCACCCAGGTGACACCTTACAACTCTAACCTGATGTCACCAGTGTGCCAGATATCTTCCACTGAGGTCACCACACAGTCAAATTCGGGAGCCTCCCAGCATCCTCCATCACTGCCACATTGGCTTCTGTTAATCACACTGCGGTTGAACTTCCTTCCTGAGGCCACGGCCAGTCACCATTCATTTTCTCCTCCCTGTGCTGATCGTTCTCAACTTCTCTAGGTTTCCGCCCCCCTGTGCCTGAACAGTAAACACCTTCCCTGGCATAGTGGCAGGCACTTGTCATCCCAGAACTCAGGAGGAGGAAGAAGGGGGAACATGAATTCTTGGTGAGCTTGGACTAGCCAAAAGGTCCCATTTCAAAACAAAACGAAAACCCAAAGAGCTAGGACATGTGGTTTATTGGTAGAGTTCCTGCTTAGCGAATGAAAACCCAGTTTGATCCCCAGAAATGAAAACAAAAAAGTATTAATAATAAACCTCTTTTCCCCTAAGCGCCGTCTTTGTCCTTTGTTTCCCCGTCTAAGCGAGGTACCCTCTCCCACATCATCAACTGTCAAACCCGTAAGTCAGATTTGACTTCTCATCTTCCACTGATGCTCACACCTGACAACACCTGAGCCGACTGACTGGCGTGCAGACCCGGGCGGTTCCCCGGTGGCCGAGCCTCTGGGAAATCTTCACTTCTCAACAGTGAGCGGAGCCTGAGATTCGCTGCTAACCAACAGAAGGATGTCAAGGGGAAGGGATTTAGCGGATAGAAAACCCCGAATCAGCTGCCTGTGATCTAATCAAAAGAGAGACAACTTGCACCCGGGCCTGACCTACTCCGAGGACCCTTTCGACACTGGGCACAGACCATATCTAAAAGAAGAGGCGAAAGCAAGAGGGGAACACTCCTGTCTGTCTTGGAAAACACACACCCTGCTTTTGCAGAAGACAGTTTCTGGGGCTGAGGCCCCCATCTATCAATTCAGTTGCTGATTTTGGCCAACAATCTCCATGCACCTAGAAGACCAGAAGCTTCAGCTGTCATTTTCCTTGCTAGCCACAAAATCATGAATAGGGGCCTTGGCTCAGCGGTACCTAGATTTCTGACCCACAGAAACAGTGTGTTGTTTTTAGTAGGTGGCAGTAATTTGTTTTGCAGCATAGAAAACAGACTCTTCCAACTACATTGTCTTGTACTCAAAGGTTTATGTTTCTTTCCATCAAATCCAAGACTTGCCACTTTTTAACCAGTATCTGCCAAGTCTAACTACATTCCTCTATTTAATTTGAAGCCTCCATTTATCTAGCAAAGAGTTGTTGGACCCTATGTCCAGCTCTGGGTATGTGATGATGAATGGGCCGGGCAGATACAATGCAAAATGCAGTTGATAAACATGTAATTGCAAGGTGCTTTGATGGAGACCTTCAAGGACCCCTTACCTTGTTTGGTAAAAGATGGCAGCCATACTCCTTAAGCCTGAGCAACTGCGTCTACCCTTAAACTTTGACGCTTTGTCCCTCCCTCCTCCAGGCACAGAGGTCCTAGATGACTTTTCTCAAAGATGCTTTCTAATGAGGCAATGTGCTTGTTAGAGTACTCTCCTTGGTTCCCAGTTACATCATAAATGTAACACACTAAATGTTAATAAGGTTGGGATGAATATCAATCTGTCCCTTATCCAGGGCCCAGACATGTTCAAAGACTTAGGTGAAGACACAGACGTGGTAGAGACAGGGCTGAATTCCCTGTGCTCCAACTCCAACTCAGGTCCTCTTTGCTGCTTCTTCAATGTTGAAAATGTCTGTGAAAACAAAACAACAATAAACCATATTTCTAATCACGAGTATAGTTTATAAATATTATAGACACATCAGATGCAGTCCCCAAAAGGAAAATATTTAACCCATTTTTGGCCTTACTTTAGGAACATTTTGATTAGTCTACATGATTAAGGCTAAGTAATTTTTGGTTGCTATGTTGGATTTCACAAGCCCATGGTTATAAGATGAGGGTGGTGTTTATGGGTTTGCTCATTACAGTAACTCCAAAACCATCTCCCAAAGAGCACAGATCGCTGGAGCATGCTTTTGATGCCCTGACCTTTTGTAACGCACGCAAACACCACTAAGGCACAACTTCCCTTCTCTCCAAGGAGTTGCTATGAGGGGCCTCTTACAGTTAGGGGCGAAACTCAGCCAATGACCAATGGAGAATGGGAGATCTGTCTATTTGCCTCAAGGTGGGACCTATTCTGTGATCCGCTGAGACCTCAGGCTCCGGAGGGGTTTCTTCCCCTCCCCATCCCATCCACTTTCTGCTCTTTTCCAAGAACAATCACTCCACCAGGGACTTCTACCTCATGGGGCTTTGATGGAACCTCTTCTCAAACAGTGAACTTCTTCAGAGAATACCAGATGTGTAGCAGCATGGTATTTCACTGTATGCTCCTTCCCCACCTGGATATCCTGGCCATCACTCATGAATCTCATTAACTGAACCTCATTACGATGTCTGCAAAAAGCTCTCCCTCTGAAAACAATTATGTCCCTTCCAAAGGAGCTGATCTAGGATGCCCCCCCAAGCAGCCACCACTCACCAGACATCTTTGCCGAACTGGAAGCACAGCCTCTTCCTTCCCTTCCCAGGTACCTAGTCGCCTAAGCCACACAGTAGCCCTGGAGCTCTAGTTACTGGCCTTTACTCTACCCCTGAGGGTCCATGCCCATTTCTAGGGCCAGGTAGTCAGGATGATGTCATCTCTTCCAAAATCTTCTTGGAGCCTATGCAGAAACCAAAACCTTCTCTCCCCAAGTTGTGTGGAGGGCAAACACGTGTCAGAAAGAGGTGCTGACTACTCCGGGGTCTTCTGGCACCCGGCTCAGTCAGCCAGAGTCTTTTAAACTGGGTTTTTATTTTAAGACTATATCAAGGAGACCTCCTTCCTGGAGTTATTTTGGATGGGGAACATCCGTAAAGAACGAACAGATACAACCTGTTTTTTGAGGAACTCTCGTTTTCTGAGAGTGATTAAAATGTACATAGATACACATGAAGAAACTTTGAAGATGTAATTCTTCCAGGTCTTACAAAGTCTGTTTGATTTTAAACAAGAAACTTCTAGATTTCCATTTTTCTTTCATGGATATTTAAAGTTTACAATAGTGTTTATTCTGACATCCAATTGCAAGCATGTTAAAGGATTCAGTAAAGTTAAAGAAATCATACAGAAAAATTTCGATACCTCTTATCTTGATTCTTTCATTAACATTTTCCAAGTGTGTTATATCATGTATCTATATGTCTATCCTATTTATATTAATGATAATGTGTAGCTAGAGTTTTCCTACCTTGCCCACAGTCAGCACAAATCTTTGTCACCCGCCAGTCCCACAGCTGCTCAGACCCAACCAAGTAAACACAGAGACTTATATTGCTTACAAACTGTATGGCCATGGCAGGCTTCTTGCTAACTGTTCTTATAGCTTAAATTAGTCCATTTCCATAAATCTATACCTTGCCACATGGCTCATGGCTTACCGGCATCTTCACATGCTGCTTATCATGGCGGCAGCTGGCAGTGTCTCCTTCCGCCTTCCTGTTCTTTCTTTTCTCCTGTTAGTCCTGCCTATACTTCCTGCCTAGCCACTGGCCAATCAGTGTTTTATTTATTGGCCAATCAGAGCAATGTGACAAACAGACCATCCCACAGCAATAATGTAGTTTTTAAGAAGACATTTTATACTTCGATGCAGAATAAGATAGTATCTCATATAGTACTTTCACATAAAAATAAATTCTAAATGTTCTCTTTTAATTATAAAAAGATTAGATATATGATTTAGTTTTGTAAGGCTACTCTTGCCTAGTGAGAGGATCTGAAATTCGTTTTGACACTTGTTCTGGGTGAGTATTGTTTTAGTGTAAGAGATAGAGCATCATTAATTCTACCATGTAGAAGTTGAAGAGACTGCCTTACAAAGGTTTAAGTAACATTTCTCAGACTCTCTAGTCTATTTAATCATAAATGTGAGGAGTTATTTTTCTTTAGCCAATGGGTAAAGGTGTCTATTCATTAACACCTAAGCATAAAGTCACAAACTGAACTTGCTACAATAGTAATGCACTGGGTTGAACCATATAAATTTAGCACAATGATTTACAAGATCTCAGTCAGCTCTCTGGCATGCACATTTATGTGATCTAATTACCTGAAAAGTGTTGAGTTACAGGCAATAAAGGCAATAGACTTTACTCTGTGGCTCCATTTTTAATAGAACCCCAAGAAAAATGTTGCAGATGTGAACTGGCAGAAAACAGGAAAACCTTTGGTTTTTACCATCATAAAAGTAAAATATGATCGTGTTGACCTATATAGTTTTTCATTTCAATCAAAATATCAGGTAATTAATGCAAAGAAAGATTTGGCTGATTTGCCTAAAATGACTAGTTGAGAATGCCACAGCAGGATGGCAGTGTTGATCAAAATCCCTTCCAGGAAACAGAGAAACCAGGAGCCCAACCCTAGAGCCAAGGATGGTAATAGGGGATGTCTATGAGCTCCAGCAAACAAATGGTGTGGGCTGTTGTGGGATATTACTTTAACTCTGTAAAAATGTGTTGCATTTGTTTCATCTTGCCTGCCTAAGGCACCTGATTGGTCTAATAAAAAACTGAACTGCCGGGTGGTAGTAGTGGTGGTGGTGGTGGTGGTGGTGGTGGTGGCGGCGGCGGCGGCGGCGGCGGCGGCGGCGGCGGCGGCGGCGGCGGCGGCGGCGGCGCACGCCTTTAATCCCAGTATTTGAGAGGCAGAGGCAGGCGGATCTCTGTGAGTTCAAGGCCGGCCTGGTCTACAGATCGAGTTCCAGGCAGAGAAACCCTGTCTCGTAAAACAAACAAACAAATAAACAAATAAAAGCTGAATAGCCAAGAGCTAGGCAGTAGAGGGATAGGCGAGGCTGGCGGGCAGAGAGAATAAGTAGGAGGAGGAATCTAAGCTCAAGAGAGAATGAAGAGGAAAAGAGGGAGAACATGGGGCCAGCTAGCCAGGCAGACCTGGAGGAAGCAGGAAAATGGAACACACAGGATGAAAGAAAGGTGAAAAGCCCCAAGGCAAAAATGTAGATGGAGAGAAACAGGTTAAATTAAGTTAAATGAGCCAGTGGGACAAACTTAAAATAAGGCCGAGCATTCATAACTAATAATAAGTCTTGTGTCTTGATTTGGTGGCTGGCTGTTCAAGAAAGCCTGCTGCAGGGAGCAACTACCAGGGACATATCTAGTCTTTGTACCCGTGAGCAGGGTGAGGCTGAGGGAAGCCATAGGCATCCCCCAGACAAGACAGCAGGTGACAGATCTCAGAATTGCCCAGGGACACTAGCTGTAAGCAGGGTGTGGAACAGAAGGTATCAGCTGAAACCCACAGGATTTTATCTGCTGCCATAGTGGATGACGAGTGGTGTACAGAGTCAGCCAGAGAGGTCAGAGTCTGTGAACTTGGTCCACACAGGGCTCCCCAAAGTCCAGCGCCTGACACTGAAGCAAGATGGCCGAATGAAACGCGAGAAAGACGTGGACAACAGAGATCTGGGGAAGAGAGGGTCCAGATGAAACCAGAGAGGGAGACAAAAGCAGGAAGTTAAGAATGCATGCCATCACGTTGTGTTGTTAGCACTTCAGGGACCAAAAGCGACAAGGGGAAGTCTGAACTGGGCCTTCTCACAGTGGAGGAAATGGATTTCACATCCAAGTAAGCGATGGGAAAAGCCCGAAGTCAGACTCCGTGCTAACCATGTCAACAGCTGGGCAAGGAGCAGAATGACATCCCCACAGATGCCCGAGCCACAGCTGACGACATCAGAATGATCTAGAAGACACCAAGGCATGGTGACATAAAAGAACATTGTAAGTAAAAACCAGAAAAATGAGATAATGGAACTCAGGAAAGAATACGAAATAAAAGGGAAAATCATTTTAGAAATGAAGGGTAAATGAAAAGGAGCATAAGAATAAACCAGCAGAAGCAGAAAGTGAAAAGAACAGGCTATTATTATTATTATTTTAATTAAAAGAAAGAGGAAGCTGGGTGGAGGTGGAGCATGCCTTTAATCCCAGCACTCAGGAGGCAGAGGCAGGCAGATCTCTGTGAGTTCGAGGCCAGCCTGGGCTACCAAGTGAGCTCCAGGACAGGCACCAAAACTATGTAAAGAAACCCTGTCTCAAAAACAAAAAAAAAAAAGAAAGAAAGAAAGAAAGAAAGAAAGAAAGAAAGAAAGAAAGAAAGAAAGAAAAGGAAAGAAAGAGGAAGCTGAGAGTAGTGGTGGCTTAGTGTTTTTGAAGCTGAGGCAGGAGATTCACCGGTTCCAGGTGAGCTCGCTCTACATAGTGCAAAACAAGCATGAGATTTATATCAAAACAAGCAAGCAAGCACTTGATTTCTATATTTCTTTCCTTCTTTTTTAAATGATTTGCTTTTATTATGAGCATTGGTGTTTGCCTGCATGTGTGTCTGTGTGAGAGTGTCCGATCCCTTGGAACAGACAGTTGTGAACAAACAGTTGTGAGTGGCCACGTGGGTGCTGGGAATTGAACTCGGGACCTCTGGAAGAGCAGCCAGTGCTCTTCACCACCCAGCCATCTCTCCAGACCAGCATTTGATTTAAAAAAAAAAAAAAAAAAAGTTAAAAAAAGAAACACAAAAATGTAACCCCCCCCACCCCCCGACAGGGTTTCTCTGTGTAGCTTTGGGCCTTTCCTGGAACTCACTCTGTAGTCCAGGCTGGCCTCAAACTCACAGAGATCCGCCTGGCTCTGCCTCCCGAGTGCTGGGATTAAAGGCGTGCGCCGCCACCACCGCCCGGCCTAAAAACTTTTAAAACGTTTTAAGTGCCCCCGCCCCCCATCCCGTGGGAGCGCCCTGAGCAGGGTAAGCTTGGTTTGCCTGGTGTGCGACCACCCTTGCCCCACTCAGCTGTGCCCTGCTCAGGGCTGGGATGATGTCTGTGGCACATGGTACCACTGAGGGCCGTGCAGAAGTCCACGGACTGTGCTGCAGCTTGAAGCCACATCAATGCCTATAGGGCCGTGCTGCCCCTGGGAGCCACACTGTAGGGAGTGGCCTGAGCTTCCACGGTGCGGGGCCTTTGCTGCCACCTGGGGGGGGGGGGGGTTGTCCGGGTCCATGGCCCTACTACAGCCAGGGACTGTTACCACCAAAGGCCAAGTGGATGTCACAGGGAGGCCATATTGATGTGGGTGGCCCAGGCTGCCACCTGAGGCCATGTTAATGTCCGTGGCCCAAGCAGCCTAGGAGGGCCTTGTATGGGTCCGTGGTCCTACTCTGAAGCAGGGGACCGTGTTTGTGGTCTGTGCTGTAGACAGACACCATGTGGAGGCCCACAATGTGTGCTCCTGCTGACTGTGAAGAGCGAGGAGGCTACTTTTGCTGCGATATCAATGACCGCAGACACAGAGTTGAGAGCGAGAGATGTGGAAGGCTTCTGTGACACCCCCTACCCCCGCAAAAGGAACAGCCCAGACAGGAGGCCACCAAAGAGAACTCTTAAAAAGCGTGATGGAGATGCTGAGGACTAGGTCTCCGCAATTGATGGCTTCTGGCGAAGGTGTGGGAGGGGAAGGACTCCGTTCTATTAAAGGGTCAGGCCACAGAGAGTTTGACCATGCTCCAGCAAGTATACAGATAACACAAAGTGGACTTTCTCTTCTTTAATTTTTAATTTTTTTTTTTTTACTTCTTTTGCAGGGGGAGGTTATAAGGGGGTTGAACATGGAAGGACTGTGAAGGGATTGTGACCAGGGTGCATGATGTGAAACTCCTAGAGAATCAATAAAAATGTTGTGTGGGGGGAAATGTTTTAAGTGATAAACACTACAGACAAGTAGAGAAGGTGAGCAATGTGCAGAGGGTGAGAGACTTTGGAGCGCTCAGTCCTAACGGGGTGTCTCTGTTGTGCCCGCATCGCGAGACCCCCCCAAGCAAGACCACCACAGAGCCGATACCTGATGCAAAACACACAGGGGTTTATTGATAAAGAGCAAGCCCGAGCTTGGTCTGTGTCCAACACTTGACACAGTG
Organism: Peromyscus maniculatus bairdii; assembly: GCF_049852395.1. Classification (NCBI taxonomy): domain Eukaryota; kingdom Metazoa; phylum Chordata; class Mammalia; order Rodentia; family Cricetidae; genus Peromyscus; species Peromyscus maniculatus. The sequence goes on along the minus strand of NC_134866.1, from coordinate 47,618,879 downwards.
GGTGGAGGAGAATGGCCCTGAGCTCTCAGGGTGAGGGGTTTTTAAAGGGAAAAACCTCAAGCAGGGTGGTACAAGCCTTTGTGTCATGATTGGGTGAGGGTGTGTAACCTTTGAATTTACTGGTTGGGGGTTACAGTTATCATTTTTGGGCAGGCCTGGACAAGTCCCAGGCTCGGTCCTTGAGCTGCCATGGAGGCTGGCTGACCTCACACGTTCATATTGGCCCATGCACGTAGCTCTAAGTTGGTGAGGGGTCCCAGACAGTAAACATCTGGCTGAACCTTGAGCAGTCAGAGTACGTGCAGAAAGGGAGCTACTGCAAGGACTATGTCTTTTGTTCATGGCCCTCCCAGAGACTGCTTGCTCAAGTCTCAGGACACTGAAATTGAGGCCTGATCTCTGAGAGAAGATGGAACAGCCTGTTATGGCATCTGCTTGGTCTTTTCATCTCCATCAAACCCCTCCCCATCTCAATGTTCATGGATCCATGGGAAGAGGAGGCGGAAAGACTGAGGGAGCCCAAGGCAATGGATGACTCCAAGGAAACAGTGTCTTGTAGTCACAGCAGGAATGATGTGACTGAGCTCCCAGAGACTGGGATAGCACACACAAGAGCTGGACAGGCTCAGACTAGACAAAATCCCAGTGCAGAGAAGGGGGAGTGAGCACAAAGCCCACCTTGAACCCAGAAGCTATTTGTACAATTGTTACCAACTGAGAAAGGGAAAATCAGTTTTCTTCAATGGAGTGTCCCAGGGTCCATCAACCATAACTCATGCGAGGCCCCAGGGCCATCACAAATGAACTTCGTGTTTTGTTTTTGTGGTTGTTGTTTGCCTTATTGGTTTTCTGTTTGTCTTATTGGTTTTTTGTTTGTTTGTTTTAGGGGTTTTCTTTTCTTTTCTTCTTCTTTTGTTTTAGAGAGAGTGTGTGATGGATGGGTAGGGAGGTGTGGAGAATCTGGAAGGAGTTGAGGGAGGAGAAAATCAAAATATATGAAAAAAATAAAAATGATCCAAAATCTGGACAATAGAAGTCCTTGAAGAAAAATAGAGTGGCTAATAAAACCAATGCTTGAAAAATTAGAATTTAAGGGAATTTCCTAAAGTAAAATGTTGGAAGCCTTAAACTCTTTTTTTTTTATTGTTTACTTTCACTTTTGAGACCGTGACTTTCAATATAACCCAAGTTACAGTTCACAATCCTTCTGCCTCAGATTCCCCAGTACTGAGATTACAGGTAGGAACCACCACACCCAGCTTTTTCACAGTCTAAGTAAAAGAAAAAAAAATTCTCTGGGATCTAGCCCAAAAGGGACAGAAAATTAGATCACAATCAGACATTTTTTGACAGCAGTGTTCTATGGCAAAGGGAAATGGGGTGGCATATTTCAGATTTACATAAGTAACACATATTTAAGATGTTACACAAGGAACATATTCAAGATTTGCATCTAGCAAAACATATCTTCAATTACAAAAAGTGTGTGTAAACTATTAGCATTATGTGAGAACTCTTCGAATGTTATTCCTATGAGTATTTCTTTAGGAATCTACTAAATAAGACAACAGAGTAAGACAACAAAAATAACCCAGGGCCAATGAGATGGTGTGGTGAGTCAAGGAATTTTGTTGCCAAACCTGCCAAATTGAGTTCAATAACTAGGACCCACAAAGTGCGAGAGGACAGACAACTGCAGATTGTCTTCTGACCTCCACATGTACACTGTTGCATGCACGTACCTATACACACAAAAAAGAAATGTAATAATGTTTTAAAAATTAGCTTAACAAGAAACAGCTACAGATGGATTGGTTATGCACATCAAACATATAATTACATGTGGAACTAATACTGAAGATGGAAAAGTATTAATTATACGCTATGTAACAGTATAGGTTAAAAGTGGAGGAATGGGGGCTGGCAAGATGGCTGTCATTAAGAGTACTGCTACTCTTGTAGAGGACATGGGATCAGTTCCCAACACTCACATAGCAATCAGAATCATTCATAACTTCAGTTCCAGGGCATCCAAAGCCCTCTTCAGGCATCCTCAGGTACTGCACACACACTGTGTACATACATGCATGCAGGGAAACACTGATACACATAAAAATGAGTAAATCTTTTTATAAATGGAGAAGTACAAATAGAGAATATACAAAAATGCTTTTAACTGCTTCTAGTAATAATTTTTGGTGGTAATATTAGAGTTGTTGCTCTGAGACTATGATATGCACACCTAAGATAAAATAAGTGAACTATTGCAGGATATTCCTATTCTCTCATCTCTTGAATCTGTGATAACCAAGACTCATGGTGTAGAAGAAAAGAGATGTGTCTATAAAGGAAGCTAAATAAAATTCCTATAGTCAGTAAATTGAATCAAACATGCCAGTTTAAACTCAAGAGGTATTTTACCTTCAAGCATATATTTTACTTTATTATATATTACATAATTTATTTTTAATACTCTTATATTTTCTGCTTCCTTAAAGGCCCAGAAACAATGACCAGTTCCCAAAAGCATAGTCTTGAAACATTATTTACTATGAAATAAATCAGAGTTTCTAGGAAGAAAGAATATTTGAGTCTAGGTTTGGGGCAAGAACTATTCAAAAAACAAAAATGTGTTGTTGTATTAGTCCCTAGCATTGTGTCTAATGGACCCAGGAACCAACCCATCAAGATTCTGAAAATAGAACATTTTGAATTTCAATGAGGATCAGTATTTCAATGGGTTGAGACCTATCAAGTTTTATATAGTCATCTATTTATAATACTTTTTTAAAAAAAAAAAAACCTGTATACTTTAGGATGTCAAGGAACTAATTCATCTTTGTGTGGTGATATTTTATCTGTCCCCCCCAATAAAGTTTATCTGAGGATCAGAGGAAAAAGCCAGCCACTATATTAAACATAGAGGTCAGGCAATGGTAGCACACGCCTCTAATCCCGTCATTCAGGAGGCAGGCATCTGTCTGGATCTCTGTGAGTTCAGGGCCACACTGGGAACAGAGCCAGGCATGGTGGCACATGTCTTAAATTCCAACACTAGTTAACCATAAAGGTCTGGAGGTCTGTACAGACAGACAGGAAGTGATAGACCTAGGCAGGAAGAGGAATTGATGTAGCTGGACAGAGAAAGCAAATGAGATAGCAGAACAGAAAGGCATATAGGCGTGGGTGTACAGGAAGTAGATCTCTTTGGAAGCTGAGGGTCGCTAAGGTGAGGTTATCTGTGGCTTGTTCTCTCTCTCTCTGATCTTTCAGAATTTACCCAAATAGCTGGCACTGAAGTGTTTTTTTTTTTTTATTTTTTTTTATTAATAAGACCTTTTAAGAATCGTGTTACATCATTGGAAAAACTTTTAAGTTAAGGAAAACCCAAGCATTTATCTTGTCCTTCTTGCATTTCCTGCATAACCTGTATTACTGACTCAACAAATTATAGATGAAAAGGAGCATCTCTTGAAAATCATTCTGATTTATAAGTGAAAATGAAATGGCAGAAGCATTTCTGCATTTCACCATTTTTCAGCCCTGTAAATTAATGCATGCAGACAGTGGTGACATTTCAAAAGAGAAACACCGCAACCACCTGCCATGTTACAGAAAGGACCTAACCTGGGTTTGGTCAAGTGTCTGGGTCCAGTTTTCAAGGACTCCAGCAGACAGAGGATCTTGATGGACTAGCCACGGACAAAACTAGAGCATTGGAAACACTCAAAGTGGTTCAGGTTCTTCAGCTGATTAATAGTGGAGGTAATCAAAAGACTTACAAAGAATTGGTCCAGACCAAACTATAGAGTGTAAGGACTGAACTATAAAGTAAAAGACTGTGCCGGGTGGTGGTGGTACATACCTTTATTCCCAGCACTCAGGAGGCAGAACCAGGCAGATCTCTGTGAGTTTGAGGCCAGCCTGGGCTACAGAGCAAGATCCAGGAAAGGCTCCAAAGCTACACAGAAAAACCCTGTCTTGGAAAACCAAACCAAACCAAACCAACCAACCAACCAAACAAACAAACAAAAAACACTGCAACATGGACAATAATACCATACAAGAATGAAGAAGTCAATGAGTGGTCAATCCTGGGTCTGTGGTAAGACTGTAGGAGTAGATGGTGGGGCTCCTGGGTCCATTTCATGACCTGGGTATGGTGGTTTGAATGAAAATGTCTCTGTAGGCTGTGACATTTACATACTTGGTTCCTAGTTGGTGGCACTGTTTGGGAAGACTTAGAGGTGTGGCCTTGTTGAAGGAATTATGTCACTGGAGGTGGGCTTTGAGAGTTCAAAGACTCATGCCGTTCTGAGCCCACTCTGTTTCTTGCTTGCCATTCAAGATATGAGCCCTGGCTTCTGCCCCTGCCACTGTGGCTTTTCTCCACCATCATGGACTCTGACCTTCTGTAATATAAGCCCACATAAACTTTTCTTTAAGTGGCCTTGGTCATGGTGTCTTATCACATCAATAGAGAAGTAACTAACATGCTGGGGCTGTGACGACTACGATAAGGGCATTTGCCTGAGCACATGTCCCTAGACTGCAAGGTGAAGGATGACGAGATGAAGCAAAGTGAAGGTTTAAGACTCAGATTGAGATGAGCTTGAATTGTAAATTGAGATGAGGGAGATACAGTATGAAAATAAAATAAAACAAGCACTTGTTGGAAAGTTTCAGTGTGCTACTTCAGTAAATGGAGAAATCAGATTGAGCATGGAGATGATGGTGATGGTGGTGATAGTGGTGATGATGGTGATGACGATGACGATGATGATGATGACAGCAGTGATTAGGATGTACTTAACATTTACCATGACAGCCAGACACTGTCCTCAGCACTTCCTCTGCATTATCTCATGCCATCCCCACAATAGCCTGATGAGCATTATATTCATCAGAAAGTTTAAAAAACTAGGTACAGGGGCTGTAGCTAGCATGATGGTTAGCATGTGCAAATGTGTGGGAGCCTTGGGTTTGCTCCCCAGCATCATAAAGATAAACCAATTAACCCAACAAACAAACTATAGCTTGGTGGTTTGTTCAAAAACACATGGATAGTAAGTGGTGAAATCCAGATTTGCTTCTCCATCTTATTATATTTTAAAACTGTGAAGTATTGGACATGCCTCAAAATTTTAATTTCTATTTCCTTTTTACATCTCTTCTCAATAAGAAAGCTCTTTAAACTCTTGTTTACTTTATTTTTTTTAATTAATTCTCACTTTTAATTCACTTAGTGGACTATTGATAGTACCCAGTAGGAGCTAACAGTGTCCCTACTCAGACAGATAGGATCTTCCTTCTCCCAGAGTCCAACAGAATCAGTAAGCAAGAAAAATGTCAGCCAGTGATAAATGCCATGCAGATAAGTAATACAGATGCATAACAGAAAGAGAATTTGTAAGTAGGTTTGTTTGTGTGCTTAGAGAAGGCATCTTTGGGTAGATATATTTTAGTGAAAAATTTAGAACCTGCCATGTAAAGCTGCAGGGAAAGAAACTTCTAGGTAGCTGACACCCAGCAATTTGGCAGAGAGAAAAAAGTGATCAATGGGCAGAGACAGTGTTTAGTCATGTGGGAGAAAAGTTTGACAATGACAATGAAGGAGAATTTTAGCAGGTGAGAGCTAATCTTAGTCAGTTACTCCAGAGCTTTATGGGGGAAGTGGAGTGTTTCCTTTCATGTTGGTTCAATCTAAACTCCATTCACTGCTGCAAGACCATGTACCTGATTTCCCCTAGCAGAAATCAGGTCCTTTCCATGTCTTGCCCTTTGCCTCTCTAACCTTGAGGTAGGAATCTTCAGCAATCCACCAGCATTTATGCATAAGCCAGGGCTAAGCAGATGACATTTGTAAGTCTGTCCCAGAGGAGTGAGAGATAAGACCTATTAGATACTCACTTCCTTCTGATCCCCTCACAGACAATTCTGAGGCACATTAGCCTCTTCAGGAGTCATCTGTAATGGTGGACACCTCCAAACCATAACTTTGCATTCACCTTTACCCCTCGGGATGCTCACCAAAGTTCCTTGGCATCTTTGTCCAAATAACACCCCCTCCATGCTAAATGTTTATTGTGGGCTCTACTTTGGGGGGGAAATTTGTCAGCGATTTTTTCTCACACAGTGACAAAATGCCTCACAGAAGCAACTTACTGGAGGAAAGATTTATTCTGACTCATGGATTCAGAGGGTTTCAGTCCATCGTGGTGGGGAGAGCGTAGTGGCAGAAGTTTGGGCTGCTATAATTGGAGCACCAGCATGAGGTCCCATCACATCAGGAAGCAGAGCTCTGGGAGCCCAGAACCAGGGATGGGTATAAACTCCAAAGCCCCACCCCTAGTGATCTAATCCTGACAACCAGGCCTCACCCCCTGAAAACTCCATAGCCATCCAACTAGCACCACAAGCTGAAGACCAAGCCTTCCAAACATGAACCTGTGAGGGACATTTCAAGTTCAAACCACAATAGTGGGCCAGTGCTTTAAAACAAAACAACAACAACAACAAAACAAAACAAAGTAATCAGTTGTGCTGAATGCTGTCAAGAGGTCAAGGTCCATAGGACATAGCTTGGTGAGATTATTAGGAACTGGGGTCACAGAGTTGGTTCCATATTGCCACTGTATATCCCAAAGCTCCTACTACAAATGCAGAGATTTTTCAGAAATAGCACACCTCGGAATGATTTTTTTCTGAAACAGTGCAGTGTATTATTTATTATAAATACACTGTCATATTTACAACAGAATATCATTTCCCCTGTCAGCGTGTCAGGAAAGAAGAAAAGTTGTATGAGTTCATTCCGGTGGCAGAGGTGGGAGCTAGCAGGAGATGCAGGCTTCCCAAACCTGAGGCCTAGGCAGAGAAGTTTCTGAGCAGGGCTCGGCAGTGACATCATTTTTTCCTTCGTTACCCGATGTGGAGGCAGAAATGAATAAGCTAGATATGACTGCAACAGCTAATCGGGTGGGGGCCTTGTAACTTTTAACGGCCATGAGATCTGTAATCCCTGTAACTCAGAATGTGGTTACTCAAAACATACAACCAGAAACTTTATGGGGCCTGTCAAGTTGTTGCTTACGGCATGGGCAAAAAATGTCCTGTATTCACTTACTTTGCTAGGAGCTGAATGAAGATAGCTCAATAATCATAATTAAACTCTCGAGTTAGCCCTTTGACAGTACAAAAAAAAATACATATTTTGTTCTTGACAAAGAGTTAGGCGACAGCATCAAGTAAATAAGATTTGAGTATGTATTTACTTATACAATGTATCCACTTTCTTTTGCTACATGATATCTGCTCATTCAGACTCTCTGAAAAGTTGAAACAATTCAGTCCCTACCTTGGCCTAAAACTCAACTTCACTTTTTCTTTGTGTCCTGTCATGTGTAACCACCAATATTTTACTTATTTATTGTCGGTGGTTGACAGGCATTGTGACGTCTTTTTTGGAAATTCCACAACAGGTAAGCCAGCACAGTTACTCTCATTTCAGAGTTAGCAAAACACAAGGACACACTTTAAATGCTGTGCGCAAACTCATGATTCACCGTGGCCAGGACTTCTACAGCTATACTTGCAGATTCCTTGAGAGGTCAGTGGCAAAGAAGACAGCTCCGACTGGTGCCCATACTCTCATATGGGATCTGGGAAGTGATATCTGAGTGAGTGCCAAGCTCAATACATATTAACTAGAAGATAAGGCACACTGTTTATGGCTAACAGAAACTGTGTGAAAAGTTCAGCCTCAGTAACCACTCATCACGCATGCCTGAACAAATGGATATTCTCAACCAGAAATGCAGAATGGTCCGTGTGTGTGTGTGTGTGTGTGTGTGTGTGTGTGTGTGTGTGTATGTGTGTGTGTGTGTGTGTATGTGTGTGTGTGTGTGTATGTGTGTGTGTGTGTGTGTGTGTAATATTTTACAAAAATAACCACCTTTATCATGGTATTTAACAATGTTACATCATTTGATCAATACTTCTTCTAGTCTGAAGTTTACCTAAATATGTTTGCAATTATTATTGAACTTTTCTTTGGAATCAAAACAAAACCTGTGTTTTTAGTTCATAATTTCCCTATGAAAGCTTAACTTCTTTTAGAACTTAAGGATTATGCACTATAGACATTGATCTAATAAAGCCCATGCAAGTGAACAATACATACTGTTTCCACTTTTTTTTTTAACTAAAAAAAAAAAAAAAGGCCAAAAAAACAAAAAAACAAAAAAAACCAAAAAAACAAAAAAAAAAAAAAAAACTAAGCATAGAGACACACAACTATGCCTTAATCCTTCGGCAAGCCAAGCAAACAGATCGCTGTAAGTTCAAGTTCTACATGGTGACTTCCAGGTCAGCTAGGGCTGTGTAGTGAGACTCTAAGGTTAAAAATATAGGGGTTGGGTGGGACACAAGAAAACTGGACAAAAACCAACTGGCTGAATCAGGAGATAAGTGATAGGATAAATTTTAGGCAAAATATTGTTATTTATGAGCTTTCCTCTGTGTTCTACTGTATGATTCTTTTATTTTTACTTTCCGATAACACATTTAAACTAACTAGCTTTTACTTTTACTAAATGTACAGAGTCTATAATGGTTTAAAGGATCAAATCGGGCTGGTGAGATGGCACTGGTCTTGAAAGCCAAATAACCCAAGGCCCAGCTCTGGATCCCAGGTGGGAAGTTGTCCTGTGACCTTCACACATGTGCCCACTCCCACATCCTACAAGCACACACAATAACCAATTAAAATTGAAAATGTAAATGTAAAGAGTCCAACAGCTTTAACAACCTTGTTACAAACATTGCTTTCCTCTCTCCCTCCCAACTCCACCAACCACACCCACAGGCAGCCATTTTGAACTCTGGTTGTAGACTCTGGTTTTCTTCCTAGTTCTAATTAATATTGTAATTTCTCAACTTTTCCGTTTCAGACATTATCTGCTGACTTCCCAATAAAGAAAATAAGGATTTAGTCGTCATGTGCTTCCTGCTCTTCTACAGATGCATACTCTGAGTCTCCACGTTTGGCTCTGTGACAAGCGCTTAGCTCATTATTCCACACTTACATTACTTAAGTGCTGTCTTCCTGTGCTGAGTAACACACGATGACTTTATTTCCTTCCTACATAGTTTTTATTGAAACTGAGGTTCATGGGTTTATATTAAACAGCATTTGTGACACACACTTGTCATTGGGCTGGACTTGGCTGTTCTTTTTTCATGTGGATGTGCACCACGAGTGTGCGTAGGTACGCATGTGCACATGTGTGTAGGTACGTGGAGGTCAGAGGACAACCTCATACTCACACTTTATGCCTCTTTTCTTTTCTCTTATTTTGACACGGGGTCTTTCAGTGCTTGGAACTCTTGAATTTGCTAGGCTGACTGGTCAGCAAGCTCCAGGGAATCCAGCTGTCTTTGCCTCCCTAGCCCTGGGATTACAAAGAGCCATCATGGCAGTGTGTGTGTGTGTGTGTGTGTGTGTGTGTGTGTGTGTGTGTGTGTGTTCTGGGGCTTGATCTCAGGTCTTTGTATTTGTATACATGCAACCATGCAAACAGCCCGAATTAGCTGTTTACAATAATGAGCCTTTATCTCGTGACTTTCTCAGATTACTTCTCCTCCATCCCCTTTCTTTTTCCTTTGTAGGGAACTCTCACGACTCAGCTATCAGGTCTTCTACACCAGTCTTCTAATTCTCTTCTCTTTTCTCTTCCCACTTTCCCTGCTGTGGTGGTATTGTGTTCTCCAAAAACATTGTGTACTCTAATAAATTTATCTGGGGTCAGAGAACAGATAGCCACTAGATACAAAGGCTAGAAAATGGTGGCACTCACACCTTTAATCCTAGCATTCCAGAGATAGAAATCCCTCTGGATCTCTGTGAGTTCAAGGCCACATTGGAAATAGCCAAGCATGGTGACACACGCCTTTAATCCCAGAAAGCCAGCCTTTAATCCCAGGGAGTGGTGGTAGAAAGCAAAAAGATATATAAGGCGTGAGGACGAGAAACTAGAAGCATTTGGCTGGTTAGGCATTTGGCTGGTTAAGCATGTGGCTGGTTAAGCTTCAGGCTTTCGAGCAGCACAGTTCAGCTGAGGTTCATTCTGGATGAGGACACAGAAGCTTCCAGTCTGAGGAAACAGGACCAGCTGAGGAATTGGCAAGGTGAGATAGCTGTGGCTTGTTCTGTCTCTCTGATCTACCAGCATTGACCCCAATAACTGGCCTCGGGTTTGATTTTATTAATAAGAACTTTTAAGATTCATGCTACACCCTGCCTTAAAAACAAAATCAATCTTCTGAGCTATTTCCTAAATTCTACCTTCTAAATCAGTTTCAGGTTTGATGGCTGGCATAATTTTAGTTTCTAAAAACTAATCAATTTTCTGTGTTCTCTAAGTGTTTATCTGTTTTTTTTGTTTTGTTTTGTTTTTTGATAGCATCGTTTAAAAACAACAATAACAACAACAAAAGAAGAAGAAGAACTCTAGTATTCTTTGAATACAATGGTGGTTGACATCTCCCTGAAAGGACTCTGTTTTCTTCAAGGTCTTTGGGAATCAGTCCTACCAGAGAGTCTCCTTGTGTTTTGGCTTCTGCCTGGCTATTAGCTTGGCCCTAGTGTTGTCCATCAGAAGGCCGATTTGGAGCTTTGAGGATACACTTCATTGACAGAAGCCATCCGAAGCCATCCGTGCCCCATCACATGGGGATTCCCGCTGTTAAGACTGTAGGCTACCCCTTGAGGGAGCTCGGGAGGTTGGGATACTCCTTTCCCTCCCTAGAGCAGATTTCTACTTTTCTGCCAGGAGCGTGTGACAGGGAGCCCTCTGGATGCGGAGAGGGTCAGAGCTGTTGCTGCACGCGAAGCAGGAAAAGGGCTAAAAGAATAATTGCTTCATTAACACACTGTCAGGGAGACCTTAACCTCATCTTCACCCTCACTTGCCGGAGTCTTGGGGGATTTTGGAATGCAAATTGAGTTTTCCTTCCGCTTTCCTCACTGCCCATTTAGGCTTCTGCTCACTCAGGTCCTACCTTGGCATCTACATTCTTTCCAGCCTCCATAATGTTCAGACATTACCCTCTGTCCGTTTCCTTTTATCTTATGCTTGCACTCCTAACTGGAAATGCAAATTACATTTTCAAAGGATTGCCAGACTGTCAACAAGCGTATGTTGAGCACTTATCATGCACCAGCTGTATACGCTCATCACATCAATGCATCTGTGGACTTTCACCTGCTTTTAAATCCTGCCCTGGAACTATGTCTCTCAAATTTCAAATTTCTGTTTTTTTTTTTTTTTGTTGTTGTTGTTGTTGTTTTGTTTTTTCTCACAACTCACTGAGATACTTTCTCCAGCTCCTTCTGGTGCCCATTATTTATTCTTTTATCTTCTGGGTTTCATTAGTCCCTCCCTCTTTCTTTATCAATTGAAAGTATCTTTTCCTATCTTTCCATTTTAATTTGAAATATGTCATCATCTATTTCTGTCTTCTTTCTATATAAAATGCCCCCTTCGCCCATCTACAACCAACAGAAAGGACTTTAAACTTCAGGTAGTAAGTAATATTGCCACCTATTCATACTCAGGCTAAGAGTGAATCACCCTCCTCAGTCTGATGGTGCAGTGCCATAACCTGGCAGGAATGCCAGAACTATGATCATTTTTCACGTTGTGTGTAAACATGGTGATTACTTGCCGGAGTCCACTGTGAAACAAGCACTGTGCTATGACATCCCATAGGTGCCGGTGGCATCACTCTTTCCAGGGATGCAGTGTTGGGATCCAGCAGTATGACCTTGGAGTCTTTGTACTTTGTGCCTCCATCTATGAAACAAAACAGATAAACACACCTACCTCAATACCAGCTTTCTCTTCTGGAAGATAAAGATAATCATAGAATGAACTTGGAAAGACTGTTTTCCAGGTCACATGATTTAATAGACGCCAAGTCTTTAGAACGGCATAGGGTACACAGTAGCAAGCCTGTGCTATCATTTGCCTACTACAACTTTTTATCAGCATCCCACTTAACGCAAAAGTTTAAAAGAGTTAATTTGCCTGTGGCTGGTCAGCAAGTTAACAGCCGAGAATGCAAACTCAAACAGTTCTGAAAACGTCTTCATCAGTGCCACGATAGCACATATCTAGTTTAAAATGTAGGTTTTAAAAAATACTCATTGATTAGATATTTATTATGTGCCCATGATGTGTAGACAAATGTGGAGCTTACATTGAACAAAACAGGCTTGGCTGGCAGGCATCGTTTCACAAATGGTTGGAACAGGAAGGTGAAGAGCATGTCCAGGCCGTGGAGTGGTCTGGCCTAGGGTGTCTGCCAGCCTGGGTGGCGAGAGGAGGCAGTTAGTAGCTGCAGCACAGCCCAAGGAGGAAGGGGACATTTGTATAAGGAAGGGTCGGCAGGGGGAATGCTGGTCACAAACAGAAGCATTCACCGGTAAAGAAAGGTAGCGGGAGGTGGGGTTTTCATTGCCAGAGTCAGGGAGTTATAAATATGGAAAGGATAAAACCCAAACAGACCTTGTGATGTTAGATTGTATAGTGGCATGAAAAATAGTATAGGAAGGACCTCCTAACTCATCCTCCAAAGCTAACTATGAATGACACCACAAGCCAGACAGAGTCGTTATAATAAAAGATAGCTTACAGGCCAATGTTTTGCGTGAACAAAGATGTGAAAATTGCAAACAAAGACTTGCCACCTCGAATATAACAATATTCTTTCACAAAGCAGTGCACCATAAACAAGTGAGATTTTTTACAGAAATAGAGTTGGCTTAACATTATAAAATCAGCCAATGGAATTCATCCTGCCTACAAACTGAAAGGGAAAAAAAGAGGCAGAAAAAACGTTCAGCAAACCCCAGCTGAAATTCTGTCCCACCCCATCAAGGGCAACCTCCGTGGAGTCTCATAGTTAGAGAGAAGGACATAGATAACTGTCTATTCTACTCCAGACAATAGCAAAGCCGTGTGGCCATTCCTATTATGGGGTGCCCAAGCACAAATTCTAATTCCCTGTGACCTTTTACCCAATATATCAGACGACTGCCCTATAGTTCACTGTTTCCAAAAATCTGTTTCCTTGGAACACTAGCATCCCTTGAAATATAAAGCTCTTCTTGGAGTATCGAGATGCACAATACTGAAGAATTCTAACTCTAAGAACATAGCACCTCTGTTCCTGTGTTCACGTCATGTAGTACGTATAGGAGTCTAGACCATAGCATGGCAGCCGCAGTCTGGAATAAACATCAGAAGAACAGTGGACTCCTTGGCTCTGGCTGTCTCCACTTTTTTGTTTCTGTCAGAGTTTTGTTTTTTCTGAGACAACATCTTGCTATATAGCTCACTTAGAATTTGCTATGCAAACTAGGCAAGCCTCAATTTTGTGATGACCCTCCTGCCTCTGCCTCCCAAGTGCTAGGGTTGCAAGCATGAGCTACCACACCTGACTCTGTCTGCTACTTTCATCATTTCCCAGCCTGAATAACTTCCTAGCCCCACCATGCTTCATTGGCAACTTTCCTTAACTATTTTTCTAGTTCTTTGCTTTTTAATCTCATTTATGCCCCTAAAATAATCTCAACTGTGTACCCCAGACCAATAAAAAAACAAGCTGCCAGGAAGATACTGTAGAACCACCACAGATCATTCAGAATGATCCTTCCAGGGGTCCTGTGGAAATAGGTGAATGGAGCTTCTCTCCACCCAGCGAGTCTTCTGGAGGCCAGGGAGATGGCTCAGTGAGGAAAAGCACTTGCTGTACAAGCCTGACCACCTGAGTTTGTCCCCATGACCCCATGTAAAAAGCTGAATGTGGTGGCACTCATTTGTAATCTCAACACTCCTATGGCATGACAGTAGGCAGAAACAGCAGAATTGGCTAGAAGCTCACAGGCATGCACACAGCATAGTGGCAGAAAAGAAAGAGACCCCGCCGACAAACAAGGTAGACGGTAAGAACAGACTCTCACAAGTTGTCCTCAGAGCTCTACATGTGTGCCATAGTAAGCATGTATGTGTCTTCACATATATGCATACATATGCAAAATAAATACGTAAATGTGCATACACACAATGTATATAAAAGTCACTGTGGTAAAAAAAAAAAAAACAAGCCAATTTCTGGTGTTTGCTAACAGTGTTCATTTTGATAAGCATGGAAAACATATTAAAGAGTATTGTATCCTGTGAGAGTGAATCTATAATGAGCCTGGGCACAGGGCCACAGGGAAACCAAAACAAAAGGGAACTAACTCTGCAGAGCATTTGGTGCTGTCCACAGTGTTAGGGACTTATACTGTGTGCCGCACTTCACATGCGCACATTGGAGGCCAGATGTTGTGTGCCACAGCTTGCATGTGAATGTTGGAGGCCAGATGTTGTGTGCTCCACTTCGCATGTGCACGTTGGAGGCCAGAGGCTGATGTTCGTCTTTCTCTGCTGCTCCTCAACTAATTTTCTGTAACAGGTCTTTCGCTGAACCAGGAGCTCACTGAGTCGGCTAGGCTAGCTGGGAAGTGAGCTCCAGGGAGCCTCCTGCCTTAACCCCCACTCCTTCCAGTGTTAGGATTACAGGCATTGCCACCATATCTGCCTTTTCAGGTTGATGCTGGGGATCGGAACTCAGGTTCCTCATGCTTATGCAGCAAATGCTCTACCACGCGAGCGAGCCATCTGCTCGGCCCCTGGACACTCTGTTTTTATTTACCTGCATCGATCTCTGTGTCCGGATAGCGCCTGCCGTCTTAGAATAACCAAAGGAACAGTTGTATGTGTATCAGTGATTCAAAGAGCTACTTTCGACAGAAATGTGAGCGAGCCCATGATCACCAAGAGCTGGCAGAAGATAATTCACAGCAACCAGGCAAAGTGCTTTGAGCATGTAATCCCAACCCTTGGGTGGCAAAGCAGGAAGTCCATGAGTTCAAGGTCAGACTGGGCTACATAGCAAGACCTTATCTCAGGGGAAAAAAAAACAAACAAAAACAAACAAAACAAAACAAACCCAGAAACAAAAGTGGGGGTGCATTTAGAATACCCACAGTGACATTAATGGAGTAGGGACAAACAACTAACCTAGATGTCTAGCACAACAGAACGACTGAACAGGTTGTAGTGCATTTATACAGGAGAACACTACGGAGTCATGGAAATGAACGGACCGCTTCCGTGATCGACAACACGCACAGCAAAGGAAGACATCAGAGCAAGGAGTATGGAAAGCAGGGTCCCCACTTGTCTGAGCTACGTGTCTGCATGATGACTCGGGAGGCAGAGCGGCAAGGAAAGGCAGAAAGGGATACTTAAGGAGCACGGATAGAGTTTATTCTGCCAGGGTTCTCATGTGTGGTCCCATTCTTCCTTCCCTATCCCTTCTTCCTCTTAACCAGAGTCGCAGTTACAAGTGGATGTTGTTTGAAAGCCTGAGAAAGACGCATGGCCTTTTGGCTGATGGTGGACTTGCATGGTTATGCTCCTAGT
Organism: Peromyscus maniculatus bairdii; assembly: GCF_049852395.1. Lineage (NCBI taxonomy): Eukaryota > Metazoa > Chordata > Mammalia > Rodentia > Cricetidae > Peromyscus > Peromyscus maniculatus. The sequence goes on along the minus strand of NC_134866.1, from coordinate 47,603,343 downwards.
CTCTTCTGCTTACTGATCTAAATTGAGGCGCAACTGTAACTGTACAGATCCAGTGCTTGGGACACATGGTCATCTTCTTGTCATTAAGTGGGTGACACAGAAGTACCTATGCTTTGCCGCCTGGTGGCTAGCCCTGAGTTTCCTGCTTCTCTCTGTATTATTGATCCTTGTCTTAGGAAAGTCTCCTTCTTTGAAAAAACTAACTAACTAACTAACTAACTAACTAACTGACTAACCCGAGCCAACCCAAGCACACACAAGAAATAGTCAATCTGACTCAAACTTAGCCAGCCTATCTTTCTGTAGGTTGTATGAAGTTGACAATCAAAGCTAACTAGGACGGTTTCCTTTTGATACTGTGTTTTAATAAACCAGAATCCTGCAAAGGGAGAGGGGGTAGGTAGGAAACAGACAGATATGAAACAATATTACTTAAAAATGATGTCGCTCTACCTGAACGATAGTCTACTGTTTGACAAAATGAAACAAAAAATACTGGGGGCCGAAGGTGATTTCCCCAGATAGAATTGCATGTGTGACCTGATGGGGAGTGCCACCCCTAACTTGTAACCTTGTTTCCCAACATCACTGAATTAATTTCCAGAAATATTGTTCACATTCACATACAAATTCCAAGGCTCATTCCAAAGTCAAGGTATTCAGTGATTAGTGACTATTGGCTTATGTAGATGATGGCAATATTGGAGTGAAATTAAAAACTGGTAGATAGAGCCGGACTGCAGTGGCCCAGGCCTTTAATCCCAGCACTCGGGAGGCAGAGATAGGTGGATCTCTGTGAGTTCGAAGCCAGCCTGGCTGGTCTACAGAGTGAGGTCCAGGAAAGGTACCAAAATTGCACGGAGAAACCCTGTCTCAAAAAACTAAAATAAATAAATAGATTAATTAATTAATTAATTAATTAATTTTAAAAAACACAAAAAAGCCCCAAAACAAAACAAAAAAAAAATTGGTAGATAGGGGATGACATTTTCTGTGGAACAGCACAAATACATTCTTGGATAAAATACTTTTATATTAAAAAGGCATTTTAACAACAGACAAATAAAATGCCCCTTGATATTAGAGTAACTGGAATTTAGACGCAGGCCTTTGTACTGTGTCATACTCTGCACTTGTAAACTCCACAGCTATCCTTACTTTTCCCAGCAATGACATAGCTAAAATTTTCATATAAAAAATGACCACAGTAATTTTCACAACTTGGACAAAAGTTTATTTCTAATAAGGTAGATGTGCATTACCATCCTGCTGTGGCTCAATTAGTTTTGTGTCCTTTTAAGGGTTCATATACTGTAGACTGATCTCCAGCATATGGAGAGGTGGTGGCACCTTTAAAAGGTGAGGCCTAGGACTAACTCAAACAGAGAACTCTAAGATCCAGCAAGTCCATGGTGCATGCCTTGGAAAGAAAGATCTAGATCCACTGGAGTGTTCTTTTAAAGATTTATTCTTTCTATCTGATGTGTTTTGCTTGCATAAAATGTGTGTGTGTGTGTGTGTGTGTGTGTGTGTGTGTGTGTGTGTGTGTGTGTGTACCATGCATGTTCACTGATTGCAGAGGCCGGAAGAAGGGGTCAGATCCTCCAGAACTAGAGTTCCAAACGGCTGTTTGTAGTCAGGTGGGTGCTGGGACTCCAACATGGGTTCTGGAAGAGCAGCCAATGCTTCTAACCACCAAGCCATCTGTCCAAGCCCTCCATCGAGTCCTAGCAGCTGTTTTTAGAGGAATAAGCCTGGCCTCTCTGCTCTGGTGCGGATGTAACTATTAATGTGTTTCCAGCTGTTGCTATCTGCCCATCACCATGAGGAGAGTCAGGCAAGAGGGTCAGGACTTTCAGCTAAGTTCTTGCTTCAGAAGTACCCTGTGCAAGTCATTGCATTACACTAATACATTCCAAACAATGATGTGCAGAATGAAATATGAGGGGGAAGAATCAAACATACATTTCTCAATCAGAACTGTTTCCGAAATGTTTTCCCTGCAGATATTATGAACGATTAGATTACAGCTATGTGTCTTGGTTTCCACTCCTCAGTGGTAGCAGCCAAGGATGAAATAAGCACAAAGTCTAGAACTCTTACATATCAGCTCAGAAGGTTTTAATTAAGCAATAGATCAGAAATTAAGTATCCATTGTTTCTAAGTTGAATAAAGCTTAAACATGGTGAAATATAGTGAACTTACTTATAAATTCCTTAAAGCCAAGGCCACATCTATTTGGATAATTGCAATCATCCAACAACTTCAAATACGAACTTATTTTATCTCTCTCAAGGTACAGCTAGCAAAAGAATTCAGTTATTCTATTAGTTCTATATTTTTCTAAGCCAGCATGCAATTATTTGTACCATGCTAGAGCTCGGAGTTCCGACACATAAATTCACCTATGAGTAAACAATTTTTGCTATAATTAAAATTCACACTCCCCTCAGTTCCCACCCTGAGTAGTTTTTTGACATAAATAAGTAATGTGTTGTGTATACACATCATACAAATGCAGAAATGTCAGGTTTCTAACAGCTACCTTTACGTCAGATTAGGATTCTTTAAACACGACAGGTGGACAAGTTCTCACTCACTGCTCACAGGGCTCCTTGCTTTACTGCCAAGCTGTACAAAGAAAGCTAACACAAAGAAATACCAAAGCCAGGGAATTCTAAAGCTTCCAGCATGAGAAACCTGTATCTTGTTAGACAAAGCTCACAAACTAACTGTTTGAGAAGCCCTTAGTGTCTGAAATTGCAAGGGGAAAAAAAGCCTTTGTTATCAGCGGCATGCTTAAAAAAAAATGGCATTAACCCCCAAACAAGTTTGAATAATCTGTTCTACATCCACCTGTGGTCCTTGACCCTTCGATTGTTGCTGCCTTTCGGTTTCGGGCTCCCCTCTGGTCCAGTGTTCCTGCTTAGGCGCACACCCTCAGAGTCCTCTGTGGCTGGAGATGATAAAGATGCCAAAAGGCCAAAAACATAGCACCAAGGGCAGGGCCGGGCAGAGGAGAAGAACAAGCCACAGCTGTGCCGTGCCGCCTCACAATTATCCCAACAGCCCTGTCCAGATCAGTGGTTTCCAAACATGTTTACACATGGGAATGACCTGCAGAGTCAAAATACTACTGATGCCTGTGGCCCATCCTCAGAAGTGGTGATTTAATTGGTCTGGAACATGGCCTGCCATTAGAACTTTATAGACCTCCATTAGACTCTGCCTACAGAAAAGTTTGGGAACAAATGATCTATATATAATTCTATTACATTTTTGACAAAGTAGGTTCATATCAACGTTAGCCTGTCTCTTATAATACTCTCATACCATTTGGAGAAATGTAAGGGGAACTATTTGTTCTGGAATAATCTCGTGACCATAAATCTGTGGCGGTAAACAAAGATCCAAAAGCAAGAACACAACATCATTAAATTATGTACTATTGTCACAAGAGCATAAGGTAGAAGGAACAAAGGCAGAAAGGAGTTGAGCTCCGTAAAGTTTGTTTCATGACAAGAATTACCACCAGGGGGTTTTTCAAAGCCATGCCATCCTGAAACTGGACAGAAGAATTGGAGACCATGACCTACAGTATCCTGGGATGAAGTGATGACCTGGTCCAGCTTCCACCTCATCAGATGGAGCCCAGGCAGCGGCTGGAAGGAAGGCCAAGTGATCGTGTGCTCTGCATGAACAAACCTGTGTGAGATACTGAGTTCATTAACGTTCTCGTTGGCAGACATCTAAGTGTCTCAGAGGCAGCCAAGTGGAATTGCTGGTTTGATTTACTGAAGAGATACAGGTCGAGTTATGCAGACAAAAGCATCTTTTTTTTTTTTAATTTTTTTTAACACTAGCCTCAGGCTCGATGTCCAGACCTTGTAATTGTTTTTTCTTTTTCTTTCTGACACAGTAAGGTTCAGTCATGTTTCTCTGCGACTGTTCCTCCTCTTGTGGGGACACAGCAGCTATCCAGACTGCAGGAGAAAGAAAAACAGCTTGAAAAGTTCAAAGCATCAAGAATAAGTAATGGGAATACTAAGTGTCTTCACCACACCAGAAAAACTGAAAAGCTCCCACACAACAGGTGAGCAGACTGCAGCTGGGAAGTAGGCATCCATGTCTGTCACAGATCCACAGTAAGAATGTACGCTCCCTCTGACACTCAGGGCAGAAATGTCTTAGGCAGTTGGGTGTGCTGGACCGCATTGCTCTTTGAAACAAAAACAATGGCTAGATCGTTAGCAAGAAAGATGAACACTATCACCCACAAGTCCCCACCCTGAGATGAGGAGCTACAGGCAGTTAATGGCTATTATGAATCTTTTCCAGGGACGAGCCCCCTGAATGGCTATCTAACCCTAAGTGGCCAGCCCTGGGCTAGAGAGATGGCTTAGCCATTAAAGGTTAGGCTCAAAACCAAAATGCCAAGTGGCCATCCCTAAACACATGTGCATATGAGAACATTAAATGGATTCAGCAGATTGTGTGTGTGTGTGCATAATGAATGTATATAAATATGAGTATATATGAATATAACAATCAATAATAATAAGAGGTAATGAATTTGAGAGGGAGTTAGAAGGACATAGGAGGAATGGGCGTGGAAGGGAAGAATTGAATGATGTAAATACAGAACTCATGTATGAAATCCTCAAAAATAAAATACAATAGATGTTAAAAAAAAAATCTGATATCAGTGTCAGCTCAAAATTCTACTGATTGCTGGGGAAACTAAGACTTCAGTTTGGAGCAAAGGTACCCAGAAAGAGTGTTGAGTAAATCACAGCTAGTGGATGAAAATCGAGATCAAAGCTGTGTCTGTCGCTCATCATGAAACAGACTATGTCCTCTAAGTCAACAACTATGTCCTCGAAGTCAACACAGCCAGTTCTCAAGGTCCTCCTGAGCAGAAGGAGACGGTGCCTTTCTGTAACCCCAGCTCTCTGGGGGCTGAGCAAGAGAATCAGGAATGCAGGGTCAGCCCGGGCCACCTGAGTTTTGTCTCAAAAGAAAAATAAATAAGTAAACAAATACATAAGGGAAAAAAGAAAGCGATCTCCTGACTCTTATTGAAAGCCGAGTACAGGTCACTAAAACGCAGAGATAAAAAACCCTCGAAGCCTCGATGCCATGTTCTGGATTCTTCCAAACCCATCACAGCGTCCATTCCCGTGTGCTCTTCCAGCAAACAGCACTGACAATTTGGTTTTCATCTCAAGTGCTGACTCAGACAGTTGCCAGTTGCTTATGTGGAGGCTTAGGAAGTTTGGATTAGAGTGGTTTTGTTGTTGTTGTTGTTTTTAATCTCAGGCTTTAGCCTCCTTCTTGTGAGCTGCCAGCCCCAAGCTGTCTGCCATAGCATCACCAGACGGGAACTCCTGGACCAGTCCTAGATGCTTTTTTTTGTTGCCCATCCTCGCCCACCCTGAGTAACAACCCATCTCCCCTGGATCCTATCCCTTCTGCCCCCACCCACCACAGGCCATGTCCTCACCTTTCACGCTCAGATGGCTCAAACTCCAGCTTTGAGTTTGTTCTGTGGACACCCCCTACCCCTAGAGAGTTCCCCCCTACTTTCTTATTTGAATAAGCACATGCCATCTCCCTGCTCGTTTGCTGACTGGGAATCTTAACTCTCCTTATTTCTCTGCAGTGTTCATTCCTCTCTATTCGTGCCGACTGGTTTTATACTGAAGGCTGGGCCCTACATTTTCCCCGTAAAATCTTTTCTGATTTTACCAGGCTGACTTAGGGGGTCCGTCCCCTCTTCTCGGCCATCATATTGTCACTCTGTTGGAACATTTGCCATTGCTGTAAATAAAATCTGTTTTGCATGTTGCTCTCTTTACCCAGGAGGCAGGGGAGTATCATGTCCTAATCTATATTATCGCTTTTATACCTGACACACACACACACAGGAAGTGCTTGATAAATTCACCTGTGCTGAACCTGTGATTCTTCATCCACCCATTAGAAATACTTCGGGGACTTTGAAGACTACGGAGACAGGACGTCCACCCTAGACCAATTCCAGCTGAAAGTGTGGAGAGTAGACAGTTCTCAGACAGTCTGATGTGTAGCCAGGGTCACACACCTCCTGTTTTATCTGGAAATGCTAGTCAATGCTGTACCAAGGAAAAGGGAAGTATGAAGGTCTTTTGTGATTTTTTTTTAAAAAGACAATTAGTTATCTATGAATTAATTATAAATTACTTCAAAATTGACCAACTTCAAACACTCAGCTTACTATCTTACAGGATCTTTTGGCTAGTAATCTAGACACAACTTGGCTGGGTCCTCTGACTCACATATTTCTCACAAGTCCACATTCAGGGTGTCAGCCCATGACTGGTTGTCATCTCTGGTTCCATGGGAAAGATGAGCGCATGTCCAAACCCACTCCCATTGACAGGATTCACTTCCTCCCTGGCTGGTGGCCCTTAGCCATTCAGCTTTTCATTAGAGCTGTTCAGAGGATGATAACTACTCCACGAGAGGTTAAAAGAGGGAAAGCAGGGTGGAAGCCAGAGGGTGGGGGAAGGCTCTGGAGTGGTTTGTGAATACCGTTCTTGACTGGGAATAAACAGTGCTCCTAGATAAGCAGATGATCCCAGGATTGGAGCTGGGAAAGCAGATGAGACTGGGACACCTTCTGTACCAAAAAGTAAGAAAGGAGAAAAAGAAATGGTGAGGATGGGTGAAGAGGGAGAGTGAGAAGATAAATAAAAGAGCACAAATCACAGCATGGATATGACTGGGTTCATCTTTAAGTCGCCTACCTAGACATTTAGTAATAGTTGGCTTAAAAATTAACCTCCCTTAAAGGAACCCCAGCTAGACTGTCTTAATCCTAGGAGCAGGCCAGTCGATGTAAAACTGATGCTGAAGGCTTTTACAGAAATGAACTGGAAGTCAATAGACAGGTGAACTCAGTAATAACAAATTCATATTTTGTCTAATTATTTAACTATGGACAGATTAATTTAAGGCCATTTAGGTGAGAAAGCATCAAAGCAGGTCCATTCATAGAGAAGTAGCCTTCACATGGCCTTATAAATTGGGTCAATGTGCTTTTCAAAGATTAAACGTGATTTTCCTTTACCTCCCTAACCTAACATCTTCTTAGTAATACAAGTTCACAGAAAATAGGCCAAGCACTTTAAAGACAACATAAATTCTGATTTTAGTAAAGAGAAAACAGTTAACAGTAAGGCTAAAATGCCAAGGAAAACAGGCAAGTTCATGCACTGCTACCAGGCTGGTGAAAATAGTCAGTCTATGCTTTTCATGTTCAGGCAAAAGCTAGTGTACCAGATGACCATGAACACAGATGCTAACAACCACAGTGTAAGCCTTCCCCAAAGACTCTATCAGTGCGAAAGTGTTCACTCATGTTTGGTCTGCTTACAGATTATTGCTAAGACGGCACGTGTATCAGTTACTTTTCTATTGCTGTGGTAAAACACCGTAAGCATTTTACTGGGCTATGGTTTCAGAGGGTTAGAGTTCATGATGATGAACAGAAGGCATGATGGCAGGGGTAGCTGAGAGCTCACATCTCGATCTGAAGGCCAAAGGCAGAACAAACTCATCAGGGATGGTGGGAGGCTTTTGAAGTCAAAAGTCAGCCCCTTGATGTACCTCCTCCAGAAAGGCCACACCTCTTAATCCTTCCCAAATAGTTCCACCAACTGGTGATCTAGTATTCAAATGAATGAGTGTACGGGGCCTGTTCTCATCCAAAACACCACAACAAGTTAAAATTGCTTAATAGTACTTAGTAAGTTACAATGAAGTGCCACAAATAAGAAGGTGACCTTGCTGTGGAATAACCATTATGAAGCCAGAGTGCCTTGACCTCTGGAAGCTTGTTGCTGACAGCAAACGACACAAAATCCTCCTCTCTGAATTTCTATTCCAACTACAACACGCCACCTCCTGAAGATGATTTTTTTTTTCTTGTGAGAGCACTGGCCTTCCCATTTTGAAACACAGTCTTTGACAGCACATTTTCCTTTGAATAATTTCCTAATCATTTGTTCAAAAACATTTGTTTTATATGTGTGTGTGTGTGTGTGTGTGTGTGTGTGTGTGTGTGTGTGTGTGTGTGTTAGTTAAGGATATGGTTATAATGCAAGGTATAAAAAGACACAAATGAGAACTGAGCTTCATGTACTTTACACGGACAGAATGACTTAAAAGCAATCCATTACGGTGTGCTTCTAAATGGATTAAACTGCACTACTGGGGGAAGTCTGCCCTTTCATTCAGCTGAGGTGGCAATTCCTACTGACATGATTATAAGCACTAAGACCCATAAGACAAAGCCGTGATCGGCTACTATTGCCCAATAAAAAACAGTTTTTTTGGTCAGGCATGTTTAGTTATAGTAGACAGGTTTAAAGCTAGTAACCTAGACAGCCTAGAGTGTTGGGTCCCCTGCTCATGGCCCACACTCGGTTCCTTGGGGCCCAAGTTCGACTTTGTTAACTCGACTCCACAGATGGCACGTCAGTGACGAAGCAGAGAGATGACTGACAAGAGGCAGGCCACCTAAAATTCCAGTAGGTTTTCCTTGCATGATAATATCAGGGAGCAATTCTAAAATTACTTTCTGTACAGTGAGCCCTGGAGCACATGAATAGTGAAGTTAATGGCAGTCAGGTTTCTTTCTGCTGGGTGAGTTCAAAATTCGGCAGAAGAGAAAACCAGAAAGCACTCTTTTTTTTTTTTTTTTGTTTGTTTGTTTGTTTGTTTTTTTTTTGTTTTTTCGAGACAGGGTTTCTCGGTGTAGCTTTGCGCCTTTCCTGGGACTCACTTGGTAGCCCAGGCTGGCCTCGAACTCACAAAGATCCGCCTGCCTCTGCCTCCCGAGTGCTGGGATTAAAGGCGTGCGCCACCACCGCCCGGCTCAGAAAGCACTCTTAATATGGCCCTGAGCTGGTAGAATACACTTTGGAGGTATTTTGCTTTGTTGAGAGAGACTCTCACTGTGTAGCCCTGGCTAGCCTGGAATTCACGATGTAGATCAGGCTGGTCTTGAACTCAGATATCTGCTTGCCTCTGCCTCTTGAGTGCAGGGATTAGGGCATGTACTACCATGACTGGCCAACACTTGTGTTTTTTAATATGTTGAAGTAGCTAGAGCTATGTGTGTAGTCTGCCGCGAAGAGCCACGAGAAATGACATGCCAGGAGCATGAGCCAAGCGGGCACAGAGGTTTGGGTTACAGAATACTGTTTGTCATGGAAAATAAACAGGGCTCCTCAGAAACTCAGCTGGTGCCAGGGTTGGATCTGGGAATGTAGATGAGCCTGAGACATCCTCTTGTATCAAAAATTAGGAAAGGGCCAAATGAACGATGGCACAAGAAAAGGACACAGGCATCCTGGGCCTTCCATTGGTCAAATCAGGGATATTCAGAACATCAAAATAAATAATCATAGAGGGTTTTTATCTGTTGATCAAACGTCATAAGTGTATTGTGTTATAAATGAAAAGATAAAGATGAGAGGAAGGAAAAGTGTTTTCTTTCCACAGAATGTGGACTAATAAATACTTCTGGAATGGCTGAAGGATTATTACTCACAAAGGGGATATGTAGAGCAAGCTTCCATGTCCTCTAGTCTGTCCCGATAGGACTCAGTGCCAGGAGAACAGACATCTCTGCTGCAGGTGGCATCACCCTGCTCCAGAATCTGAAAAGCTTGAACTGTGATTCTTCCACTGGAATCTCTGCAAACTCTTCATCACACCTCTCCCCACTTGTGGTGGTCTGAAAGAAAATGGCCCCCAAAGGGAGTGGCACTATTAGGAGGTGTGGCCTTGTTGGAGGAAGTGTGTCACTATGGAGGTGGGCTTTGAGGTCTCATATATGCTCAAACCATGCCCAGTGTTTCAGACCTCTTCTTGTTCCCCTACGCAAGACGCAGAACTCTCAGCTACCTCTCCAGCACCATGTCTGCCTCCACGCTGCTGTGTCCCACCATGATGATAATGGACTAAACCTCTGAAATATAAGCCAGCCCCATTACATATTTTCCTTTATAAGAGTTGCCATGGTCATGGTGTCTCTTCACAGCAACAGAAACCCTAACCAACACACCACTACTAACACTCCATGAGCACGGGACTTTTAAAAACCTTTCCAAAGTAGTAAAACTCAGGCTTGGGTGATCGCCAAGTCAGTGTTTGCCTTACAAGCATGAGGCCCTGAGTGTAGTCCCCAGAACACACATTGAAATGCCAGGCATGGTGGGATGTACTCATAATCTAAGTGCTGGGGAGACAAAGAGAGGAGAACCCCTGAGGTTCACTGACCAGCCAATCCAGCCTAATTTGGTGAGCTCCAGGCTAATGAGAGACCCTCTCTCAAAGGAGGTAGATGGCATTCTTGAGGATGACACTTGAGGTTGCCTTTGGCCTCTACATGCATGCACACTTAGCAAAACGCCAGCAAACAAACAAAAATGTAGGAGAACTTTTAATCTTTTTAGTATTTGCTCTCTTCTTCTGGGGCACATGCTCTATGAAGGCATTCAACACAGTGGCATCTTCTGTCCATCATATCCAATCAGTACAATGTGGGCAACAAAGAGGACCGGGCTGTTGTTTGAGGGTGGAGGAGTTAACAGGCTTGAGGCAAAAGTCATTCCACATTAATATCTCTGTCTGTATTTTGTGAAGGTAAACTATTTCCTCTTCCTCATTTGCGATTGGAATAGAATAAATACATTTGCTAAATCAATGGTTGCATACTTTGTATTTGTGGTAGTATTAATATGCTGAAGCTTGAGTCTAGGCTAGAGGCTGGGATCGGGGTTATTACTTGGTTAAGTCAGCACACGTCTACAGCCATTCTCTAAGATCTATCCCATTTTAGAGAGCAGCTTGGCAAGTTGATGGCTTCAGCCTGGAACATCTCTCCTCCATCCTTTAGGTCTTAAATGGGGGCATGGATCTCTATCTTCCTCCAACACACACGTTTGCTTCTGATCTATCTTGGCAGAACAAGAGGCACTTCAATTTTTCATTTGGCTCTCCCTACCATGATAGCTTTCAATCCACAGAACCAAGCACCATTAACATCTAGTCCCAACTGTACTCTCCTGGTTCCTGCGGTACATGCCAGCTTGTCTTAGTTAGGTTATGCTGGGATTTAATCCTAATGTTTGGTCTGGTCTGGCAGCCAAGAAGTGAAGTGAAGGGCAGTTCAAGTAGGAGGGAAGCAAGGACTTTTCTCTAGCACATCAAATATGCCAGTTAAACCAGAGGGAGTCTATGGGTACCAACCAGATGACCTCATTCCGTGTTCAGGATCCTACATCTCTCTACCATCATATTAACAGACTTGCCTAAATATTTAATGCCCAGATGTGGATGGAGTGCTGTGCCTCTTAGCAATGGGCTCTTAAGCTGCAGTCCAGCTGGCTCTGTCCTGCTTCAGGTGCTAAAGGCCTCTTTAGAAGTCAGCACACTGCTTCTCACATTTAGCTACCAATAGCTTCACAGCCATTTATTTCTTCAGGTCGCCAACAAAGTTAGACCAGCTAACTCTGTTGTCTTTGTAGGCACCACTCCCACTCTATTTTCTAAATCCTTGTATCCTTACACCTACTACAGTATTTGTCTCCACTGGGACGTTGTCCCAGGTCAACATAAGCTGCAGTCTTATGCCAGGGACTACAAATGCCCCATGCACCAAAACTGGTGTCTCAATTTTGTTACCCAAGGAGATGCCAAGACAGGATTACATGTGTAGGTCTTTTTTTGTGAGACAGGGAAGGAGTTGGGTGGATTATCACTTGACAGTTCAAATGTGACCTCAAGTGCAAGTGACAGGGAAGGTATGTCGGGTGGAGTATCCTAAACTACCATGTAGCTTAAGGAAGGCTTAGCAAGACAAAGGGTTTGAGATGGTTATTAGAGGAATTTTAGGTTTAGAAACGGGCTGGCTTGGCCGTATTTGTCACGACTAGCTATGGAGCTGGAGAAGCAAGGTCTTGATACAAACACAGTGATGGATTTCAGAACACAGCTGTTGGTTGTCCCCAAGGTGTGTTCTCATAGTAGCTCCATCCTTCCGGTGAAGAGCAGCTCAAACCAGGTAGTTTGGGTCCATAGTCTATACTCTGAATCACTGACCTAGAAAGCATCTCAGAACTGCAGAGGTCTGCAGTAAATTGGCCTCTATCACCCTGAGAGTTTACATGGAAGCTTGGCCAGTCTGTTAAGTCTTGAGGTTTCTCTAAGGATTTGATATTCCATTCTATTGTATGTGTGTGTGTGTGGGGGGCACATTACAGAGTAACGTATATGGACAAATTACATATGCATTGGATATACACATGAATAATTTATAGAACCATATGTGGCTTTAGTTTCCTGAAGTATAAAAGGGGTTAGCAGATTGGAAAACAGATGCAAGACAAAGTATTTCCTGGACTGCTTATAGAGTAAGATGTGTCCCTTGCATGTACACTAAAATGGTCAGAAAATGGTGGCTAAGCATTCATACTTTCTAGGGTGGAAAAATTTGAAAATTAAAAAAGAATCCATAAAAATTCATTTTCCACTATATTCTTTGTAAAAATCTTACTGTAGTACAAAACAATAAAAAAACTGATTTAAATTTTTAGAAATCATTTTCTTACAAGTGTTAGAAATAATTTTTTTTGCAGAGATCCTCTTTATATTTAGGTTGTGTTAAGTATGTATTTACAGCCTAACAGAGGACTTTCGTGTTTTGAGATAGGGTCTTTAGCCTTGAACTCCTGACCCTGTTTCTACCTCCCAAGTGCTGGGTTTATAGGCATGCATCAGATTGAATGACGACCTCAGTAAATATCAACTCTTTAATGATCAGTGTAAGCATCCAACAACCAACACACAAATGGAATTCTATGGAATGCAATATTTCTTTATTGTAAAAAGGGTTTGTTTACTTATTAATTATTTTACAGAAAATAGGCATTGCTACTATTATTTTATGGATATGGGAACCAAGGTACAGAAATATTTTATTTCATTGCTCCACAGGAGAACAAATATAAGCTGAAATATTAAATCAGATACTTAAGCAACTGTATTTATTAACAATATAATCCTACAGTTAAAATTTAATCTTACAACAGGATATTCAAAAGCAGACATGAAAAGATAATTTCAAGAGCACTGATATGTCTGAAGGCAGATACTATTGTGTATTATGTATAACACAGGAAAAAACTAACATTAAAAATAGAAAGGTACAGAATTAAAAGTTGAAAATCTAAAATAATGTAGAATTCCAAATTCATAGCCTCCAGAAAAATCATAGTATTACTTATAATTCGCCAAGAGGACACACACACACATGCAAATGGAGTTTCTCAATTCAGACTCTTTCACTTTAAGTTGGGAGGTCCCAAAGCTTAAAATGTGAACTGAGCAAAGAAGGAATTTGGGACCAGGATGTTTGTCTGCAAGTAATGGTCTGGCCTGCACCATTCAATGTTTCTTTACTTTTATAACTAGATTCCAAATATATGCTTCACACTGGGGGAGGGGTGCTAAGGACACAGACTGGCTTTCAGAATTAGATATTGGGAGGCAGTTATGATTCCTCAGTTCTTTAGTTCAGAATTTGAACAAGTGGTTCTTAAGGGTTATAATACAAGATTGAAAAAAATTAGGATCAATGGAAGAGTTTGAATAGCAAATAACTAGTTGTTACACATCAGGGATTTCTGTAAAGTATGGAATTTCACACCACTTAAAGTTAACCTATACCCCTGCCCCCTTACTTAACAAAGGACTTATGTTGCCTTACTATATGAACAAACGTTACGCAGGACGCCTATTCTAAGAAAAAACATTCTAAAAAAGAAATGTGGAGGCTCAATGCGTTGATCACTGGTAGAGTATGCGCTTAGGACATTTGAAGTTAGGATGAATGCTCAATATGAATTTCAAATTTGGCTCAAGTATCTTGACAAATCAACGAGGCACAATTCTATCAAAGAACAGTCTTCAAAAACTTTTCTTATAATCACATTCCAAAAAATCTTAAATGGGACTTTAAAATGTCCCTGATAGCAGCACTAAAAAAATAAAGCTATTTTAAAAAATTGATATTTAAGCTATGTGCTTATACGCAGAAGTTTAAAGTTCAAAAGCTACATGGTGAAGGAGATGACGCCAGGGCTCCTGTAAATGGCTTTACATCAAAGGTTTCTAATACATGGATTGGTTTTCCCAATGGGAGAGCAGTTTCTGTTTGGTGACCAGGAAAATCCACAGAGAATGAAAGGCACCTTGACATAGCAACCCAGTTGACTCATGTAAAGGCTAGGCCTAATATGTGAGCATCAAGATTCAGGAAGAAAGCTTGAGGTCTCTCAGCCTTTATCAGGATTACAGCCCACAGAATTGCAGGGATTTACTAGAACATTATACTTATCCTAAAGGGTGTCCTCCAACTACAGGAAATTGTTTGCTTACATGTGCATATGCAAGGCATTCTGGAAATTAAACATTATGAAGTGTTAAAAACAGCAGAGTTCGAGGCCAGCCTGGTCTACAAAGCGAGATCCAGGAAAGGCGCAAAGCTACATAGAGAAACCCTGCCTCAAAAAAACCAAAAAAATCCCCACAAAAAAACAAAAAACAATCCCCCCCCAAAAAAACCCCAAAAAACAGCAGGCATCCACTTTTCAGTATTATGTTAACAAAAGTCTATGAATGGCTCAAATCAGCAACATACAATCACCTGTACTGACTGAAAAAAGATAAAACAAAACATCAATCTCCCTCCCTCAACTGGTTCAAAATATATGGAAATGGTCCAGGCAGGCAAGGGATCAAGAATGGCACCTGCTATCTGTTTCTTTTGCTATCTGCACTGAGAATGTAAGGCTAAAAAATATCTAGAAAGGGCATCTAGTCTGCATATACATCCTCATCCCATTATCAATATCTCCATTTAGATCTCTGGTCTAGCTGCTTTTATCTTAAATCTTAGCACCTACAGTCTAGAACTAATTCTTTTTATCTTATCAATGAAAATGATGAATCACTACTTTCCTTCCTGTAGATAATTTTACATACTTGGAAAGCATTAAGCAACTACATTTCTTTCATTAATGAGATATAACCACAATGTATTTATTGATCTACAAACAGCTTTATTAAGTTTTATACATAACACCCTTCCCCGAGCATCTCTTATTGCTTTCAAAGCTTCCAACCCTCAGCACTTTTACACAACCTTCACAAATACCCAGGATTTAATTTATTAAATTTGTTCCAACACTACCAGTTATTTGAGTAACACTGAAATTAACTATTTAAAACAACCCCAAGTGCAAGACTAGGATGGCCAACTTATCACTACTCTGTGTGGTGATGTGAATAAGAACAGCCCCCACAGGCTCATATATTTAAATATTTGGTTCCCAGTAGATGGGCTCTTTAGGAAGGATTAAGAGGCCTGGCCTCATTGAAGGAAATGTGTCGCTGGGGGTAGGCTCTGGGGCTTCAAAAGCTCAGCCAGGCCTAGTCTAGCTTATTATCATAGCCTGCAACTTGTGATTCTGATGTGAGCTCTCAGCTACGTCTCCAGCACTCTGCCTGCCTGCCTGCAGCCAGGCTCCTGCCATGATGATTGTGAAATAACCACCCCCTCAAATAGTAAGCAAGCCTCCAACCAAATGCTTCCTTTTGTAATTTGCTTTGGTCATGGTTTCTCTTTCTATCAACAGAGCAACAACTGAAATACCTTGTTTCAAACAAACACAGGAACAAAAACCTTGAATTACAAAGGGCTAAGGATATAGGTCACCCATAAGTCTAGGTACTTGCCTGGCATGCGTCACATACCTGGGTCCAACCCTTCAACCCAGGACTGCAAAAACAATACAGTGATGTTCATATCTATATTTGTTTTGCTTTGTTTTTTTGTTTTTGTTTTTCCAGACAGGGTTTCTCTGTGTAGCCCTGGCTGTCCTGGAACCTGCTCTGTAGACCAGGCTGGCCTTGAACTCACAGAAATCTGCCTGCTTCTGCCTCCCAAGTGCTGGGATCAAAGGTGTGCACTACCACTGACTGGTGATGTTCATATTTTTGAGGCAACTAATTTTGTGGTTTACATTCTAGTGGGAAAAGACAATACACTGGTAAATAAATATCAGACTCCAGATATGTGGTAAGCGAAGAAGTGATGGGGTATGGCAGTCATCTGTGGCGACGCAGCACTTGTTTTGGAAGCTCCCTTCAAAGGCACAAATGGAATCTTCCAAGAAATTTTTAGCTAAAGGTTTAATTAACAACAACAACAACAACAACAACAACAAAGATTACTTTGTGTGTCTGGCCTTCCATCAGTTGGGAATCTAGGGCTGGAGCTCAGCCTTGACTGTCTGCATCGTTACCCTTGACTGTCTCTCTGGCCCCATATATAATACCTATTGAGTTTCTTGCTCTTCTTTTGACCACTAATTGTTTTTCATAAGTGCCTTTACTAATGTGTGTAAGGCACGCCTTCTAATTTAAGCAAATGTTTCTTAGTAATATTAGCTAATATTAACACTTTCAGTAGTTCTGACCAATAACATCAAATAATGGTCAAAAAATAACTATACCTGAAATAAAATTGTCTCACTGGATAGGTCCTAATGAGTTTTCTAGACAGATTCTGATACTTCATAGATAAAACTAGTGAAAAGAAATTGCCAGAGTGTGATCTACCCAGAAGAGGAGGCTATAGCAGGATGAATCATGGGCTGATAACTATAGCAGTGAAGGGCTCTGCGGAGACGGAAAGGTCACGCACTTCCAGCAAGGCTGGGAAAGCCTTCCCCGGCACACTAGCTCTTTGAGACATGCTGCCACCATCTGGGCAGTAGGCAATTGTTAAGTCAGGGATTTTAGTTATCAGTTAACAATGACAGACTCAAAAAACATCACTTTGTGAACAAGGCAATTTTGTCAAGTCTCTGAGCGTGAGGAGTGAACAAGGATTTTGGTGAGGCATGTTTAGAACCCCACCTTTACTGATTCCTTATCTGTAAGATCAGTATAAGAACACAACCTCTGACAAGTGACTTAGTTTCGGGATTAGTGACAGTATTTGAGAAACACTGACCTCAGTACTTGGTGCAGAGCAAGTACTCAACTGATGTTTAAAAATTTATTATTCTTTAGTATGCCCTTCAAAACATGAGCACAATTAATTCTTAAAGTTACAAATATGCTTACTAACAAATCCATTTACATTGTGTTTTGATGAAAAGCAAAGGAAAGAAAATAAAATGTTATGAAATAAAGTCTCACAATTCCATCAAAAGAAGTGGAATATGTAAAGAGTTACTGTAGGGAAATAAGCCCAAGTGCAGGTGAGAGACCTTTCAGCATCTTTTAATCAGAGCAAATAATTACATTACTACAGTAGACTCTTATTCAGGGCACACTCCTTTCACATGGTTAGAGCGAGATTTAACTTTATACTTACAAAGGTAAAAAGAGTAAAATCCCAACAAATGATGAGTCGGCTAGGCATTACCTTCTCAAGAGAAAAACGGAACAACAAACCTCCAGTTTTTAAGGCTTCCTGTAACAGCAAACACTGTGCAGCCCTGCCTTCATTTCAGAGTTCCTTTCGTGGGTGTGTCGTTTTAATCCTGAACACACAGCTCTTCCTAGTCTGGTCACCTAGAGGAACTACCTTAACACCCTACCTCCTCTGAGACACGTTCTCAAACTCACTGGGTGCTGAGGAAGATACTGAACAGGAGCCTCACCTTCCAGTCTTCACCTCTCAAGTCTTGGGGGGGTCATAGGTATAAACTATCACACCTGGCTAAAGTTTACTTCTTAAAAACAAGGCAGAACTTACTACCTGTTATCTAGAAATGATTTTCTGAATGACTTTTGGGAGAGAATAAAAACCAAGTTAAGAGGACAACTGTGTTGGTGCATGCCTATAATCCCATCACTTGGGAGGCTGGGCCAGAAGGATCTAGGTGTTCAAGGTGAGCCTGGGATACATAGCAAGCCTGTCTCAAAAACAAAACAAAACCCCAAAACCACTACCACTCCCTCCCTCTCAAAAAGGATAAGGATTCAGAGGATTGGTCAAACACAGGCTACTTGACTGATCTGTAGTGGGCCAAAGGAACTGGAGGTCAACTAGGATTCCTTATAGATATATTCCTTCTAGACATGCAGGAGGAAAAGGCTCATAGTGATGAGTTCCACCTCATCCGTTGAACAGTCCATGGTTTGGGAGACAATCTTACTTATCATCTTTGGTTAAGGTAATGCAGACCCCAGTAAGGCTGTACTCTGTGGCATCCTCTATGCTGTTCTTGGGTTTGCACAAGCCTGCCTAATACACCAGAAGATAGATCTGTAAAATTAGAAGTGAAGATAAGGTCTCCAATAGATAACAGCCAAAGAGGCTTGCTTCTTTCTTTCCTTTGCATGTGTGTGTACTATGCATGTATATGCCAGGGAACAATCTCCTCAGTCCTCAGGGGCTTCTTTTCATCCCCAAGATTCCTGGGGAACCTGGGACCTTGAAATAAAGCACACTGGAAGGCAGTACTCGTGAGAAACCATCTATTCCACTGAAAATTTCATTGATACGAGCTGGTTATGAGTCTGCTTTTTCTGGCCAGTTAGGCTTCAGAACAGGTCTAAGCCATCCTTCAGGTTTTCACACAAGAATAAGAAAACAGCTGCCGCCAATACAACATGCAAACATTAGCATATACCCGAGGAGCAGTGTTTCAGATCCTTAGATTATCTGCCAAAGTCTGCTTCTTGGTAAATAATGGTTACTGTTGTTATACTTTAACTAGTCATACATGTCTCGGCTTGCTCCTCAAAGAGAACACTCGGTCTCTCGGGAATAAAAACTTGCTTTATTTGGCACACAACAGCGAGGAGGTCTTGCAACATTTGCCAGAGGCAGTCAAACAGAGCAAGCAGTTCAGGCAAGCAATCACAAAATTTGAGCACCAACCAAACCAGAGCTAATCTTCCAGTTCCTGTAGATTAGGAGAGCTATTTAACGCACCCCTTCCTGCTTGTTGACTTTTTGCTGCCCTTTATTTATGTATCGGAAGAACAAGTACCCCTGTGGAATCTCTATGCCCTGGCAGTTTAATTATTGATAGTTTACTTTGGGCAAGTATCGACCCCTTCCTTTGTGAAATAAGCTAGGCTCTTAGATGAAAAAACAACAAAACCTCTTTCCCACAGCGTGGCAGCACTTCCCCCCCGGTAACAAGGTTCACGGGACCCATCCCGGGCCCGGCTGCTGCTTTGTCTGAACCTTTAACTATTGTTCAACCATAATGCACGGGCTGAGATGTGAAGGAGCCTTCGCGATGGCCGGCGAGAAGGCTCCGAGAAGCCTGCGGGGTCCACCTCATCTCTCGCCGCAGCTCTTCGGGCCGAGTGTCCCCAGTCCGAACACCCCACCGGTCCGGACCCCCTCCCCGTCGCCTCGCCTTCCCCAGGGTCCCACTGAGAACGCCGGGTCACTGTCGCCCACCGGGCAGCGCACAGCAGCCTGCGCGCAGCCTCACCTGCCGCCGCCCGCGAAGCTCCGCCCCGCGCCGCCCCGCCCTCCCGCTCCAGCCATGGCACCGCCGGAAGCCTGCCCGCGACTTCCGCACTCCCGCCCCGCCCTGCCTGTGGGCGGGACCCCCGAGCGGAGCGGCTTCCGCCTTCCTCCTTCCTGCCCGGGCGGTAAGTGGAAACGGGAGCCGGAGTCCCCGGGGTGTGCGTGTGTTCCCAGCGGCGGCCTTGGATGGGCGTGTGGCGGGGCCACCCCGGCTTCCCGAGCTCCAGGCCGGCGCGTCCTGCCCGGCTTGGCTCGGCGGGACGACGGCCCTGCGCCTGTGAGGCCGAGGGATGGCGGGGGACGTGGCCCCGGGGCAAGGGGAATCCTGAGGAGGGAAAGTTATAGGTATAGTGCCGCCAGGGGTAGCTCCGGGTCCCCCCGGGCTTCTTGAGGTGGAGGAGTGGGCCCCAAAGTGAGGCGAGGATGTTTTGGTCCGAGACTGAGGTGCCCGCAAGGTCTGTGGCCCTGTGGGCGGTAACTTTGCCCCAAACCATGCCCGTCGGTCGCGCTGTTTTTCTATTTGCAAAGTTACTTGCTTTTCGCTGAAACGTCTGTTAGGTCGTTACTGGGTTGGAGAAAGATCGATCCTTCCTGGACCTTCCTGCAACCTGGTTACAGCTGGACGAGGAGGATGTTACCAAATGGGTCAGGATGGTTAACGTCTCAAGCCAGTTTAACGTGTTGAAAAAGTAGAGGCATTATTTCTAATACAGATAGGAAGGGAGCTTGGGAATGTGAAAGTTAAAACCAGTGGCAGTTTTCTTGATGTGACAGAGTTGTGGGTACCATTATTTTGGTAGCCTTTATTTTCCTATAAGGTACACTAACTGTACTAGGGACCACAGAACCTTTAAAGAGCAAGGCATAGTGTTTGACTTTCTAATGTACACAATCGAACAAATAACTGAGTACTCTTAAGTACCAACGGTTTAGGCTTCTGGACTGGGGGATGTTGGTCAGCAGTGGAGCACCTGCCTGGCATGCTCTAGGCCTTGGGTTGGATCTCCAGCAACATAGACAAAGAAAGGTTCAAGATCTCTATGGGTATGGCCCTCTAACATGTCAGTGAACAAGCTTGTCTTTTTATAAGTCAGTGGAAGTAGCTTTTTAAATTTCTATTCAAATTAAAAATAGAGTAATCAGCCGGGCGGTGGTGGCGCACGCCTTTAATCCCAGCACTCGGGAGGCAGAGCCAGGCGGATCTCTGTGAGTTCGAGGCCAGCCTGGGCTACCAAGTGAGTCCCAGGAAAGGCGCAAAGCTACACAGAGAAACCCTGTCTCGAAAAACCAAAAAAAAAAAAAAAAAAAAAAAATAGAGTAATCAAATAAGCTACATAAAATACTTGGTTTCTAGCGATTAGTACTTTATTTCAGGGCATTCACAATTGTAAATTCAGAAGGGATAGGTGTTAAAGGGCTACCATATCACAGAAAGACGTTTTTTACTTGTCATTTATGTTTTATGAGAATTTAGATTTTTTTCCCATTCATAATTTTACAGTAGTTAATGACTTAATTTTCTTCTTTTTCAGCTCATCCACTGTGTAGAAACAAAACCTCTCCAAGGTATATGGTCAAAAGCAACAGTCATCTGAATTGTGCCTGGCTCAGTGATAGTCCGAGGAAAAATTAGAGATCACTACTCCAGCATAAGGTAGATGTTTTTAAAAATCCTAGCTTGAGATTTTATGTGTGTATACACACACACACACACACACACACACACACACACACACACACACACAGCCGTATATATACATAAACATTCCCTTTCCATGTATTGTAATTCAGTCTGTAATTGAATACAGGTTGATAGAAACAAGAACACAGTTTGCCACTGGGTCAAAATAGGAAATGCCTCTCAAGTCCTCCCGTTTCTTTTACCAGATGACCCTCTTACCAACTCACAAAAAACCAAAAAACTCAAATCATAGCACTTATTGTGGGTACATTTCTTACTGTGTTTTTGTAGTTAGGGGCTGTCAAAACTGAAAGCCTGTAACCTAGTAGTCATTTTTTGCTGGACATATTAATGTGGATTTAGCATCATGGTTTCCTTACCTATGTTCTAGAAATAGCCATCTACTTCCCCTTTCCCTGAGAGAATTTCTTATGGTCTGGCTTGAGAAATCAGACATGAGTTTGATTTGTACTTTTGTTAATTAGTACTTAGCAGTACTAATGGTATGTCAACAAATGACAGGATTCAGCTCCTTCCTGAAATGAACATATGAAACTCTAGATCCTTGCATGTCTGCTCCTTGTTTGTCTTGAGTATCCTAAGAGGCATGGAGAGCGTCCATAGGACGCAGTCCAAATGGGCTTTACCTTCTATGAATTGGTCTTCACTGTCTATAAATTGACTATTTGTGTTGCTCTATTTGAACTACTTTTTCCTAGATGGAGATATTAGTCTCTATTAAAATACTAATATTTAAAAACAACCGAATGATAATGGGGTTCTGATTTAGTTGGATGTGTTCTAACTTTCAGGATTTGATTAACCATATAGCCTTCTGTCTTTGTTTTTTTTTCCTTCCCTCCATTCTCCAAGCCCCAGTTTCCTGCTTGCTGGAAGATGCTTGATATAAAGGCGTGGGCTGAGTATGTTGTGGAGTGGGCTGCAAAGGACCCATATGGCTTCCTCACGACCGTCATCTTGGCCCTTACGCCACTGTTTCTAGCTAGTGCTGTACTGTCCTGGAAACTGGCCAAGATGATTGAAGCCAGAGAGAAGGAGCAAAAGAAGAAACAAAAACGTCAAGAAAACATTGCAAAAGCTAAACGACTCAAAAAGGACTGAAGCTGAACAGACTCTGCAACTGGACAAAAACTGTCTGGGAAATCCTGCAGCTTTGGAAGGACTCACTAACGTTCCGGTCAATTTCATGATAGTATTATACAGTAAATTAAATCTGACCGTATAGAAGAGTCATGTTCTGACCTCAATACTGTAGTAACTTTTAGGTTTGGAAATAGCTTGCTGGAACCCACTGACAGGTATTTAAGTTAGCATTTACCATACAGGTGGAGCATACCTAATGTGAAGATTCAAAACTCAAAGCACTGTAAAATCTAACACCTGTGTTCAGACACCATGCCAAGAGTGGAAAATTCAACACCCTATTTTCTGATGGGTTGCAGTCAAAATACAGGTGCGCTCAAAATCCATAAAATTATCATCAAGCCAGGAGAAATATAAATTAACCTTGTGTTTGGATTTGGATCCCATCCTCAAGGTATTATGAAATACTCTAAAATCTGAAAAATATAAATAAAACATTACTGGTCCTAAGCATTTTTGTCTGCTTAACCTGTAGTGAAAATTCTTTAAACTGACAGTCATTTGCCATTTTGGAGCTTAATGTACTCAGGTAAAAAACATGTAGAGAAAAATGGTTTTAGACTACGAATCCTGTTTAAATGGTAGTTTAAAACAGGATTCAGCTCTGGACAAAGGAAATTAGGAATGTAAAAGAATTATCTTCTGAGGTGAAAAGTTTACTTTGGCTTAAAAGAGATAAAGTATATTAATCACTATTTTAAAATCATTGCTTATTTTTTTGGAATGGAAGCATTACTGACTTTCTCAAAGGAAAATTTTATTAATGATTATGGCTATTTGCATTCTTAAGACTTTAGCCATGAACACAGCTAGTGATTATTCAGACATTTCTTCTTTTTATATAGGTTTCTCATTGTCTTGACCATGGATAGAATTTTTGTACACTGTCATATTCTTAAATGTTTGCTAAGAAGAAGAACATGACTTGAAGCCAACAGTGAAGATGCCATGTGCTTTTGAAACCTTCAGTTCCGTGTTTTCTTACAATCACTAGGACTGTGAAATAGTTCATGTCACCAGATAATTTGCTGATTGCATAGACACTGCTTTTGTTTTTATTCTGTCTGTAACTAATATGGCAGCGATGTCCTGTTACTTTTTACTCATACAGGATCAAAGTGAAAATTAAAATTTCAAATTTATGAAGTCATACTTTACTAAACCAAGAAAGGTTTAAATTTGGGAAATTTTTCATGGGTATAACAGTGATGACAGGAACTGCAATAAAATGGCAAGAGTACAAAGCCAGGGATCTTTCGGTGGCAAAACAGACTTAGAGACTATTAAACATGGCTTTCTACATGCATGGTCCAGCAACTTTATTCACTGCAGTATTTAACTGCTTATTAATGTTTTCTGTACTTCTGATAATGAATTTTAAGTTACGGTAATTGTCAAATGGTCTTACTAAAAATGATTCTAAATGTCGAAATAAATTTGATACGTTTTTATAAAGAGGTCTTGAGTTTATGTCTTTTTTGAGGGAGGAGTAATCATTTAAGTTACGTGTCATGCAGGTTAAGGCTTCAAAAGATTGTGAATTTCGCTGGGCAGTGGTGGTGTACGCCTTTAGTCCCAGCACTTGGGAGGCAGAGCCAGGCAGATCTCTGTGAGTTTGAGGCCAGCCTGGGCTACAGAGCGAGTTTCAGGAAAGGTGGAAAGGTGCAAAGCTACACAGAGAAACCCTGTCTCGAAAAACCAAAAAAAAAAAAAAGATTGTGAATTTCAGTCACAGCTAAATGTGCTAGAAATAGGGCAGTGTTTCAAAAGAATCCAGGGATTCGAGCGCTGATGGACTAGCTGTTTGACAGTAACTTTGTACACATGAGATCAACAAACATTTAAAAGAATGGCAGGGCATGCTGTGTGCAGTGTGTAAAGCAGAGAATACTGTCAAGTTTGGAATTCTTCAGAAAACTCCATCTTTTCTCATTGAGAAACAATGTTCCTGTTGGAAGAATCTTCCTTGTTAAATGCTTGCTTGTCACTTCTGAATTTCTGAAAACTAACTGCAGCCATCACCCTTGGTAGAAGGCTAGAAACAAGCTGTCCTAGCATTTTGCCAAAATAATAGAGGAAATCTGATTCTCCTTCAGAATGATTGCCTTTAATGTTTGCATCTGGATATAGGATCACTGGTCTTTTCTTAATTGGAGTAAATTATTTAAGGCCAAGCTCTTCATTTTCAAACACAGTAACAGATGGTTAGATATCAAAGTTTTGGAAATGCAAATGGAATAGGGACACGTTTCTTTCCTTCATAATTTCTTGATTTCCACAGCCTCTCCATGTCTTTTTTCAAAGAATAGAAACAGTTTGAAAAAGTTTGGCTTAAATAAACTCAGGTTACATTTTAAGTAATGTAGTTAATGAAATAGCATTTAAAAAGATCAATACAGTGGTAATTGGTTCAAGGTTAATTAAGAAATAAATGAACGCTTTCTATGTTGATTAAAAAATGGTAATGATTATTTCCTTAATTTTTTTATTTTGAGATTATAATTACATCATTTTCCCCCTCCCTTTCCTCCTTTTAAACCCTCCCATGCCCCCCTGAACCCCAACCCCTGCCTTCTTTTAAATTCACAGCCTCTTTTTCTTTGTTACATATATACATATATGTGTATGTATTCCTAAATACAACATGCTCAGCCAATATAGTTACTTGTGTGCAAATACAGGCATAGCTAGGTTATATGATTAAACCTTGGAGTCAGAAACATATTTTTGTGTTTTTATATTTTTGTGCTTTCAAAGTTTGCATAGTGTTAAGCCCATCATTGCAGAAATATACCACATACATTTTAGCGGAGGCATAGAAAACTGCAAGAATTTAGCTCTTAATGTATACCTTATACTTCAGGTATACACAATGTTCTTTTATTAATGCAAACACTTTCACTCTTGAGACTAAAAACTTAAAATAGGTTTAATTCTGTCTTGAAAGAGACGTAAACTTTGAAATGTTCAAATATAGCTAATTAAAAAATGAAACGTGGCAGGCAAGCTATTTAATATTTAAATTCTACTTGAAATGCTTCACAGCTAGGTGGTTTTTAAAAAGTAGAAAGGCAGTTGAGGCATGCCAGCCGAGGCAGGTGTGTATCTGAATTTGAGGCCAGTGTGGTGTATATAGTGAGACTGTCTCTAAAACAGGACCCAAAGGCACATGATAATCAGGCCAAAATTATATTGATTATGTAGGAGATTCAAATGACTGTTCCTGCATCACTTACCAGCAAATAGTACTTTTTATTAAAAAAAAAAAATCACATGTTCTATCCAAGTTTTCCTCGTGAAATACAAATCCTCTCTCCCATCCCTTTTTAGCAGCTGTGGAAGTCCACTGTTATCCTCACAGTGTCTATCTGTGGTGGTTCCTAACTGAGCCTGAGGACCTTACGTACTGAGTGTTCACAGTGGTATGACACTTGCCAGCATGGTAATCCAAGGAGGGGAAGGGTGAGAAAATCAAGTACAGGATTCAAATCTGAAAATATTTAAGCTTCTATATTCACAGCATCACATTATACATAATAAATACCTCAAGCTTTATGGGACACAGGGCATACAGGAAATGCAAAGTGATCAACTTTTAACCTTTATTTGTTAAAATAGCCACATCCATACAGATGAAATGACTTTGCCATAGTGCATCACTGATTCTGTCTTTTGTCATCTTCTGGCATCCAGGATCCTGGTTGAAAAGTCTGACCAGTGCTGGTGGGGGCCCCCGAGGGCTCTTCCTTTCCGAAGTATGGGGCAGCAGCATGCCCTTTAATCTGAGTTGCAGCAGGTGGAGGCAGGAGCTCTTTGCTGGCTTCTTTACCCAGTCTATCTTTTTCATAAAAATCCTTGCTTTTTATTTTAATTTCTTCTCTGTATTTCTCATTCTTTAGTATTTCCTGCACATACATATAATTGGGAAACATGATTAAAATTTTAGTTTAAATAATTCAAAGATTTTATGGCAATAAGTAAATCAAAATATTAAAAGATACTGCATTACATGTATAGATATGCATGGGCTAAGGCTAGGAAGGCTTTTGATTATATATCAGTACTGAAATGTTTTCTATTTTATGTTACAAGAGAAGACTGAGGGATCACAGAAAAATATTTGCCACTCAAAAAGTGAAACGAATGTTACATAAGAATCTGAATCATTCTCCCAAATTTTCAGGTTTTACAACTACTTTCTGTCTTAAGGCTCAGTATCAGTGGCCACTTTTCCACTGCAGAGGAAGATGTGTGTGGGTATCCTAGAGTGCTAGTCCAGCCTGCCACTCTTGTGTCCTGGGAATGTGAATGCTAAATTCCCCTTCTACAGTGCCAGATTCAAGTCCTAATGTGGTGGTTTGAATGTAAATGGCCCCCAAAGCTCATAGGGAGTGGCACTATTAGGAGGTGTGGCTTTGTTGCAGTAGCTATGGCCTTCTTGGAGGAAGTGGGTCACTGTGGGGGTGGGCTTTATATATGCTCATATATGCTCAAGCCACGCCTAGTGTCTCATGACATTTCCTGTTGCCTTTGAGTCAAGATGTAGGATTTTGAGCTATTTCTCTAGTATCATGTCTGCCTGCGTGCTGCTTTGCTTCCCACCATGATGATGACGGACTAAACCTCTGAACTATAAGCCAGCCACCCTGATTAAATGCTTTCCTTTATGAGAGTTGCCATGTCTCTTCATAGCAGTAGAAACTCTAAGATACCTAGAGTAGTCCAGTGGAAGGGGACAGGAGCAAAGTTCATGTCCCAGACACTAGCCTCAGAGAGGCACTTCACTGCTGGAGATGCTTCCTCAGTCCTTGCAGTTTGCAGTAAGTTCTATAGTTTTGCTCTATCTAGGAGCTATACTACTGTCTTTCACTGAACACAAGACTGTCATAGTTAAGGAGCATCATTACATGTACCACTCAGAAGAGGAAATTAAATCCTTCTGGGTGTTAACCCTTACCCCTGTAGGGTAAGGAGGCAGGATAAGCATCCTTCACGTAACTAGTCAGAGTGACGAGAAGCAATGAGAGTGCAAGGAATTGAGAGGAAGATTTCCAGGGTAGGAAAGACAACTGGAAAGCCAGAGGGCAGAGAACCAGAAAGGCACGAAGCACCCACATTTCCAGACTGGCTCCCTGGAAGGGGAAGTGTGAAGCACACTGGGAGAGTGTAGACAGCCTCCCCAAACACCAAAAGACCAGCAGTTACAGTCACAGGGAGTTAGGCTGAAAGGGACCCCCTCCTCTGCGGCAAACTAGCTTTCATGAAGAAACCCACCACACAAGCGCTGTAGCGAGGAGTCACTTGGAGAATAAGGGATCTGTTGTTAGGGACTAAGTTACTCGGGGCATCAGAAGACATGGGACAGCTATAATTCAGGGTTCCTTGGGACACCCTAACAACCACAGAGTCATGGAGAAGAGGTGAGGTGAGTTCACCCAAGAAAGCCCTTAAGACATTTGAACAGAGGGGAAGGGAGGACTGTGGTGGGTTAGGTAGCTTGGGAGAACAGCTGGGTATGGTTTACCATGGAGACCATGTTTGAGAGCAGGGCTTGCTTGGCTCTATGGCACCCCCTTTCTGGCACAGGATTCACTGGTTGGCTGGCTTGCTCTGAGCATCAGGGGAGCCGTGGACGTTTGTTAGTGTGGGGGCACAGACTGGAGCACATGAGCATTTAATGCTGATGCTCAGAGACTAGCAGAGGCACCCATGTGCGTGCCTCGAGTGAGCACAACCCTGTGCTGTACTGTTCAAAACCTGGCAGGGCTCAGTCTACATCTGATAGGAGCTCCAAAGTGGCCTATTTAGGAAAGTAATGCCAGATCTTGGGAATGATGTGACTATCCAGATGCACATGACCAGAAAGAACCTGTCCATATCATATTACAATTAGACTGGAAAGCACAGAACGAAGAATGAACAGGAACACTGCTGGGTGGTGGCAGTCTAACAAGTGCAGGCTGAATTAAAGAGAGTGACTGTTTAGTCTACTCTGTTAAAATAAAATAAAACAAAACAAACCCAAATCACTCGACTTCTACCTATATCTGTTTTAAAAAACTCTTACTCCAGGGATTAAGCCTAAGGTGCATGCATGCTAGGCAAATGCTCTACTACAGGGCTACATCCCTACCCTATCCTATTCTTTTCAAACAGGGAAGGGTGTTAATACAATGTAATCTTCACATTTCTGACTAAGGTAGTGCAATTAGCACTACACACACACACACACACACACACACACACACACACACACACACACAGTAAATATACAAAACATTATTAAACTTAGCAATGGTCAGTGCCCAGCTGTGACATCTGAAAGGTGAGGCATCAAATGATGTATTCCCTGTGTCACTCCATATTTCTGCCTGGATACACATTATGGACTGTCACATTGGGTGCTAGAACCCAAGCCAAGGATGGCCTCTCACTAAGCTCAAGTGATAGAGGCAGTTGCTTAGAGACTAAGGAAGATGGAACACACCGGATGTATTGTCAAGTTCTAGACACTGCACGGGGACCCCCTTGAGTGTTCAGAAGGATATAAGCTGAGCATGTGTAATATGACACTCCACAAAGCTAGGCAGGAAGACTTCTGGCCAAGGAATACTGCAGAGCTGTAAGTTGAACTGCTGCTGGAGCTGGCACTCGATTAGAAGACATTCAAGCTCTACCGGCCACAGGAACCCCATGAGCACCTGGGGCAATCAGCATAAAGACCTTCTACTACTTAGGATGCAGAAGCAAACTGGCCTAAGAGCAGAGTTTACTTTAGAACCGTGCTGTTCAGTGTGGTTAACCGGATGTTATTTGAATTTCACTTATTTGGAATAAATAAGATTCAGAAAACACAAAGTATTTAATAGCCAAATGTGTATAGTGGCTACCACACTGGAAAAGACAGATACAAAATCTCCATCGTTACAGAATCTCTTCTTGGACTATACTGTTCTAGAATTTATCTAATAAAACTTAAAAATAATCCTCCAAGACTTTGAGATGATTCGCATGTCAATGAATGGTTCTTGAGTACAAATCTCAGTAAAAAGGAAGACAAAAAACTCCACACACTAAATAAATAACCTTAGTGTTCACCATGCAACCCAGAAGAGGAGAAAGTGATTTAAAATCAGCCAATAGCAACAGACCTAGAAATGACGGAACCAACAAATAAGGACTCCATCCCAGCTGCTGTTGGAATGTCAGCTATAAAGGTCACAAGGAGGAAAGAAAGGAAGCAGAGAAGCACGTGAACAAACTCGAGGTCAAAATACATACAGGGAAAACCTGAAAGCTGTTTAGCGGCCACTCAGACAGAGCTTAAGAAAGGAATCTGAAAGTAAAGAATTTACAAACTGAAATGAGAGATTTAAAAAAGCTTAAAAAATGAAGCCTCAGCGAAGTGTGGGACAATAACAAGTTGTTTACCATACAAGTAACTGAAACACAGGAAAAAAAAAGAGGAAATAATGATTAAAAATATGCAAAGGGGTTACAGACACAAACCCGCATATCCAAGAAGCTCAACAGACCCCCCAGTGAGGATAATCATAAACCAGAGCACACCAAAATCAAATTGCTAAAAACTAACAAACAAGAGCAATTCTTCATAAACCAGAACACACCAAAATCAAACTGCTAAAAACTAAGAAGCAAGAGAAATTCTTCAGAGTAAAGGGGTGTAGTAATATGAGATAAAGAAATGTTACTGAGTCTCATCAGAGACAGTGGGTGCTCTGAGACAAGAGAATGGTTTAAAGTGCTTGAATAAAAAAAAAAAAGGCTGCCACATAGAATTCCATATCCTGTGAAAATGTTCCTCAATAAAGGAATAAAAGAAACATTTTTAGGCAAATAGAAGCAGAATTGATCACAAGCAAATCTGTATACAAGAAACATTAGAGCAAATACTTCAGCTAAGGAAAAGTTCTCTGGACAGAAACCTGAACCCATGCAACAGGATGAACCCCACAGGGAAGGATTAGAATGAAGGACTTCATTGCAGAGAAACTCACAGGGTTTCTGGACACTTTGCTACATGCTGGGTATCGTAGAACTTGATGTCTATTCCTTTCAAGTTCTCAAAAAATATGAAGACCATCAGAATACGGTCCAGTTCCTACCACAGCAAGTCCTCAAGCTCTGTAGACCTAGTTCAGTACAAGCCCAGCCTGGAGGGCAAGAGGACTGCTAATCCCATATGTGGCCCTCAGACTAACAGCACTCTGGATTAGTTACATTTCTCAACACCGTGTCTTAACACCCAACAAGAAGCACCTGAAGGGAGTTCTAAAAAGTGGCACCAAGTGAGGAGACACTGTCCGTCACAGTGGGGAAGCCATGGCTGCAGGATCGTGGAGGTGAGAGTGTGCAGCTGGACGCCTCGTTTTCTCACATCTTGGCAAAACAGAGAGCAGTCAGAAAGCTGGGCTGGACCATAAAACCATCAGGGCACATTCCTAGCCACTTATTTCTACTCCATCCCTGTTCTTGCAATACAGCATTACCAGCAAGGGATGAGTGCTCAAGCACACATGCCTATGGGGACATTTCACAACGACCACCTTAAGCCCCTGCTACTTCCATCCAGGGAAAAGCACCTGCTTATCATGCCTTCTGTGTTCTACAGCATTGAGAGTGTATCAGAATGCTCCTTTGCATCAGTATGAAGCCAAGTCTCATGGAGTTAATAATCACAAAGTCACGTGTGAGGTCAACCCCATTCTGAGAGTGACATGGAGTCCCATGGAGTGAACAGCTGAAGAATATTATTCCATACCAAGCTCAAGGAAGAAACTATACTGACAATGGAGACAGAGTGAACTCAGTCAAAATCTGAACACCAAGTTGTTCCTTAAATGTGTTTAGGAATGACCAACATCTGTGATAGCTCTCATTTAAATAGGCAGCAGAAGTTGTTCAGCTGTAGCCAGTATGTTTGGGTTTGTTTATGGAGCCCTGTTTTGGTGAAAATTGACAGAGGGCTTCCTATTGTTTCAATTTGTAGATTATTTTACATGCCAAAATTATAACATTAAATGTCACTGTGGAGGATGAGATACAAAAGCAAAAGGAAACTGCCTGAATGCCTTCAAAATATGCTCACCACATAAGACAAAGCTACAACGGCTGTTCTCCTGGTATGACTCATTAATGTGAACTCAAGCTCCCCAAAGGTGTTCAAGTCCTTTGTAATGCCATTACTTTGCTAGGAGTCCTTTGGGTAGCTATACTCAATGTTGCAAATTGATACATGAATCATGATGCCAAAAAGCTTTTAAAGTTTTTTTTTAAAGGCTTAAATATGCACTCTACTAATATGCTGACATATAGTTCAGTCACAGACATTAGGCATGATATAATCAGGATAGTTATCTCACTCTATCAATCTTCTATGTGAAATTCTAGTTCAGAGGCATTTTCCACAACATTGAGGAAATCTGCTCTATCATACAGCAGAGCTGTAGAAAATCTTAAGTAAAACAAACAGGAATTTAGACTGTTAAAGGGCGGTAAAACAAATGGCAGAATAGATAAAAGGTCCCACAATAACGTGTCATGAGAGAGAAAAGAAACAAAGATGGTGTAAAGCAGAGCCTTGGAACAGAACTCTAAAACCTGAGGGAAGGGAGAGCGCGGACGCGTGCTCTCTGATGAAGCCGTCCTTGACTGGATGAAGGTTTCCATGACTTGATGGGCTCTGGGGACAGGGAAGGGCGAAGAAATATCAGAGCGAGTCCTAGAGATTACCCAGAGTCTTCTCCTTCACGTCCTTCTGTCTCAGAAAGCACAGCTAGAAAAGGTGTGCAAATGGACAGTTCTGAGTCTATACTATTAAATGGACTTGAATATTTAAGTGCAGGCTTAAGGACCCATACTAGAACATTCTAAAATATTGTTAGCAGTAAACTCAGTAACAAGGGAAAGAAATACAACGTGTTCAGGCTAGAAGCAACTCATTATTAATGCAAGACATATGTCACTAATTTAATTTTGGGTGTGATATATGAATATTGAAAAGAAATGATTGTTCCCATGATATTATTCAAGATTCCAACTACCCAGCCCAGTTTTTATTTTTAAAAAATTCAAACTAAGCAACTGAGAATTAGTCCATCAAGGATTTTTTCTGTAATGCTTTATGTACACGTATGTGATGGTGATATGATACTCATGTCAAATTCCAAAGGTTCCAAGGATAACAGACTTCAAAATCACTTTTATTGTTTTGGGGGCGGAAGCGTGGGACTGAACCAGGGCCTTGAACATGCTAAACATGCTCTCTGCCACTGAGCTACACCCTCAGTCATGCCATTTTCACAGACAGGCACAGTGGTGGGACAGGCTAATGGTCAGTCTTTTATTGGGCAGTTATCAAGTTTGCTTTGAAATTGCTAAAAATCTAATCAGAAAACAAACAAACAAACAAACAAACAAATAAATAAAACTATATAGGTTAAAGACTTGTACCTTACATCAGAGCCCGATTCTTAAGTTCAAGCTCCATGTTCCAGAGGTATATGTACCTACCAGGACAGTTTAAATAAATTTAACATTTTATTGTTAGAAACTTTCTTATTTTATAACTAAATAACACTTAGGAGTCATATTCAGGCACACTACTGGGGTTCTTCTTATGTTTTTCTATAGGAACAAAACTGTGACTCATTTTATGAAGTTAAAATTATACTACATACAGAAAATAAGAGTAGGAATTTATAAAACACTACCAATTAAAACTGTAATACATTCAACAGTTATTGGCACTACACATAGGAAAACATGTAAGATAAAAAATATAAGGAAAATTTTGTTCTCAGAGAAAGAAATATTTCTAAAATGTTTATATTACTAAGTACACTCTCTAAAATTTATATATATTTTAATCTCTTACCAGACATATGCCATAGAGAGGATAAACTCAATCTTACCAATTCCATTAGTGTCTTTCCTAATTTAAACTGTACATGCTGAGAGATACTTTTTGTTTAAAATCATATTAAACATTTTAGCATATAAATGTATTTCCTTTGAGTTAAATAAAAACAATTACAAATACAAAAGGATTTAATCAAGAGATTAAAAGTGAAATTTGGCCAGAAGAATGTTTCTAAATGCTTTATTACAGACAGCCACAAAGATGTGAGCATATTACATTATTAATATGGCACAGAGACCCATACCTCAACATTTCTATAGTGGGAACTTTCTAAGCTGAATATGCACATTGGGGGTATGTGGGGAGGTTGGAATCGAACTCAAGGCCTTGACCACTACCACTGTGCTATATCCTGCCACCTGGGAAATTTTTTTGAGATCAATTTTGTAACATGCTGAGGCAAATTCAGTCCTGGCAAATACTGTGTTAAATGAAGTCTGAGCTTGAGAATGCTGTTCCGTTGTTTAATTACTGTCAGGATGAAACAATGAATTACTAGTCCACCCGTTTTCAGTGTTGAAAAGAAAAGGGGGAGGGAAGGACATAGATCCTCAGAAAGAATTCTGTGTTCAGACCCAAGGAAGGGCCTGAGATATTAATCAAAGATCAATTGGTCTTGCCCAGATGGTAGGATGAACCCAAAGGGTAGAGGAGTAACTAAGCTCCAGCACTCAGGTTAGAAGGCTAGCACCGGCTGCAAAGACATCTATTAGAAACAAATAACAGTCAGGGGAGCTGTGCTCCAGCAGACGCTGCTCTGCTGTGTGTTCTTGCCAATCACTCGCGTGCCTCTGCCAAATCAATGTCACAGTTAATTTATTCACTTTCAAATCCATTGCAAACATCCTCTGATCAATTACAGCAATGAAAATGTGCCCTGAGTTTTGTTGTTTTGACATGCTTTCTTGAACTCTCCTTCTGTATCCCCCCCAAAAAACATCTCTAATTACAAGAAGCTGATCTCGCTGGTTTTTGTTATTTGAGGGGACAATTGTAAGGTTTGTTTATATTCCTTGCTGGTTAGGAATTTCTGGCACTGAGTTTTCTGTCTTTGAACTTGAGCCAGATTAATAATTAAATCTTGAAATGTCACTAAAAAGAACTAATCGCAGAGCTCAAGTCATTAATAGTTTTGTGGTGGCATTTCCTTTAATAAAAGAAATGAACTTCCATATATATATAAAACCTCTGAGCATAAAGACACCATCATTTAATGGAAAAAGAAACTTAGTAGTTAAACATTAATAGAAAATAATATAATTAAAGTTACTTAGCTTTAGTTCTATTTAATTGAACTACTCTGGGAGGAGACAAAGAAAACGCTGCTCTCTTATGTGAAAGTGGGGAAGGCTATAATCCCTGGAAGAAAAGGCAATGTTGGGACTCCATAACTTTCTTCTAAGTGAGGCAGCGATGTGGCCGAGAAGCAAAAGCCAGGGAGAAAAGAGAAGGTGCCCTCAGTGAGCGGATGCTAACAGTTACCGAGTCATGTGCCAGCTGCTGGAGAGAGAAGAAGAGTTGGGCACGTCAAGCAGAGTCAGGGGTCACAGCTTAGGCTGTAAGAAGGCTGTCGTGCAGAAACAAAGGTGCTATGGTCACAGGTTGTACTCTCAGGGCTTGATGCAGGGACAACACAGACTGTGCATTTTCTATTCTCCTATGCACTCAGT
This sequence comes from Peromyscus maniculatus bairdii, assembly GCF_049852395.1. Classification (NCBI taxonomy): domain Eukaryota; kingdom Metazoa; phylum Chordata; class Mammalia; order Rodentia; family Cricetidae; genus Peromyscus; species Peromyscus maniculatus. The sequence goes on along the minus strand of NC_134866.1, from coordinate 47,568,267 downwards.
GAATGAAGACCGAGCACCTGCACGTCCACATTATGTTCTTAGGAACTGTCCTTGGTGTCTGTAGAACAAGCCACAGCGGTACCTTGCTGTAATTCTGATCTAGAGAGGTGTCAAGACCCAGAAAAGCTGTGTAAACACCAATGGCCACCATATGCCCAATGACTAGGGGTCCTATTTTCCCATTCATTGGTTCATCCATATATTAAGACGCGCCTGCTATGTGCCACAGAGTACAGTTAAAGGGTACAATTTGTTTTGTTTTCCGAGACAGGGTTTCTCTGTGTAGCCCCTGGCTGTCCTGGAATTTGCTCTGTAGACCAGACTAGCCTGGAATTCACAGAGATCCACCTGCCTGAGTGCTGGGATTAAAGGTGTATGCCACCAGCCGGGCGTGGTGGCGCACGCCTTTAATCCCAGCACTCGGGAGGCAGAGCCAGGCGGATCTTTGTGAGTTCGAGGCCAGCCTGGGCTACCAAGTGAGCTCCAGGAAAGGCGCAAAGCTACACAGAGAAACCCTGTCTCGAAAAAACCAAAAAAAAAAAAAAAAAAAAAAAAAAAAAAAAAAAAAAAAATAAAGGTGTATGCCACCATGCCTGGCAACGTATACAGTTTTTACCCCTGTGCTCAAAGAACTAGCAATCCTGGGAAGAAAGTTAAGCACAAATGTACTAAATTACAGTAAGCTCTGTAGTGCTTATTAAGAATAGAATGTCTGAGAAATGCAGAAGAGCAGGTAGTCTTCTAATATTGACCTCACCAGAGCACGAGCATGTTAGAAAGGATTCCTTGGAGCAGATGATATTTGAGTCTTGACGAATCTACAGACACTAATCAGAGGAACTGGAGACTCTAGGAAGAGGTGCGCACGTGTTCAGAGCTGAGGAGGGGAGCAGCGCAGTGAGTCCACGACACTCCAAGTGGGGTCACAGAGAACACAGGACTCAGAACATGCTGACTCCTGCGGTACAGTCTCAGGACATGAAGGTTTTATTCTGAAGGCATTAGTGAAACATTTTAGACTTCGAAGCAAGAACAGGATTCCAGAGAAAATACGTATTCTTTTATGTAAATTTGAGTTTCAGATAAACAAACAACCTCCTAGTATTTGTGCCCTAAATACTGCATGTGGCAAACTTACACTTAAAATTCATTGTTTATTTGCAATTAATGTTTAATGGGCTACGCTATATTTCTATTTGCTTAATCTGCAAGCATAAATACAAGATTTCCATGTTCACTTCGTTTTTTAAAAATATGACTATAGCAACTGTGCAAATTGGACTGAAAGGTGAGGGAGGCAGGGGCGGACACACTGGAACACAGGAATGAGACAGGGCGTTACTACAGAATGCAAGCAGGGAGAATTAGGTCAGAAAGCACACGCCGGCAGTGAAGCAAAGAAGGAGGTCGTTGTGCTGCTGTGTACACGGCACTCGGTTATGAAGCATGGGGAGGGGAAGGCAGGCAGAACCACTCCCATTTCTAAAGGATTGCAGAGATTGGCCATGGATGGAAAGAGAAGAGAAGAGCGCATGCCAATCCTCAGCACGTGGACAGGTGAGACTGAGGCCATCTTGAGCTACAAAGTAAGAAAAAGAGGTGCATGTGTGTGTGTGTGTGTGTGTGCTACAAATAAGACATGCCAAATGAAAATGCCTGTAAAGCATTCGGGCTCTTGTATCAAACTGCCAGCTCCTTTGTGACCAAATCTCCAAGCACTTCTGGCCTCAAGCATTCCAGGGCTCAGGCACAGGCCCTGTTTTCTATGCTCTTTCCATGGATAATTGTTTCCCATCCTGCAAGTTTAAATACCGTCTCCATATGCTGAACGATCTCAGATTTGTACCTTCAGCCCTGATTGTTCCCCAAGATCCAGAATCTTAAGTTAAACTACATAGCCCCTTAGACTTGGGTGTCTAATTTAGCTTCATTTAAACATGTCCAAAGACCACAGAGGCTCAGAGGCCTAGCTTAAGGTCACACCACTAACCTATACTTGAAATCTGCTTCCACCCGCCACTGCCTGGTAAATTCTTCACAAGGCCCTCCCAAGGCTGTGCATACGGCTGGGACCAGGGCCGTTCTGTCCATCTCCAGTGTTCCCTGATGCCTGGAAGCTCTGTCTTGTTTCCCTGGGCCTCTTCTCTATCCTCACCTGCTAAACCACAGAGCAGCGCCACCATAACAACCCACATCATGCACGGACAGCCCCGAGAGTTAACGATCACTCTTGGAAGAGGCTCCGTCTTGATCAAACCCATACCGGCCGGCAGGATCAGATGAAGAGCTGGTGGAGGCGGGAGGGGGAGGTAGGAAGAGTCAGAGAGGCTGGGGAGTGAGTAGGAGCTGTGAGGATGGCAGGGAGCCGTGCTTCACCAGCAGTGGATAACTTAGCTGCCCTAACATCATTGTGGGTGTTTACAATGTTGTGTCCCCATCTATCTACCAGCACTAAATCTTACCAGCTCTTCACATTGCTTCTTGAACTCTACATTTCTCTCCACCTCTCTTGCCAGCAGCATTTCTTGCCTGGACCACAGGCACCCCCTAACAGGTCTCCTTGGGCCTCCATGATGTAATGTTCACACGGCACACAGCTCCCTCTAACAAACCTTTCAGGGTTATTAGAAGTTACGTCAGATGAGCATGTGGCAGATATAGAACACTCATGAGATCCTTTCCAGTGGCAGGGGCCTGTGACAAGGCAACACCCATCTGTCCCCAATGATAGCATGTGTGCCAGCAGCAGAGGGCCACCTCACTACTGCTTTAAAAGCAGCCCGTCCACACTGAGACAGGCGGGACACAAAGCGAGGCCACAGCAACCAGACGGCAGTCTAAACACTTAAGGACTCCGCAGAGCTGGCCAACGCTGGGCTGGGCCTCCATCAGTGTTGGGCTTTGCCCTTTGTCCTCTGATACTTCTTCTTTCTTTCTCAAGCCTACCTGCTAGACACCTTTTACTGCTCCTCCATCTCGGGCCTGCCCCAACAACCAACCTCCCACAAGGATCAGGTGACCTGCCTGGGGTCCTCCCCTCCAGTCACTACTGCACATGCTCCAGCCCCACTGGCTTCTGGGTTCCTCAGACACACGTGGCTGGGCCCCTTTCTGCCTGGAAGGCTTTTCTTCCAGTTAGTCACATGGCCTGAGCCTGGTGGCTAAGGGGAGGGAGGCCGACCTACAGAGAGTGCCCCTGGCTGAGCTGCTCGGGAACTGTTTGCCACCAATGAAATTAATGTTCCGCCCTTGCTCTTCCATACCAGGCGCTCCCTTCTTCGCTAATCTTTTATTAAAGCAAACAGGTTTTCTGCGTACTTTCCATTTTTCATAAAAAAGCAGATTATTTATCCATCCTTCATCTATCATTTGCATTCATATAGGATCAATTTTTTGTAACTTTAGTCACTAGAAACTCTCATGGCACTAACTTCGTACTGCTACATTTTGTCATCTTTTGGTTCCCGGGAACCTCCCTGAGCGGCTACACCTTTGCTTTTGTCTGATAATTGAGTAGATTTCTAGAAGCCGGATTGCCAAGGCAGAAGGTAAACAAATGCATATGCAGTTTGGTGGCCATAAGGCGATGAGTTTCTGTCAGCCCTGTTTGGCTCCTTTCCCTTCGTCCCTCGTATACAGTGCCTAGAACAGGGCCTCGCAAACAAGACGAGCCAGCATGCACTTGCTGAATGAATGACTCGGGCTCCGCATGCTGCATTGTATTACACGTGTAAACCTAAATTTAAAGAGCTAACAATTAAGAATACATTTATTTCACCGTTAATTAAATTGTGGTTCTAAATAATTTATAGGCCTTTTCTTCATAATGACAAAAATGCTGTACATTCTTGAAAATGGAAAAAAAAAGGTATTTATACTCTTAGGAATTTATATTAGTTTTTAAAAATAAATGTGGTAAAAATGATGCTTTTGAAATTGGGAAAAAATCTATCTCTTTGTACTCTTCACTTGTCAATCATTGAGTATTTGGCTTTGATACAGAGTTCCTAACGTTAGGTTAAAGTAGGAAAAGTTAATGATCAGCCAACTTCTTAGACCCCAAATACTTCACCCCTGAGAAACAGGTTGTAATGATGGTTATATTCTGTACCCAGTGCACACTGAGAATTTACCCAGGATCGCACATCTGCAATAACAACACAAACGTGACAGATCACAATATCCATTCCTAGTGCCTGAGACCAACGGGACCACAATGACAGGTACCTACTGACCTTCCCAAAGAGGCAGAGGAAGGAGGAAAGCATGGGTAAATGACTCTTAAGCCATTTAAAATGGAACTCAGGACACCTACCCACCACTACCCATATTCAACTCCCCAGACAGACAAGGCATTTCCCTCCCTATCATAGGACTAGAGAAGAGAGGAAGAAGAAGATAGGCTGGGTAATGGGGAAGGCAGTGGCAGGGTCAGAGATGGTGATCTGGGACGACCCAGAGGTGCAGCAGCCAGACAGGCAACCACTAGAGAAGCTTGGCAGTGGCGGCCGCCCTGGGCAAGGTGACTAGAGCTGGCAGCCGGGCAAGTGAGGCTCCCTGAAGCAGCTCTACTGGAGAGAAGTGGAATTCTCTGAAGGGCAGCATCTGATGAAACTAACTGAAACGGCACTGCGGAGGGACGAAGGAAGAGGAGAGGGACACAGCGGCAGCTCTTCTCCTCGGAGAAACTGAAGAAGCCAGCATATTAATTAGGATACAGTGACCTCTGAAGGCCAGGCAACCAAGTGTAAGCGCAAATGGGTATCAGTAGAGCTGAGTGTCTGCTAGGATGGGTGCCAGGAGTAAAAGAGGCTCAGGGATGATGTCCCCGATGTCCTACTGATGGAGACGAGAGGACGAAATAACAAAGTCAGGTGAGAATTCTCATGGGAATTGTGGGAGGGAATCCAAATGGTCGACGGGGAGCTGGTGAGGTGGCTCAGTGAGTAAGACTTTTGTCACACAAGCCTGGTGACCCAAGTCCTATCCCCGGAACCTATGTAATGGAGACAGAGAACTGATTCCACAAAGCTACCCTCTGCCTTCCATACGCTGCCAGGTCATCATGTGCCCTACCCTTGAAAACAACAACAGCGACAGTATTTTAAAATCGGAATCACTGGGAAATCAGAACACAGGAGAAGAGACAAGGCAAAAGAGGGCTCAGCAGATGGGCCTTTCAGTATCCAGAGTGCTCACTCTGAGTCAGGGACCGCTCTAGATTTTGCAGATGCAACAGCGTCCAGACCACAGGACCTGCTGTCACGAGGCTTAGACTCTAGCAGGAAGAGACAAACTACATAGATAGAAACCACTAGGTATCTTATAATGCGGCAGGAATTATCAAAGCTATTATTTGAAAAATTTTCTAATACATATAACTAACACTTGATATCAGAAAGCCTTTAGTTTGAACAAAGCTGGGTTGAGTGTAGCCTAATAGCATTTACATTTTATGTTTGTTTAGGTACTTATTAATTAGTTAATTTTTAGAGGAGGTCCTCCTGTGAAAAGGATGGCCTAGCTTTTTTAGAGACAACAATGTTTCCTTAGGTAAATCCAGGTTACTACTTAATATATCACTGAACTTATTATCTCTAAATATTTTGCCAATACACAAATGAATTTTGTTAACAAGCATTACTATAGTTCGATAATGTTGCAGCTTTAAAAAATTATTGCAGTCAAATGACTACATAGTATAAATGTGGCAAAAAAAAAACCATCCAACTGGTGATGAAAATGCAGAACTCATTTTGCTAAGAAGACATCATTAGTGAGGCTATTTTAGACAAACACTAATAAGTGTTTTTATGATGAATTGCCATGTAATTTGGTGAGAGCTGATAATGCAATTAGTTTAATTTTGTGGGGGAGATAATTACTGAAACCATGTGCTTATCAGTCCTCTGGAAAACATACCTTCTACCCGTCTGAAAAAGAAAGACTGTCAAAATACATAATTATAGAAAAGCTAGAAATAGTTGGGAAGAAGACAGGGCCTGTCATAAAAACTTCATTTTTCCTTCTGAACATTTCACCTTATATCCAATTGTGCAACTCAGAAAACACTGCATTTTATTTACACATCAAGAACTTTATACATTAAAGATGAAAAGCAAAATTTAAAACCTAAATGTATTTTTACTCTCTGAGTACAAGTGAAATAAAAATATTTTAACAAAAAGATAAACTGAGCAAATCTCTAGAATGATAGCATTTGTTTTAAACAAAAAGCACTATTTTATTTTTTCATCAGAAATGACTCATATGTGCACACGTGCACACACACTTTAAAAAATACCTTAAAAAATGAAAGTCAAACTGAGCTGACCCCTAAGCTGGATCTGAAAGCCTTTTTCCCTAAGGACTAGCTTTCATGGTACCAGAAGACACCATACAAGTTTCCAAAGGAGGGGAGCCACCAACAGTCCTAACCAGCTCTGATATCTATGAACCACAACAATGGCCAGCATGGTATAACCTAAGGGTGTAGTAGCGGCACACATACCTTGGCAGTAACCAACAGCTCTCTAATTGGACTTAAGACACACTCAACAAGAGTCTTGGAATCTAGACAACTATCCCGGGTCTTGGAGGAGAACCTACAACTGTCACTTTCCTAAACCAGCATAATCCCTCACTACATTCTAAATATTGTCCTCATACCCACAGATAAGTGTACTCCTCGCCCCTCATAAAGGAAACTCCTCTTGTAACAGATGAAACTCTGTAGCAGGAATCTTAAAAAGTTCTTATTAATAAAATCAAACCTGAGCCAGGTATTGGGGTGAACTGGAAGATCAGAGAACCAGAACAAGCCACAGCTACCTCACCTCACCGGATCCTCAGCTGGTCTTGTTTCCTCAGACTGGAGGCCTCTGAGTCCTCATCCAGAATGAATCCCAGCTGAATTGTGCTGCTCAAAAGCCTGAACGCTTAACCAGGCCAAATGCTTAACCAGCCAAATGCTTCTAGTTCCTGGTCCTCACGCCTTATATATCTTTCTGCCTTCTACCATCACTCCCTGGGATTAAAGACTCGCTTTCTGGGACTAAAGGCATGAGTCACCATGCCTGGCTGTGTCCTTGAACCCATGGATTTCTGCCTAGCTCTGTCTCCCAAGTGCTGAGATTAAAGGCGTGTGCTACCACTGCCTATCCTTTATGTTTAATATTGTGGCTGTTCTGTCTCTGACCCCAGATAAGTTTATTAGGGTGCACAATATTTCGGGGAACACAATACCACCACAAAACTCATTACAGAAAATCATAGCTGATGAAAATGCAGAGTTGTGGAGCCCAGTGCCAACTGGTATACCTACAGCACAACTCACCGGGACAGAAAAATCACTCAACTCCTGCACAAGATCAACTTGGACAGCTGTAGGCTATACCAGGGTTGTTAGTGAAAATTAACCTCAGGGTATCCAAAGTACCTGGGCCAGTTCTCAACTCTCCAGCTCAACTCCCTGAGATGGTCACCAAGCTTTCAAGCACTCTGATACACGGTTTCAGCCATGTTCTTAGTGAACATACTGTTTTGTGTCAGCATAACCGACATGCAGTCAGATTACAGAACGAGTAGACCTGTTGAATTTAATGACCTGGTACTGACCAGTGCTGGTTTGAGCTCACGTCTGCTAGAGACAATTTTGGTTTTGATACAGCTGATGTTGAATAAGGGGTCCCAGTGAAAGGAGCACAATATGGCAGAGTGGGAGGAAAGGAAGCCTGGATCAGCATGTGCTGTTACTGGTTACTGCACTGGGTGTCGGGCCTTCTGAGCAGGTGAGGCAAATGTGTGCCAAATGCCTGACAGGCTTCAGCTGCTTGCCCAGGGGACAGAAAGGGAGCATTTGCCCCTCAGCCCCTACCCCGACCAATCAAGTAGTATGTTAACTCTTTCACGGGTCACATTCTTTCCCATAGACACCCCATGCTGTCAGAGCCCCTGTGAAGTTACATTCATGAGCAATGGGCCAGAGTAAATGGTATGACATGAGGTATCAGGTACCATCTACCACACACTTGTTTCTCTTTCCACTGGGACTAAACATTTAAAATCATCTTGAACTCTAGAAGGAGGTAGCTATATTACTAAACTTCAAATATATTAATCTGACTATCACAGGTAGAAAACAGGCAGTTCTTAGGCTATACAAATGGGGAGACAAAGCCAGGAAATTTACGTTTATTTCTGTAAACTAAGTATTCAAAAGTACTATAGCACTGTTCACGAATGTAGATCTTTCCAAAAGAGAACCAAGGGTCAACGAGATGGCTCAGAGGGAAAGGGGCTTGCTGTGAAGGCCTGATGACCTGAGGTCAACTCCTGGGGTCACAGTGGATGGAAAGGCTTGACTGCTACAAGCTGTCTTCTGATCTCCCACACATGGTGTGCACACACCCACGTACACATGTATGTGTGGGCACACACACAATAATAATAGTACACTAAAAACCAAAAAATGAATGTGGAGTTTAGACCTATTTCTGTAAACTTCACATGAAATTCAATGTCTTGTGGAATATATATGTATGCATTTTAAACAATTCATTTATTTGGGGTGGTGGCAGTACTCATGGAGGCCAATAGGAGTCAGTTCTCTTCTCCCACTACATGGATCCTAGGGGTTGATTTCAAGTCATCAAGCCTGTCAGCAAGTGCCTTTACTCACTGACCCTCCTCACAAGCCCCTCTTGTAGACATTAAGAGAAATGATAATAAAATAATAGTGGTTATCATTCATTTTGAATATTTTTAACTTTGAATTATTCTGGCTAGTTAGTTTACCTACTAACTTGTTACATGAAAGAACTACCCACAAGGTGACTAATTTTCAAATTTCTGGGCTCTGAGCTTTAGTGAATGAGAAATGCTGGGAGGAGTATCTTACCTCAGTTTGAAAGCAGATAAAGGTACAGCCCTGACACCCTCACACAGGCACAGTCTTGACAGACACCTGCTGTGGAATAATTCTCTTGTACACTGTAAAGATTTGTCACTGGAACTGGCTTAATTAAGCGCTGATTGGCCAGTAGCCAGGCAGGAAGTATAGGTGTGGCAACCAAACAAAGGATGCTGGGATGAAGAAGGGCGGAGTTGCAAGGAGAGGCAGAGAAGCAAGATGGGCATGCCATACTGAGAAAGGTACCAAGTCACATGGCAAAGCATAGGTAAGAAATATGGTTAATTTAAATGTAAGAGTTAGCTAGTAACAAGGCTGAGCTACTGACCAAGCACTTATAATCTATATTCAGCCTCTGAGTCGGTGGTTAAGATGGGAAAGAAATGTCCACCTACATATGACGCCCAAAAGATCAGCAAGAATTTCCACATAATACCTGAAAAAGCTTAAAAAAAGTTCTCAATGCTCAGAAACAGAGTCAAGCAAGGCTTCCTATTCTGTGTCTCTAATGCTGGCCACAATACAGAGACTCGTCTCCTGGAAGCTGAGAGCATGCCATGAGCTACGCTGTGTGGTGGGTTCCCGCAGTCTCTCATTCCAGCCACAGTACAGGAAAACGTCTCCTGACAACTGTCCCCACCTGCCATGAGCTACTGCCATGTGCTAAGCTGAGCAATGCTGGTAGCTGTTGCTGGAGGGCTTCTCTCCAGGTTCCACCAAGCCCCGCAGTCCCACAATCCATGTATAACATAATCACTCAGACACTTATATTACTTATAAACTGTATGGCCGTGGCAGGCTTCTTGCTAACTGTTCTTATATCTTAAATTAACCCATTTCTATAAATCTATACCTTGCCACGTGGCTCGTGGCTTACCGGCATCTTTACATGCTGCTTGTCCTGGCGGTGGCTGCAGTGTCTCTCCCTCCTTCTTCCTGTTTCCCCAATTTTCCTCTCTCTTTGTCCCGCCTATACTTCCTGTCTGGTCACTGGCCATCAGTATTTTATTTATATAGAGTGATATCCACAGCACTTCCCCTTTTCTTCTTTCTTTAAAAAGGAAGGTTTTAACTTTAACATGGTAAAATTACATATGGGGCTTGGTGGAACCTGGAGAGAAGCTCTCCAGCAACAGGTAGCTGACATAGTTTAAGATTTGTCTCATGCCGGGCGGTGGTGGCGCACGCCTTTAATCCCAGCACTTGGGAGGCAGAGGCAGGCGGATCTCTGTGAGTTCGAGGCCAGCCTGGGCTACCAAGTGAGTTCCAGGAAAGGCGCAAAGCTACACAGAGAAACCCTGTCTCGAAAAACCAAAAAAAAAAAAAAAAAAAAAAAAAAAAAAAAAAAAAAAAAAAAAAAAAAAAAAGATTTGTCTCATGAGATCAAAAAACAACAGATACACAGTAAAGACAGATTCAGTGAAAAAAAAAAAAGCCTCTGAACAGGTTACAGTGTGTTTAAAAATACACATAGGCTTGGGAGAGAGAAAAGGCATATTAAAAAATAGTTTAAGAATAAAATAATAAAGTTCTTTAAAAAGGAATTAAGTAATATATAATATATAATATTATATATATAATAAGCTACATAAAGATGGGAAATATACAGAGAGTCTGAGTCCTGTATGTTATTGTGTTGTCTTTGAATTTTTTTTTTTTTTTTTAGCTGCTATGGGACACTGGATTATAAAAACTGCTAGATTTAACCAACCTATATATTTAAAAAAAATATCTTGACTTCAAAATTTAAGTCAAAAGGCTTTGGAGGAAAAGTTATGCTTTTATTTCCACAGGAAATGAGAGGCTGTGGATTCATTCTGGGTTAAAGAAAATCAAGTTTGATTGAGGAAGCCCCCTGAAATTTCTGACTGCAGACATAAAGAAATAAACCTAAAAAAAACTACAACACATGTGATGCATGTTTTACCTGCTGAAACATATAACAAAAAATCATCTTTGGCAGGCTTGTGTACAATGTACAGTATATACTTGTATTAATACATAATAAAGGTAATATGGATGTTACCTTTAGCAGTTTATGAATTTTCAGAACAAGGGGACCAGACACCAATAAAAACAGATGGCTTAGGTGATCCAGCATCCAGAACAGCTTCAAGGTTGATGACTGAGATGATCCAGTCTCACAGAATCAAGACTTAACAATTATCCTGATTTTCTGAAGGTTCCCCCAAAGATGTCAGCACTCCCAAACAACAGGAAGTCATCTACAGAACCATGCCCACATCCCAAAATATTGGTTATGGATGTTTGTTATCATTTAAGGGGGGGGGGCTGGTTACAAATTGTTATTAGTCATAGTAAAAAGAAAGGCTAAACAAAAAAATTAAATTCAAAGATATCTTTCTAAAGGAAAAAAAGAATAGATTATTAAATCTACTTTAATCCAAAAAAAACCTATTAATCTTAAAATATTTTACACTGGTATGGATTTTGGTTTATTAATACAAATTTAAAATTAAATTTTGTTATACTGTATGTATGTTTCTACTCTTGTTTAGGATATGTTTATGCAGCTCATTTAAAAATGTAATATATAATTAAAAGCTTGGCCGTGGTGGCACACGCCTTTAATCCCAGCACTCAGAAGGCAGAGGCAAGTGGATCTCTGTGAGTTTGAGGCTAGCCCAGGCTACAGAGTGAATTCCAAAAAAGGCTCCAAAGCTACACAGAGAAACCTTGTCTCAAACAAAACAAAACAAAACAAAACAAAAAGCCTAAAAAAAGGAATATATAATTAAGAAATACAGATTAATAGTCATCTATAACAGCAAACTTACATTCATGTTAGTTAAATTTTAAAGGTCATACAGAGATACATTTCAGATAGATAGATAATCTTCAAACACTCAAAGACCTACATATTATGGCATTTAAAATTACTTCAAAGAGGATTATGGACATTGAAGAAACTCTATATGGAGTTTGTTTTCTTTATGGCAAAAGTTAGCCATGTGGGCAAAGAAACTGCCCTTGCCTCAACTGCTGACAGTTACTGACCAAACTGGACCAGTAGGACGCAAAAGAAAGCAACTACCACACTTTGCCAAGACAAGGTAAATTTCCTGCTTCTAAGAAAAATCTGTAAGATGTAAAACTTACAAAAGTAAGACAGATAATGGGGTATTTTCTTTAATTTTGCCAAACACAAACAGACTGAATATTGTAACTGTAATTCTTACTTAATAACTGTCTTTATTGTATGTAATTTTACTATGTTAAAATTAAAACCTTTTTAATTAGACAAAAAGGGAGAAATGCTATGAAATAATCCTCTTGTACACTGCAAAGACTTGTCACTGGAACGGGTTTAATTAAATGCTGATTGGCCAGTAGCCAGCGAGGAAGTATAGGCATGGTGACCAAACTAAGGATGCTGGGATGAAGAAGGGCAGAGTCAGGAGAGTTGCGAGGAGAGGCAGAGAAGCAAGATGGGCATGCCACACTGAGAAAAGGTACCAAGCCACATGGCAAAGCACAGATAGGAAATATGGAAGAGTTAGTAACAAACCTAAGCTATCCATTAAGCAGTTATAATTCATGTTCAGCCTCTGAGTTGGTTATTTGGGAAATGGTAGGCAGGAAAGAAAGTCTACCTACAGACAACTTAACATGGGCGCAGTCCCGACAGACACCCTCACACAGGAGCAGTCCTGACAGACCCTCACACAGGAGCAGTCCCGACAGACACCCTCACACAGGAGCAGTCCCGACAGACACCCTCACACAGGAGCAGTCCCGACAGACACCCTCACAGGAGCAGTCCCGACAGACACCCTCACAGGAGCAGTCCCGACAGACACCCTCACAGGAGCAGTCCCGACAGACGCCCTCACACAGGAGCAGTCCCAACAGACACCCTTGGAATTATCAGGGCTTCTCTCACTAAGGTCTTCATCTCATTAGACGAGGCCCACCCACACATTGTAGGGAAATTCTTTTTACTCAAATTCTAATTTTTTAAAAGTTAATTGCTGTATTGTACAAAATAGTGGGTTTCATTTGAGATTTCTCTCTGTCTCTGTCTCTCTGTCTCTCTGTCTCTCTCTCACACACACACACACACACACACACACACACACACACACACACACACACACGCTTGTACCTTGCTCTTAATTATCCCCCATTGCCTTCACCATCCCTTTCTTCCTTCTACCCCCTGAAAAAACCTACTTTCTGCTCCCTTGTCCTGTGTACATGGGCATATGCCTAAGCTTAAATGTAGATTCTGCACATACAGGAAAATGTGGTGGTTTTGTCTTTCTTTTGTCCCATTACCCTCTCTTATAATTCCCTCCTCCTTATAGTTCCTTTCCCCCTTTCATGTAGTATGTGGTGGCTTAATTCACTTAACATGATGCTCTCCAGTTCAGTCCACTTTCCTGCAAATGACATTATTTCATTCTTCTTTACGGCTGAGTAAAGTTTCACTGTTATGTATACCACCTGCCTTCTCCATTTATGCTGATGACCATCTTGGCTACTGTGAACAGTGCAGCAGTAAACACAGATGTGCGTGCATCTCTGTGTTATGCTGACTTGGATTCCTGTGGGTTGCACAGTTTTTCTCTTTCAGTTTTTTTGAGTAACTTCCAAACTGATTTCAACAGTGGCTGCCCGAGTTCCCGCTCCCACCAGCAGTGTATCAGAGCTGCCCTTTCCCCACACCCTTGTCAACATGTGCTGCTTTCTTGATGATGCTGACTGGTGTGAGACGGAATCTCCATAGTTTTCATTTACATTTCCCTGACGGTAAACACCGAACATTTCCCAAATATTCATTAGTCATTTGTGTCTCTTCCTTTGGGTGATCAACTATGCTTTGGCCTTCTAGAGTGCATATCACTAATGCAAATCAGTGTATTATTCTTAAACACTGTCTTTCCCAATGAAAGCTTACACCACATACAAGTGATTCTCATTCATGCTTTTCTTTAAATTCAGATCACATAAAATCATTACTTCTCCAATATGGAGATGAGTGAAAAGAATCAAGAATCTTGATGAAACAACAAGAAAAGTGTAGATTTAGGGACATTATCTCCCACTTGGACTCCCTCAATCTTTCCCAATCTGGATCTAGGCCTGGCTTTCAAACCTAAATGAGACTTGTCTTAGTGACTGTTGATATGATTTAGGTTAACCATTCAGAACTAATTCTGTACACCATTTAATATGTATGTAGTACATTTTGATGAATCAAAGAATCTGTGCAGGAATAAATCTAAAAATAATAAATAATAGCACTTTACTTACAACTTATTTAAAAACTCTTTTATATTCCTTTCCTTAAAAGTCAGATAAAGGTCAAAATGGATGGAAAACTGTGCTAAGAATAAAATGCGTACCTCTGCTTAGACAGACAGATGTGGGAGCAGCACCCCTGACCAGGAAAAAGCGAGAGCCTTGGAAGTGACAGGATGCTTCCAGGCAATACTCACCTAAAACCAGTGTTTTGAAAAAGAGAAGGCTCTCATTTTCAAATAGCTCTTGAAGGACTAATGAATACATACTTACAGGCAGGGCGACAGACAGGCTTAGCAGTGAAGAACAGACTCAGGATGGGGACTCAAAATGCTCCTAGGATTCATTTTCAACTCTTAACACAGATCTCTAAGAAGCAAGGTGAATTTTACATCCGTGCTGTTTTCACAGAGCTGGAGGTCAACACCAAAGAAGGCACATGGGGAGAAAGAGCCTGTCTCATGTTAAGTGTGTGCTGCAGCCAGTACGTGTGTGTTTTCATTTACTGTGGTAGATAAGTAAGGGCAGAACACAGGGGGCAAGTTCTCCCTGGTAGCAATGAAGCACTATTGCATGTGTGAGTAAATTAACTTGTTAAAACCAAGAGCTGTGGAATCTACCAGAAGTCTGGGGGGTAATTTATTATTTCTGTTTTTTTTTTTTTTAAGGTAAAATTATTGCCGGGGCAGTGGTGGCGCACGCCTTTAATCCCAGCATTCAGGAGGCAGAGACAGGCAGATCTCAGTGAGTTCGAGGCCAGCCTGGGCTACAGAGAGAGATCCAGGACAACCAGGGCTACACAGAGAAACCCTGTCTCGGAAAAACCAAAAATAAAATAAAAATTAAAAAAAAAAAGAAGTAAAATGATTTTAGTACTAACATTTTAATAAGAGAACAGAGAAGTCGGGTAGAGTCCCAGTGCTGGCCAAGTGGGACATCTTCACAGCACACCAGTTCAGCGGGTGTGTGTGTGTGTGTGTGTGTGTGTGTGTGTGTGTGTGTGTGTGTGTGTGTGTGTGTACACCCTGCAGGGCTGGAGGCACTGCTGCTGGCACCAGCCCTGACCTTTGCACCTGACCCGAGACAGACAAACGAGTGAGGTATAAGGGAAGTCAGAGGACTAGCATAAGACTGCCCAGATTGTCTGTTACGGCGGCGGTAACCCGGGTCATCCATGTCCTTTTTCTTGGGGTGATGGAAACGCCAGGAGAACAGGCCAGTGAGTAAGCTTTCCAGCCTTGTAGGTACAGGATCCCAGAGTGACACTGTCACAGAACACACGACAATCCTGTGTAAACTGCAGTCAGACCCCATTTCTAAGCGTGATACGTGAATAGTTTTTCTTTGCAATTTTATCATATTGGACTAATTCAGTTTCACAGAAGGAAAAAAAAAGATACTAAAATCAGAAACTAAATATAACTTAACAGTATTATGTCAAATGCAATTAGATCAGGTTGGTATATGCAAAAGAAGTCTACAGGGAAAATATATTAACTTTTAAGTCTATGTGAGGTATTTGATGGTAACGGAATAAATAATAAGCCAAATTAAGCATTATGACTTTCAGAAGGAATTTCAAAAATTAAATCCTGCTGATTTGTTTTCTATGTATGTTGTTAGGAAAATTCTTTTAAGTGCTTAAGTATGTTTGAATTTCAAGTGTCTCATTTATTCGTTTAAGAATGTCTAATGAGAGAAAAAAGGGTGTGGGAGTGAGTAGGTGGGGAGGAGCTGGGAGGAGTTGGGGGAGGGGAAACCATAATTAGATTATATTGTATGAAAATACTGCATTAAAAAAAGAATATCTTATTATTCTACTAGAGATTCAACCTGATCTCTCTCTCTTTTTCAAAATAGGATTTCTTTGTGTGTAGCCTTGGCTGTCCTGGAACTATGTAGACCAGGCTGGCTTCAAACTCACAGAGATCTGCCTGTCTCTGCCTCCTGAGTGCCGAGATTAAAGGTGTGCGCCACCACTGCCTGGCTCAATTTGATGTGATTTTAAGTCATTGCTTATTTATCTATCTTACTGTGGCAGGGTCTCAAACTTATTATGTAGCCAGGATGATCTTGAACTTTTGATCTTTCTGCACTTTCAGGTATTGGGGTGACAGGTATACCCCATGCCTGGTTTATGCAGTACTGGGAATTGAACCCAGGGCATGCTAAGCAACACTCTACTGACTGAACTACAAGTGCAGCCCTCTTGGTATTCTTTTTAGACAGAATAGTTCATGAACAAAAATATAAATAGCTAACAATATACTCCTTCTGGTCACTATCAAATGGAATGGATTAAATTCTGCAGATACGATAACGCCCTAGTGGCTTCTCCTACTTTCTCCTCCAGTAACAATGGCCTCATGTTTCCTTTGCTGCCCGTCATTTTCATGCATGCTTTAATGCCTGCACTGCATCTCGACACATCCATAAACCACAGCAGCACTTTTACGCCCTAAGACTCTACAAACCACATCACATTTCAGTCGGCACAATCAATAGCAAAGCCCCCATCAGAAGTGATTGTACAATGAATGCAGGCTTTAAATATTTTTTAAAGCCTCAGAGTCAGTTCAGCTTGCTCAATTTATGAAAGATATAACCATATAACTTAATTGGCAAAGCTAGTCCTGATTGTCAAAACCGATCAGCCAGATCTGACTTACTCTCTGTCAGAAAGTCTGCGTTAATTTTAAAATTCAAATAAAGTTGTTACTATGCATCCCCATGACAACTTTCACACTTCTGAATTTTAACTTTAGGATGCTAAGTGGATAACTAGCTAGCTAGGTGGACCGAGTGGCTCTTGTCTTGGGAGACTGGCTGCAAGTTTGTGTCCTCAATAGAAACAATGTGTTGCTACTCAGATCATTTTTACTGAAGCTTTGTCTCGGCTTTGCTGCTGAGGGACTCTCCCTCAGGTGAGAGTCATTATTCAATGGTGTCTGTGGTGCCCGGAGATTTTTAAACCCCAAAGCAAGGCCCCATAGTCAGGTATAGCACAGACAATCATCTTTCCTTTTAAAAAATCGACACCTCTAATAGTAATTTTAGAGGTGGGTGGAAACCAGCAAGCCAGGAGTTCTCAGGCAGATTTTTTTTGTTGTTGTTGTTGTTTGTTTGTTTCTTTTAAGTGAAAGACTGCACTTGCAGAATTGATTTCCTAAAGCTACTGAACCTGAATACTGGACAGGAAGCCTCTGCATGCCAGCAGTACAGGCAGACAGCCTGACAACCCTGATTAGTGGCTGAGTTGGCAACAAGCACAATCGGACACATTTTGTAGTAACTATCAGGTCTACTACAGAATGGTTTGGCTTACAAAGCTTAAGCTGAGAAAGTCTGTAGTACTGTATGGGACTCATCTCTAAGACCCCAGCAATCAGGAGACGGAGACAAGAAAACCGGTGTGAGTTCAGGGCCAACCTGAGCTACAGTGTGAGACCCCCTCTCTCAAAACAAAACATTTTTTTTCCCCTTTTAAGTCAAATGTTTTTCATGACAAAAACATTTGTCATGAAAAATACTATCACTCCTTCCCTCCAAGAAACTACTTTATACATCTGACTTGATTCTGTATGGTTGTTTGCAGGACTGGGGATGAAAGCTGGGGCTCAAGTGTGCTGGTAAAGTACTCCACACTCAGGGCTCCACACACAGTGCTCACTTGCTACTCATGGTCACAGCACAGGCAAACCAAGGATCCAAAGAACTACCTAAGAGCTGTAACAAGCTCTGCTCCAGGCATTCTGCAGCCGCCATGTAACTGTGGATCACTCCTGTGTTTCTCAGATTTAAGCTTTGTGCACTAACTCCTTATAATTGGAAATAAAAGAGTTACTTCAATAGTTTCCAACAGCTACCAGTTACAGTTCAATATTCAATATTTACATTATTCTGCATGAATATGTTTAACTAGTTGTGGGAGCCCGTTTTCGAGTTCCTCATGGCTTTACCCAGCAGGTCCGCATAGAGGATGATTAGCACCACGGGCCTGAGTGCAGGTGTCTGAGATGGTCGCACTCGGCTGTGCTGGGGAGGAGGTCTTTTGCTCCACCCCTTGGCTTCTCTATAAAAACCCTGGGGCAGAGACAGTCGGGCCCGTTGGAAAAGGTTCCAGGCCCTCTCGAGGCTATCCTTTATTTTCTATCTGTTTATCTCCGCAATATTCTCCGCTATAAATCCTTCTATCTAATATTTCCTGCTGCTCACACTCAAGAAAACTCTGGGGAACTGTGGGGGTGGTGGGTAAATGCCTCACAACTAGTGACTTATGTAGTATACTAGGATTACTTCTCTTTCTACCCACGTGTGGTGGTTGGAAAGAAAATGGCCCCCAAAGGGAGTGGCACTGTTAGGAAGTGTGGCCTTGTTGGAGTGGGTGTGGTCTGGTTGGAGGAAGTGTGTCACTGTGGAGGCGGGCTTTGTGGTCTTATATATGCTCAAGATACTGCCCAGTGCCTCTCTCAGCTACTTCTCCAGTGCCATGTCTGCCTACATGCTGCCATGCCCCACCATGATGACAATGGACTAAACCTGGGAAACTGTAAGTCACCCCATTACATGTTTTCCTTTATAAGAGTTGCTGTAGTCATGGTGTCTCTTCACAGCAATAGAAACCCTAAGATACCATGCTTTGCTTCTACTGGAGCTAATGAATTCTGTTTTGCACACACTGACTGTAGATGTAATTCTAAACGGTCTTATTAAATAAGAAACACAGAGCCCAATAAAGAGTTAAAAGCCCAGAGATCAGAGCAGTAGCCAAGTGCTAAGATCACCTTATCTTACCACTTGCTGTCACTACCATCCTTCCCCTGAGAGAGAGACCTTCTTCCTGTGTCCTTTTTATTGCCTTTCTGTTCTGCCTTCTCATTGGCTGTAAACCCAACCACATGACTTCCTCGTCACTGCCTGCCTATACAGACCTCCAGGTCTCTATGGTTTGTACTGAGATTAAATGTTCGGGTCGCCTCTTGGCTGTGTCCTTGAACATACAGAGACTCTACCTGCCATGTGATCGGATTAAGGGCGTGTGCCACCACCACCGGACTTCTGCTAAATGGCTTGCTCTTAACTCTGCTCTCTAGACAACTTTATTAACATACAAATAAAACCACATTTCAGCACAAATAGAGTATCACCATAACTGACTTATAAGCGAGGCTCCTTGGCTGTGTTCTGATGTGTCACATCCTCTACGTATTTCACCATTTGGGGAGCATTCTCTCCCTGCCTTCACTGCCCAGCACCTCCTGTCTAGCTGCCCTTGAACTCTAGCTCTCTTTGCCGAGGCTGGAACCTCGTCTCCCGTCCTGTCATCTCTGCACTTCCATAACTTCCTGACAAAGGGTCTGTGGAAAACGATCCTGCAAGGCCGCCCACGCTCGAAAACATTTTTCCATCGTCAGGCTCAGTCGAAGACAATGGGCACAGCACTTCAGGCTGTCACCCACCTATGCACCGAGGGCACCGTCTCTAGCTTCCAGTGCTGCCAACCATTTCCTTTCCTGTAGCCACCTGTCCTTTGCCCTGCTTCACAGAAAACACCTTCAATTTAAGTTCTAATCTTTCCATTAAATATTTCATTGATGATATTTCCCCCCAAACCATTTGTGTGATGAGACTACTTCTCTTAAGCGGCATTTTGTTCTTGCTTGGTCTCTGAGGACGGCAGTAAGGTTTTTAAGCAGTTCGTTTTACCCAAGTAGCCCTTTCCTGATTATTTACTTATTTATGTAGGCTTCTGTCTTTCATATTAGACACTCCCAGATACGAGTATTTCTATGCAAATCTGATGGGCAGATCTATATCACACCATTATGAGGTTGTTAACTCAGTGTCCGTAACTTAGGTTTTACGTTGTTCTCAGTTGCTCAGAAACCCCAGATCTTTCAGTACCCCACATTGGGGCATGAAGGCCTGTTTATTTTGGTTCTAGGATCTTAGCAGTGAGAAAATTAGAGTCTCATTTTCAATGCCACATATTCATCTAATCACTCTGTTTTCAACATTTCTTTTTAATTTATTCATCAATATCATCATCACCATCACCCTCATTGTTGCTATCATTATCGGTGTGTGTGTGTGTGTGTGTGTGTGTGTGTGTGTGTGTGTGTGTGTGCACATGTGCCACAGGGCATGTGTGGGGGTCTCAGGCAACTTTCTGAAGTCAAGTCCACCTTCCACCAGAGGATCTGGGAATTGAACTCAGGTTGGCAGGCTCGCACGGTGAACACTTTCACCTGGTGATCCACCTGGCCAGCCCAACTGCTTGGTTTTCGGAACGTTCCCTTTCCTTAGATTTGCCGAGACTGTTTTCTCTTTCACGAGAATGAGCCTGGAGTTTCCAGCAGGGTAGAAAGCAGACATTGCCTGGATGTGCACTACCACAACGTGAATTCAAGAGCATCCTTTCTGCAGATTTAGCACTGATATATGTTATTTTTCTAATACATGGCACAGGCCTCGACTTCACCAATTTTCTCTAACCATCCTTCACAGCAAAGCACTATACAATTGAGATGTCAGGTTTACACACCTTAGCTTTTCATGACCCTGACATGACAGGTTTGATGGAATGTTTCCAATTTAGGTTTTCTGGTCATTTCCTCATGACTATATTAGGGTTATACAGTTTGGAAGATTATTTTATGGGTGATGCTTTATTCTCTGCCTCAAACAAGGGGGCACTCAAAACATCAGTTTTCTACAACTTAGCAAAACATTTGACCATCTGGCGAGGGGTTTCCCTGCCAGGTTTGTCTATTAGGAAGCTCTACTTCCCCTTTTATAATTAATAAGTAATTCATGAGGCTATGCTTTCAGATCATAGCCTATTATTCCAAAGACTAGGAACCAATAGTTTTAGTATCTGCAGATGACTCGTCCCTGAATCAATGATGACGTTGATAGAAGAAAATGGCAACATCTAATTTTATTCTTTCTTCTCCTAAATGGCCGGCATCTAATTATCTCTAAAGTTTCCAATCAGTTCCTAGTTTTTAGCCCCAGTCTGGACACTGCCAGCTCTGAGCGTGTTGAGTTCCGTGTTTAAGCCGCGTTACCTCTGGCCTTTCCTTCCTGACAGTTGTGTTAAAGGTGTCACCACCTGTCTGCGTGCTTCCTAGCTTCCAAACACAGCTGTCCTCTCTGCCTTTTCAGGTACATTGTTGCTGTCACTTCCCCGGACTTGTAAAAGTGAACTCCTGTGTTTAACTCCCCGCCCGAACTGCATGCCCACTATTCCGTCCCTGCTTTCAAGTTTACACGGATGGCATCCAGTACGGAATCCTCTGTGATTTGCCCTTTTTGTGTGATGCTATGTTGTCTGAGATTTACCCAGGTTCAGACATCAGCTCTACTTCACTCATTTTTAATTAATGATGCTAGATCCCATGTGAACATGTGACAATTTTGTTATAAGTTTCTACCACATTCCTAAAAATATGAGATTTGGGGTAGGAGGGTTGTCTACTTTTCGAAGGAACACAGTCTACCTTTATTTTATTTATTTATTTATTTATTTATTTATTTATTTATTTATTTATTTATTTATTTATTTATTTATTTTTTTGGTTTTTTGAGACAGGGTTTCTCTGTGTAGCTTTGTGCCTTTCCTGGAACTCACTTGGTAGCCCAGGCTGGCCTCGAACTCACAAAGATCCACCTGCCTCTGCCTCTGCCTACCGAGTGCTGGGATTAAAGGCGTGCGCCAGTGCCGCCTGGCTACCTTTATAATTTAAGTCAACAGGAAAGTAGGGCTATCTATGCAAAACGCCAAAATTAAGGTTTTTCAGTTTGGGAACTTATAAAATGAGCCTAATAATACTGAGCACAGAGAACTCAATAACTGTCAGTTACCTGGAGACAACTCTGAAATAGGCCTCAAGAATTCAGAAGCAATATTCTTCTCTGAATGTTAAGCTGCAAAATTGACATATTATAGGCCGGAGCAGAAGTATGGACAGCAAAGCCATAAAAAGCTGCAGGGCTGGCAGCGACTGACCACACTGCAGCAGCCGTGACAGTAAAGGAGGGTGTCACGGAGAAGGGGAGCAGAGAGGACACAGTCAAGAGACACAGGCCGGCGGACAATCCAGATACCCACTGTCCGTGCCAGTGGAAGCCGAACCAGCACCTGACAGTCTTCTGTTCCCATCCACAAGGCTCTGCGTGTCTGAAGAGATATCGGCAACAACATATAATCTCTCTCTCCTGTTTGCACCCTGGGGGTCGGACTGTCTCAGTTGTACGGTGGATGCAGTAAGCGACATTAAATAAGCACGGAGTAGGTAAGTGTCTGTTTTACCTGCTTCTCCTCATCTGAACACTAACCAAACTCCTGCTTTGAGAGTTCCCCACTGTAAACCAGTACTTGGAGTTCTCGTAACCATTTCATGACCACTGGACAAAATGAGTCTTTGGAGCTTCCAGCCCAGAGTCAAGACAATGGTCCAGTTAGTAACCAAAGCCATGATAAGTGCTCCTACACATCTACCCAACCTTTGCCTAGACCACACCAGCACCATTTGTAAGCACTTTTGACTGGTCTTTCTTTATTGGTGTCTCGAACTCCTTTTTCCCTTTCATAAAGCATCTATTGAAAATAAAGTAGGCAGACCACTAATATTGTGGTTTTCTTTTCCTACTGTCTATAAACATATCCCTGAATCATCATGCCTTTTGCCAATAATTAGCAAAAAGCATGGCCACTTTTCAAAAAGAAAAGCTTATTGTGCTTCTAACTATTCTGTTAGTCTAAAAAGAACAATATTTATAAATATTTGCTACTAATGGCTTCTAATAAGGTAAGAATCAGGAAAAGTCTAGCTCATTGGTTCTGTGAACTACAGCTTACCTCGTCCTGCACTACAGAACAGGTGCTGAGCCATACCGATGTACTGTAACTGAATGTGAACCTCTTGGAAAACAGAGCAAGCAATGTTCAACTTGGAAATATGTTCAGTTTTACAAGGTTAATCTGTAATTGGTGGATAGAAACTCAAGCTCATCACTCAAATCTGTCTATAAAAACCAACCTCACAAAAACAAATCAAGCTTTGCACCAGGTGGTTATGATGTCATCAGAAAGATGAATAAACAAAACTATAAACTTGAACACTAAATTCCAAGGGCCTAATAAGTTGTCTAAGCCAGGGTGTCCAAGAAAGGAGGATGGGACTGGAGGATGGGGGAGCGCTTTACAATGCCGCGACACGACTACTGTGCTCAGGAGCACACAGAGGCTGTGGTTATCTGCACAAGGTCAACCTAGCCCAACTTGCAGCATGGATGGGCGGGCAGTGTGCTCTCCAGGCCCCAGTCCTCGATGAGAAGTACTGGCCCTCGATGGATGCTGCGGGAGGGAGAACCATTCTCTTTCGAGGACGCTCCCACTGGCACGTTTCCTGTGCAAGTGGCTGGGCCCAGGTCCACGCACATATGGGCAGGGCTAGAAGGACTCAATGGATTATCAAAAAAGAAAGAAGAAAAACAAAAGAAACATGAGGTTGCAAGAGGGGCATGCATGATTAGAAGGGGAGATGAGTAGTTGATGAAGAGAAATGGAAAGTGGATATAATCATATTTCACTGGATGCAGGCATGAAAATTTTAAGAATAAAGAAAAATTATAATTACAAGAATGCATGAGGAAAACGTGCACATATTTTTATCACACAATATTACTATGCAATGCTAATATATTGTAATAATATATTATTTTATTAGAAATACTTGAGAATTATTTCTTACACAGTAAAATTAATACTGAGATGTGTTATATTTTTCCCAAGAATTTATGTATCTTTGGTAGTACAAGCTCTCAGCTGACAAACACAGTATTACAATCATAAACCATCTGAATATTTTCCCATGTATTCTTACCTCCATAGTAGGTGGAGTCTTTCTTGTTCTTCTAATCCATGCTAAAATGAAAAATAGCATTTAGATGTTTGTTTTCCATAATTTACCCATATTAAACATTTTTCTTTTACATTTTTTAATGGGGGACCCAACAGCATGTGTGGAGGGAGGTCAGAGGACAACCCCCCAAAGTCAGTTCTCTCCCTCTACCATGTAGGGTTTGGGGATGGAACTCAGGCTGTCAGGTTTGGTCGTTAGAGCTCTGACCTGCCGAGCCATCTTGCTGGACATACATAAACATTCTATTCGCTCGTGCCTACAAGATATTTCGAACACCTATGATGTACTGTTTTAAATATCGGAGCTTTAGCAAGGAACTGAGCAGACGAAATGGCTCAGTCTACTGCAGCCTATCTACTAGGGAAGTGGGGTACAGGAAATAAACACACAGATGTCAGGCGATCTGTGTTGTGAAAAAACTACTAGACTATCAGGAAGACAGTCTCCTATCTTCAAAATCACGGCTCATAATCGTCAGAATTCAATTTAGGCTATGGCATAAAGGACAAATCACAATAAAGTTCAAGGCAATGTCAAAATTATATTATTCTGGAAATTTGAATTTGTAATTGCCCAATTTATCAAGGATTTAGGGAAGTTTTTATTACAGAAATTTTTCTTCTTATGTGCTCTAGTGGGCAGCTGCCTTCTCTGGCTGCAGACCATCAGTCTTCACTTTAGCTCTCGGGAGGCAGGCTCCAGAGGTGGGACAGACTCTGGTTCAGTGCCCACTTGGTAGACACTGTGTCAAAGGGAAGGGCGTGTAGCAGCTGCCTCCAGAAAAGCTACCAAGCACGTTCTAGAGTCAGACTCTCTGGGTTCTCCCTTCACCTCCATCACTTCCGAGCTATGGTACCCAGGGTAACTCATTTCATTTTCAAAGCATCAGATTTTTCTTCTGTAAAATGGAAATTAAAATGGTATCTGCAGTGAATGGTTGTTTATGAAAGCCATATGATTTTTATATTTACATATATAGTCTGCTCACTATTTAGCACATGAAACTATAAATGTATTCTTATTCAATTTTATTCAATACACCTATGTTTGTTTTTCTGTTTTGTTTTGTTTGAGGAAGGATGTCACTATGTAGCTTTGTCTTGTCTTGAACTCACAGAGATCCTCCTGCCTCTGCCTCACAAGGATAAGATTAAAGGTATGCAGCACCACACCCAGCCTTATGCATTTTTATAAGTGATTTTAAAAAGCAAAAATCCATTAACATCTGCTTGTCCTATTAGGGTTGACAGGAGATTCTGAAAACCTCACTGTGGGTAATGTAGTCTCTATACCAGTGCTTCTCAACCCTCCTAATGCTGCGACCCTTTAACACAGCTCCTCAGGTTGTGGTGACCCCCCCCAACCATAAAATTATTTTCATTGCTACTTCATAACTGTAATTTTGCTACTGTTATGAATCATAATGTAATTATCTGTGTTTTCTGTCTATCTTAGGAGATCCTTGTGAAAGAGCCAAAATGACCCCAAAGGGGTCGCAACCCACATGTTGAGAACCACTGCTTTAGAAAAGTAAAACCGTTTTCTAGTTTAGTTGATTCAGCCTTCTCTATAAAACCATGAAGTATTCTTATTTTATAGGAAACTAGATAATTATCCAGGTTTGCAGGTTAAATAGTAATGGTGGGATTCAAATCAGATCTGCTCCTGTCCTTGGCTGAAACCAACCATGCCTTCCTAAGCAGTCTGTCAACCTTCAGCAGCAGCCAAAGGACACCAGAGCAGGAGGAGGGCTAGCTGCAGGCCTACCCATGTCAGAAGGGACAAATCATCGACCCCACTCTATACACCCGGGAACTGAGGCTCACACAGACTGAGCAACGTGCTTCTGGCTATACAATTCATGAGAAGCAGGCTGGGTATTAAAATGGTGAAGTGGCTGTGAAGGCAGAGCTCTATCAGTTGAGCAGACACCGCTCTTCAAGTTAGCTTTGCCAAATGCCTCTTATCACCCACATGACAACATCAGGACCGACCTTTCTGCAAAGTCTAGTTCTGTAGTCGTGGGTAAGGAGATGGACATTCAGCTGTGGGCTGGAATACTTCCCCTTTGCTGCGCTCTCCTGCACTGACCCCAGATGTGCATCTCCAGCAGGTTCCATGTTCAGCACTCTACTCCATTTCTGAGCTTTTCTACTTCTGATTCTTTTCTGCACTCTCTTTTTACTATCTTTAGCTTCTATTCGGCCCATCTGAACCAAAACTTGCATAGATTTTATGACTATAGGCTGTCAAGGTCAGGGCGCACCAATGGTAAATTTATCTTTATATCATGCAAATGCCTTGAGAAAGTAGGTTCTTAATACTTACTGAATACACATGTTCAGTTCATACATATATTCATTGCAATAGTTCTTCTTGCTCATTAGAAAAAATGGCTTAGGAACATCAAAAATTCCTCTATGCCGTCAAGGAAAAGAAGTGATTTACAACATTTTCAGCTGCTTCTTTATGGCCAAATAAGCTATTTATATTTGTCAATTTCCCCCCCAGGAGACAGGTTTGATTTAAAATCATTCAGTGTAAGTCCCATACCTCTCAAAAGTTTCAGATAACTCTTCAGCTTTAATTCATATTAGAAGCTTAGTTCAGAACAACCACCCACCAGGACAGTGTTCAGTAAATCTGAGACTCAAGCTAAACCCAGTCTACTGCTTGTTTTTACATCTTTATGTGGCTTTTTCTTAAATGTCAAAAGATGCATATTTCATGACATATGAAAATTATAAGTAACTTAAATTTTCAGTGTCTATAAATAAAATTTTATCAAAACATAGCCGCGCTGATTTGTATCTATGGCTACAGTGGCAGAATTGGGCAACTGTAATAGCCCAAATGACCCACAAAATCCAAAATACCATCTGGTCCTTTAAAGAAAATTTGTGCCAACCCCAGGGCTGTCATTTAGTACAATCCACTCAGCAACAAGTATATATCTAATGGAAACCACTACCATAACGCCTAAAAGACCTTCATGATTAGCTATTATATATTTTACTAATGATACTGTATATTCTAGAGTCTGTAAATCCATACCAGTGGGCATGAGACTGTGATGAAAAGGTACAATGGCATAATGCACATTATCATCAGGAGAAAACCACACAATGACTGTTTTACTGGCAAATCCACAGGCCAGCATTTTCAGATTTCTCCCAAGATTGAGAAAAGATGTTTTAATGAACCCAAAGCATTAAAAAAAAAAACCTTCTGTCTTTTTCAGTACTTGGGGATTGAACCCAGGGGCCTTGTGTATGGCAGGCAAGCACACTCCACCACAAGCTGCACACCTACGCCTCATTTTAAAAGGTTTTAATAAAGGTGAAGACATTGGGGAAAACTACTGCTTGCTTTACATCTTTAAATGTTAGTTTAAAAAAAACTGAAAGAACATTTATGACATGAAAATTATATTTTCAGTGTCTGCAAATAATATTGTATTGAAACATGTGTTTTCTGGTTTTATGAATTGAAGATGCTGAGTGCCACCTAGTCACTGGCACGGCACACTTTTCTCTAAAGAAGGGCCGAGGGCTTCCCTAGGCTTCATTTAGATGACCATTCCACTCTCTTTGCTTTAAATGGATATATAAATGTTAACTGCTGCAATAAGCTTGTACATTTATGGTTCTTCAAAAACCAGATCCCCGAAACATCTTCAGATGATGGCTGATGGCACTGCTGTTTGTTAAGTATCCAGTAAAGACCACAGCTGGACACGGTCCATGTGATCATTCATTCTGACAATCAGACCCACTTCCTCAGCTACCACAGGTCGCACAGACATGTCCTGGTGAGAGCCAGCAAAAGGCAGCAGAGGAGGGAATGGAAAAAGCAATAATACTGAAGCATGACTTTTAAATCTCAGAACAATCTAAACAGAACCTCTATCCAATTATGAATCATAAAATGTTCTTACTATTGGCAAAATATGTGTAAGGTGAATTCTGTATTGGTCCTCTTTATGTTACCATTGTTCAAAGAGAATTCAGCAAAAGGACCGGGCAGTTAAAGCCCTGAGATCCTAGTAGTCTTTCATCAGTGCTCATTTGCATTCTCATTACTATGCATGAACCTTAATATTCCCATCGGCACATACAAACTATACCGAGTATAAAGGTGAGCATGCAATTAAGGCTCCCATTAATCATGTAGAGAGACTAAAAGAAGCAGGGAGAAGAATACTTCATGAGGTGTACTTTCTTCAAATCTCTACAGGCATTAGGATCCTTCTAGAAACACCTCCAACCATCTATGGTAAATTATATATCCTACCATCAAGTTAGTATGTGAACAAAATCAGAGGATAAATAAGTTAACAGTTTGCATCCAAAACATATAAATTTTCAAGAGATGTTTATTTCATTTAAGGAAGATACTCATAAAGTCTCATACCTAAAAAAGAAAGAAAGAAAAAAAGAGATCTTCACCAGTTCTGAGAGCTGGCACTTTATAAAAATAAATAAAGGTACACTTTTTTCAAGCTTGAAAAATTCTTCAAAAGACATATTGCGAAATGAGTCTTGTTTCACATTACATTTTCTGGTAAATGAACTTTAAGTATATCTTATAGATATACAAGAATTACCTGGTGACTTTTAGGATTCAGGGTGGCTTCTCAAATATGCAGCAAAAACTTGAAGCTTAGTCCTAAAACTGCAAGGAACTGATGCTGCCAGTGAGTCCCCAGGTGGGACTGTCAGACCTGCATCGCGGTCTGACAAGATCCTCACGAGAGAACCCAGCTAGGCTATGCCTGGGCTCCCGACTCAGAAATTCTAGGGTAACAAGCATATGCTGCTTGGAGTAGCTAACGTTTGATGTATTTACACACAGCCCCAGCAACAGAGCACGCTCACCAGTTCATTCTGGTATTGCTGTGCCTTACTCCATCGCACGGAGATAGGACAATTTGTTTGGTCACTTACAAACTGGCTAACTGAGGCTTCTACTCAGAATTTGGGACAAGTATTTAGGTAGACAGACGAATGTCTTTATGTCTCTGGGGAAATACCTAGCAGAATTTCTAAGCTGTGGGGTGGGTGTATGTTCACATTTATAAAGAACTGATAGACTATTTTCCAAAGCTGTTTTACTATTATTTTATATTCCAGCCAGCAACCTACGAAAGGTTGAGGGAATTTACAATGGTGAAACATGAATTCACTTTTTGCCCATTCTTAAATTCTAACATTTCTCAGCTATAAACTGTCTCGATAAAACAGGTTTACACTGTTTAATCTCCCAATCTTATTCTTGTTCAAAAAGAGTTTTAGGAATTCTAGGTTTACTGCATGTTGACATAAATCAAGTCAAAACCAACGTATCAAGTTTTTAAAAGTTAGGTGTGTTGGGGGAGGTATTTACATGCCTCCGGACATGTGATGTTGACATCAGATGCCATCCTCTATCACCTTCTACATTAAACACACACACACACACACACACACACACACACACACACACACACACACACACACACACGCGCGCGCGCACTGGGAGGCGCACGCGTCTGTGGCGGTCAGAAAACAGCTCGCATGAGTTGGTTCTCTCTTTCTACCATGTGAGTTCAGGAGACTGAACTCAGGCTGTCAGACTTGGTGGCAAGAGCCTTTTATCCACTGAACCATCTCACCGGCCCTTCTCCACCTCATTTCTTAAGATGGGGTATCTCACTGACTGGTCAGACTGGCTGGCCAGTGAGCCCTGGCCTGTGCTTTCCAGCACCGGGTTATAGGCATGCACCATGGCGTCTGGGTGCTGGGGACCCACGCTCAGGTCTTCATCCTTGCAGAACAAGGACTTAGATGCTGAGCCATTCTCCCAGCCTTGGCTTTCTAATGGTAAAACAACCCATGACACTAGACCAACTCCACAGTCATCACGAGCTAATCCTTGGGGGTGGGTAGTATTTGGGGGATTAAACGCAGAGGCTTGCACATGCCACCAACTGGCCTACCACCTAGCCATATTCCCCAGCCCCCTTTTGATTTTTATTTGGAACAGGTCTCATTTAGGAGTCCAGAGGGCCTGAGTCACAATCTTCCTGACTAGACTAACAAGGCAGCCTCCCAAGGGGCTGGGATTATAAGCATACAGTACTACATCCGGCTCTCTGTTGATAGATTGCAGGGTCAGTGATTTCTGTGTCTGTGTGGATGTGGGATTCTGGTCTGCAGTATCACATACTCTTGATTGTTTTGTATCAGGATTGATAAACAGGATAAACTGGGCTTAAAAAAAAACCAGTAGTGGCTACATTTTTAGAAAGAACGTGTGATCCAAAGTGAGAGAAAAGTGTCTATTCTTTAATTGCTCGGTAGAGTGTTCTCTAAATGCCAATTAGGTCAAATTGTTCATCATAATTGTCTTTTCTATCATTTTGACAAGCTCTGCCTTCCACGTGGTCTTTCTAGACTAAATTTATTTGAACTACTGACAGTTAGGTTTCAAACTAAAGATGTTTGTAAATGTATATTCATAACACCATCGTGCACAATAACTAGAAGATGGAGGCATCCGACCCAGTGTGATGATGCATAAACTGTGACTGTGTACAATGGAATCCAGTTCACCCTGAGAAGGGAACGGAATTCTGATGTGTGCTATGACATAGACAACCATGAGCACACTCTGCTAAGTGAAATAAATACGCCAAACACAAAAGGGCAATTACAATCTGATTCTTTGCATATGCTATGTCTAGAACAGTCCAATTCATAACAACAAATGGTAGGATGGTGCTCAATTTTTAAGGGAGGGAGTTTCAGTTTGGAATGATGAAAAACATCCTGTAAGTGAACAGTGTTGAAGCTTCAACAACAGTCTGAATGTACATAATGTCTGAGATGTACCACTTAAAACACCAACACAAAGAAAATAATCATAGAAGCCATCTTACTATATATAAAGTGTTAAGGTAGGCTCTGAAATA
The DNA here is from genome assembly GCF_049852395.1 of Peromyscus maniculatus bairdii. Classification (NCBI taxonomy): domain Eukaryota; kingdom Metazoa; phylum Chordata; class Mammalia; order Rodentia; family Cricetidae; genus Peromyscus; species Peromyscus maniculatus. The sequence continues at coordinate 47,537,210 of NC_134866.1, read as the reverse complement.
CAGTGATGGCCAAGTCAGGACTCCACCCTAAGGAATCTTCAAGTCCAGGAGAAGGAGGGAGAAAAACAAACAGGAGATTTGCTGGAGTGTGCTAAGTATATGTGGAGGCCAGGAAGTCAGTGAAAACAACAGCAATGTTTCATCTGGTACTAGGGACTGACTGAGAGTAGCATCAGGAATGGTTCCTGAGAATCAACATCTACCCCAAAACTTAAAGGAAAAGTAGGTGTTAAGCCAAGATGCTGAAGCGGGGGCAGGGAGGGGGGTTAAATACAACACTATACAGTAGAATAAAAGAATTGAATACACAGTGCTGTCCTTGCCTTGCCTGTCCAAGGCCCTGGGTTCAATCTCTGGACCGATAACAGGAAAAATAAACGTCACAGACTTAGAAGACATGGCTGGAGTTCAAAACTTGTAGTAGCTGTCAGCTTTTGGGAGGCTTTAAGCACCCTTGACTCAGCAGGAGGAATCAGGAGTTGACCTAAGTTCTCACTGTCCCATCCACCCACCCTGGCTGTCCCACATTCCTACTGATGGAATTTCTGTGCTCTTCCTGCCATGGACCAGCGCTCGCATACCTTCCCTTCTCAAGGGCTTTCACTGACACATGCTCTCTTTGGGGAGTGGATGGTCATCATCACTACTGAAAAATCCTCTCATTTCCCACTTCCAAGACAGCCAACATAAACCCTTTCTTCACCCGGCCTTCCTCTCTAGGTAGGTAGGGTCTCACGGCTTAACTTTCTTTACAGATAACCTCCTCGAAACACCATCTCTACTTATCTCCTCAAAGTCTCTTTTTTCTCTCAGGCGCCATCAGCGTTCTGAAGTGTTTTTGTAGGGTTAGCACGGGCCTGTCTGATCGTAATGCAGCCGGTTAACACGTGACACCGCTCATCACATCTTCCCTCCTGATGACTTGCTTCCAGAACGTGACACTTTAAGTTTTCCTCATAATTTTCCTGTCAATTCTCTTGTCTCCATTGTTCTAAACCTGAGGGGCACAGCTTCAGTCTTTCATATACTTCCTGCTTAGACTCACTGCCTCTGATTTCATCTGGCCTCACAGACTTAGGCAGCATTTATTCGCTGGAATTCCACATTTTTATTTTCAATCCAGACATTTCCATTGAATTTTTCTTTTTTCTTTTTCCCCAAGACAGTGTTTCTCTGTGTAGTCTTGGTTCTCCTGGGTTTCAGAGATCTGCCTGCCTTTGCCTCCTGAGTGAGTGCTGGGATTAAAGGAGCCACTGCCTGGCTCCACTGAATTCTTGACTCGCAGTTTACCATTTCGGATGGTGAATGGGCACCTCAAACTTCCTATTTCCAAAACTGGCTTCACTTCCCTGCTAATCTGTTGTTCCCCGTTACAGTTAAAAGCCACTGCATGTTCTCCTGGGGAGACCAGAAGGCTTAGCATCATAACTCACATTCTTTGTGTCCAATGTGTCAACAATCCCATTAGCTCTACTTTTACATTGTTCCAGAACACATCTACTTCCTTCCACTCCTACTGTTAATCTGGTCCAAGTCACAATTACTCTTTGCCTTATTTAGTATTAGAAAACATTCTGTCTCCATGTTTTGATGACATCGCCCTCAGTTCTTCTAATTCATTAGCAAGATTGATCCTTTGAACTATTACTCAGCATGTGGCTACTCCTCAAACTTCTCAGTGGCTTCCAATTCACTGAAAGAAAAGGCTGGGGTCCTTACAATAGCCCACAATACTGCCCACCACATCGGGCATTCTCTTCACACTCTAAACTTATCTCCCATAGCTTTCTCTAGCCTCTATTCCAGTCAAATTGGCTTCCTTGATATTCCTTAATAACCAGAGCAAGTCTTTGTCTCAGGGCTTTGTACTTGCCTTACTTATGGCCCTCTCTGGTTACGGAAGAGACAGATCTTTCTTCATTCTTTAGGCAAAATAAGGTACCTTCTCAGAAAGGTCCTTCTGAATACTAATTAAAACTGCAAGAGCTTCCCAAGAACCCCATTTGTCCTTGCCCATTTTATTTGCTATGGTCACTAACATAGTATGTTGTTTAGTGCTTAACGGGCTTGTCTCTCTCCCACTCCTGAACGTCTGCTCTAGGAAGTCAATAGCTTCCTAGATAAATGAATGAAAGCCACACTATTTAATCCTTACCGTATGACAGCAGGCAACTGCTAGGTATCAGTACTCTAATATTAACAATTAAAAACGTCAGCTCTTATTCATCTGGGTTGAAAACAGGCTCATTTGGTGTGGGTATCAATGACTCCAACAGCTCCCCCACTTCCCTGTGCACAGTGTTGTGTATATTTGTGAATATTTTCATGGCACAAAGTGCTTATTTTTTATCCTTAATTGATGTGTGCCACTGTAAAAGTGTTTGTGTTTCAGTATTTGGCTGATTCATAATTTTTAAGAATATGCCCCATGGGGATAGTATGCTAAATTACCAAATCAGGACAGAGTCATAAAAAGCATTAAAACTTCATTCCAATTCTCGGAAAGTCTCAAAAGCTGAAAAATTAGCCATTACCTATTTGTTTATTTATAACTTAATTTATTTCTAGAAACATTTTAATTCTATACTATTATTGGGAAAATGACAAAACAGGCTCATAAAGAAGGCACAAGTATTACCCGAGATTTGCAAATGTAGACAATCTGGGAAAATAAAGCTCAATTGTTCCTTCTAGAAGTTGCCAACCTAGAGCCTGCATTTCAAGCTCTGTTATCTACCCATAGGTAGCTCTTTTCTCACAGTCCTACTGTTCTAATAGTCAGTAAGCAGAAATGGGTATCATGAAATGGTATTTACAGGACCATGCTACCATAAGTGGAACATAATGCTTATGGCTACCACATGGAAGCTATCATGTTCTGACCACCAAGAAGCAAGGGCTCTATATGTACCAAGTTGCATAATCCCAGCAACTGACCAAACTTACCGGACCTTAGATGCTCTATAGATTAAACATGAATAAATATAGTGTCTGAATTACAGGACTGTTGTTATGATCAAACAAGACAATGACTATAGGGGAAGAGTCTACCACAGGTATATATATACTACTTGGCAAGTGTTAAGCAAAGTAGAAGATAGATATTGGTATTTCAGTCAAGTCTTTTATGTTTAGTGTTTGTGTGTGTGTGTCTGTGCACATGAATGTGCGCGCGCATGCACACACACACACACACACACACACACATGCACACCAGCATGTGTGTACTTACACAGGCCAGAGGAGGACACTGGGTATTCTATTACTCTCTGCTTTATTCTCTTAGAGTTCCTCACTGAGTCTGGAGCTACCTACCAGGCAGCAGACTCCAGTGAGCCTCTTGTCTCCACTCCAGACAGCACTGCAGGTGCTGCAGGTGCAGGAGTTACAGGTGCAGGAGTTACAGGGGCAGGAGTTACAGGTGCAGGAGTTACAGGTGCAGGAGTTACAGGGGCAGGAGTTACAGGTGCAAGAGTTACAGGGGCAGGAGTTACAGGTGCAGGAGTTACAGGGGCAGGAGTTACAGGTGCAGGTGCTGCAGGTGCAGGAGTTACAGGTGCAAGAGTTACAGGTGCAAGAGTTACAGGTGCAAGAGTTACAGGTGCAGGAGTTGCAGGTGCAGAAGTTACAGGTGCAGGAGTTGCAGGTGCAGGAGTTACAAGTGCAGGAATAACAGGTACAGGAGTTGCAGGTGCAGGAGTTACAGGTGCAGGAATAACAGGTGCAGGAGTTGCAGGTACAGGAGTTACAGGTACAGGAGCTACAGGTGCAGGAGTTGCAGGTGCAGGAATTGCAGTTCCAGGAGTTGCAGGTGCAGGAGTTATAGGTGCAGGAGTTACAGGTGCAGGAATAACAGGTGCAGGAGTTATAGGTGCAGGAATAACAGGTGCAGGAGTTGCAGGTACAGGAGTTACAGGTGCAGGAGTTGCAGGTTCAGGAGTTATAGGTGCAGGAATAACAGGTGCAGGAGTTACAGGTGCAGGAATAACAGGTGCAGGAGTTACAGGTGCAGGAATAACAGGTGCAGGAGTTGCAGGTGCAGGAGTTGCAGGTGCAGGTACTGCAGGTGCAGGAGTTACAGGTGCAGGTGCTGCAGGTGCAGGAGTTACAGGTGCACATGCAGCTGCACTCAGCTTTTTATGTGGCACCTCAGGTCCCCATGATCTTTTATAGAAAAAAAGGTTGTTTTTGAGACGGGGTCTCATACTATAGCTCAGACTGGCCTGAAATTTACTATGCAGCCCAAGCTGGCCTCGAGGTTCAGGCAATTCCCCTGCTGGAATCACAAGCAAGAGCTACTATATGTAGCTTTCCATTTCAACTTCTGTCTTCAGATAGGGGTCAGTTACCTATCCTTCATTTAAGACGAAGTCAGTTAGCAGGGTCCTTGTGAGTTAGATAAATACTCCAAAACATCACCTAATGTAAGTGTTCTCCACAGGTTATAAAGGAGAAAATGAAGACCCAGAATACGTTACTTTCCCAAGTTGAGGAGTTAGTGACTGCTGGAAAAGAACGCTAGTCTGGGGCTGTGCAGGTGCAAGGGCAAGGTATGAGCATAGACAGCCCTTGACTCTGACATGCAGGAGCTTGGTCTGCCTGCCTCACCCTTACCCCAGTCCTGATGGAGCTGTACAGCTCGGTGCCACACAAGCACTCCCTTACTAAAATTCTGCTACCTTCACAAATTTCAAATAAATGCAACGTTCCAGAAACAAAGTTGTGAAGTGTTTCCATGGAGAAGTAATTCTAGGTTCTCTAACTAATTTGATAGATCACTGAACCTCCTACTGGAGGGGAACACTTACCTTCCCACTCTGTTGGGATGTCTCCTGCTTCATAGTCTAGCTCTTTTCTGTTTGCTGCTTCTATAATTCTTTTCTCTCGAATAGTCTGTCCTGTAAGATCAAATGAACATTTGACATGAGCCTACACTACACCATGACATGTTCTATCTTCGCTTGGGATTTTTACTTTATATCCAAAATTATTAAATTATCAGGAAAAAGAATAAATTTGGCTTACAGTTATACGGTGCAGAAGGCAGTTCCTAAACTGCTGCAAAAACTTTCTAGCACTGTATGCGAAATTAATTTTTATAGAACAAATCTAGATTCTATTTAAAGAGAACAACCAATTAGTCCTGCAGGAAACTAATAACTAATAAAGATACTAATGAAGTGTCCGACTCCTAAAACTCACAGTGTATATATTACAGGAGTCAACAGCTGCTGTGACCGCCCGAGGGAGTTAATCCACAACCCTTATTACGTATGTAAGAGACCACAAGACATCGCTGCCTCTCTCTTCCCATTGCACACAGGGCTGCACTCTGTTCCCACAGCACACTGGGAAGATTCTGTGGATTTGGATTCTGTGACCCATCTGGTTCACTACCTCACGGGAATGTAGGGTCAAGAGAAAAAGACTGGTGAGGCTCAGATAAGGCAGGCCAGGTGAAACTTCAGGTTTGGAATGTTTTGCTCTGAAGTCTCTTGTCCTTACCTATGTCCACAGCTGAAGTGAACAGGTGGCGGGACAGATGTAGGAAAACAGAAAGTAAAGAAAAATGTGGAGGAAAGCTACAGGCAAATTTCCCTGATGAACACAGGGAGGTCCTGAGTAAATGCATGGAACCAGAAAGATCATAAGCCATGATCAAGGTAGCACGTTTGGGGGAGGCCATAATCCATTATCGGTTGTCTTTCTCTACCACTCCCCACCACCTTCTGTTCGTCTGTTTATTTTGTCTCTCATTTGGTCTGAGCTTATTTATTGGGCAAGGCTGGCTGACCAGGGATTCCGTGGATCTGTCTTCTCAGAACTGGGATTGCAGATAGATGTGCGCTACCACAACTGGGTTTTCACTCGATTGCTGGGGAGCCAAACTTAGGTCCTCATGGCTTATGTGGCAGGCATTTTACCTACTAAGGCACTTCCAAAGACCCCAAGATGCATACAAATGCAATGGGTTACTATAAACTATGCTTGAACACCACTTACTAAAATGTTTGAGAATCGGAATACTTATGTCTTCATGTCCTTTTAGTAACAACAACTAAATAAAGGAAAACAATCATTTAAAATACAAAACAGAACACGTGTGCCTTATAAGCTTTTAAGTGTACCTCAGTAAGTTTGGCATAGGAGGAAGAAAGGTCTGCAGCTCCCAGGAGCAGCACTAAAGAATATTTGCTGTAGATACATATATCTGTGACACAAAAATTAGCCTTTTGTTCTTATTTTTTGTCTATAAACTTCATCTAAGGTCTTCAAATAATTTGAAAATACAGGTCACAGTTACTTGCATATGGATGAAAAGACAGGGAGAGTAGTTGATGAGCATCCTTGTTTTTACTTGATTTATTTGTCTCTATGTAAATGCAGTGTGTGTTGGGAGGGGGGCGTGTATGTGCATGTGTGTGTGCTTGCATGTGAGAGCAGAGGCCAGAGGAGGATGTTGGGTACCTTATTCCTTTAAGGCAAAGTCTGCCTCCCGAGTGCTGGGATTAAAGGCGTGCGCCACCACCACCCGGCTTGTCAATTTTGTTTATTCCTGTCCCTCTTTTAAGTCCCAATCCTGCCCTTCAATATCTTTTTTGCCATATTTTGCCATACTTTATAATATTCTTGACATTCTTGATTAAGTTGACTTTCCTTTAGGAGTCATTTTTACTTATTCCTAAAAGATCCCCATCCATATGCTTGTTGTATTTTTAGTTCATAAATACATTAAAATAGTCCAAAGAGTCATCTAGAACCTACTTAGGTAACCATACTGCAGAACACACTGGTCTGTCGAGACAGGTCAGTAACATATGAAGGGCACAAGAGCCAACATAACCAGGCTGGAGTGTCTGTGGACAGGCAATGTGTGATTTAACATCACTGTCTTGTTGGCATTAGATTTACTCTTCATTTCATAACACTGTGTTATGCACAATTATCTTATGATAAGTCCAAAAAGGGCAGAGTCCCAATATGACCAGATTTAAAAGAGAATACAAACTAGTATTTATGGCATGTTTACCACATGCCAGAAGCGCTGGGTTGCATTACAGCATTTTCATACACATACATACACACATATGTCATCATGCGTCTTTCACCACGTAGATCCTAGGTATCGGCAAGTGCCTTTACCAGCTGACCCATCTCACTGGCCTTGTTCTGTCCTCTGAGGCAGAGCATCATGTATCCCAGGCTGCCCTCAAACTCACTATGCAGCCAAGGATAACCTTGAACTTGTGATCCTCCTGCTTCTGCCTCCTCTCTACCAGCTGGGGCACATCCAGCCTTTTGTTCTAATTCATCTCCTTCACAACTCTCCTTTTCTTCCTGCCTCCCTCTGGCTGGTCCCGTTTCCCCCAATTAGGTCTCCATTTGTGCTTTCATGTTACATAGTCAACCTGCCTCTGCTCCCACCCAATTCCCCTTTCTAAGGACCTCTTCCTCCCTCTCAGGGTTCCTTTTCTACTTTTATTACACAGGCATGCACGCATACACGCATGCATGAAAGAGAATGTGGTATTTGTCTGAGTGTCTTATTTTACTTAACACAAATAAATCTAGTTGTGTTTGCTGTGGGATGGTCTGTATATCAAATCTGTTGCTCTGATTGGTCAATAAATAAAACACTGAATGGCCAGTGGCCAGGCAGGAAGTAGGTGGGACAAGGAGAGAGGAGAATTCTGGGAAGCAGAAGGCTGAGGCGGAGAGACACTGCCAGCTGCAGCCATGACCAGCAGCATGTGAAGACACCGGTAAGCCACCAGCCACGTGGCAAGGTATAGATTTATGGAAATGGACTAATTTAAGCTATAAGAACAGTTAGCAAGAAGCCTGCCACGGCCATACAGTTTGTATGCAATATAAGTCTCTGTGTTTACTTGGTTGGGTCTGAGCGGCTGTGGGACTGGCGGGTGACAAAGATTTGTCCTGACTGTGGGCAAAGCAGGAAAACTCTAGCTACATGTGTTCCTTTTCCTGTAAATGTGGTTTCATCTGCCTTTATAGCTGAACAAGCTGCCCTGGTGTACATGTACCACACTTTGTCAGTTCATCTAGAGATGGATAACGAGGCTGCTTCCACTTCTTGGCTATTGTTAATAGTGAGGCAGTATACACAAATGTGCGAGTGTTTCTGTGGTGTGCTGACTTCAGGTCTAGACCCAGGATGCTAGGCCCTCACGTAATACTACTATTTCAGTTCTTTGACCTGAGTCCACTTGGTCACACCACTCTCCCAGTAGCGGTGTGTAGGGTTTCCTCTTCCCCGCATCTTGCCAGCGTTTCTCTCATGTGTTTTCTTGATGACAGCCATTCTGACTTGGGTGAGATGGAAGATGAAGAGTTCGAATTTCATTTCCCTGTCAATTAAGGATATTACACACCTTTTCAAATACTTAGTGGTTCTTGTAGTTCCTCTTTGGAGAACTATCAATTCAGTTCATAAATCTACTTATTGATTGGATGATCTGTATTTAGGGGATTATTAATCTTTTCAGTTCTGTATATATTCTAGATATTAGTCCCCTATTGAGACCTAGTTGGCATTTATTTATTTCCCCTTCTGCAAGCTGTCCCCTCACTCTGGTGGTTGATTTCTTTGCTATGATAAAGTGTTTAATTTCATTTAATCCCATATGCCAATTCTTGGGCTCGTCACCGTGCAATGTCTTCTCAGAAAGTCCTTGTCATGCCTCCACCCTGAAGTGCTTTTCTTATATTTTCCTCCAGCAATCTCAAGGCCTCAGCTCTCACACGCAGGCCTTTCACACTTTCCTCTCACACGTTACAGCTCCATGAAACACCATAACTTTAGTTTATAAATAGAGACATTGGGGCCTACAAGAACGTAATTCATTGATTTGAGGTAAAACACCAGCAAACAGGCTCCAGGAGGGAAGGGAGCCCTTCTGGTGAACTTTAATGCATCTCTAACTGTTCATCTGTAGACCTGCATGTCTCAGCTAGTAAACTGCAAGGGCTAAGCGAAAAGCAAGGTAACGGCTATCTCTAAAACAGTTAAAAATGAAAACCCACTGCCCTTTACCAGCAGATTGTAAGAATGGAAAAAAGAGAGCCGGGCGGTGGTGGCGCACGCCTTTAATCCCAGCACTCGGGAGGCAGAGGCAGGCGGATCTCTGTGAGTTCGAGGCCAGCCTGGGCTACCAAGTGAGTCCCAGGAAAGGCGCAAAGCTACACAGAGAAACCCTGTCTCGAAAAACCAAAAAAAAAAAAAAAGAATGGAAAAAACATCCTTTATGTCAGTTAAGATAGTAATCAAACATTCGCTGCAGAATACAGGCAATTGTTGGAAAATAAAAACCATATAAAATCCCATCACCTGAAATAGCCTATTGCTAACACCTAATAGACTATGTATAGATACACATACCAGACAGATATATATACACACACATGTGCTGATAAGGGCATATTCATGAAGGAGTTTCCTGGTGCAGAAAATGTGAAAATTCTGATGTCATTCTCCCTACCATAAAAAAAACTCTCTATCCAGTCTGAGTATGTTTTGACATTTTGATGAAAAGGAAGCTCCTGTTATAAGTATGCTAACATTTCCCCCTCTGTTGTATTTTAAATGTGAAGATAAAAATAAAACTTGCTGCTTTAAGAATTAGCAATCAAACCCACAAGCCGAGTTCCAGACCCATGACTTGTGAACGCTCTTTGTGCGCAAGCCACCATTCCTGGTTACATGTAGATACCATCCCTCAAAGAAGCCTCCCCTTACAGCAAATGCAAACACACCAGGATCCAACACAGAGGTCAGCATTTCAGGGGAGCCCAGCTCTAAAGGGTACATCTACATCACAGCTCTGGCACCTACGGCTCAGGGAACATGCTGAAAGAGAGGTAAAGGGTGTACAAGCCAGAACACCCGTGTCTTAGTTACTTTTCAATTGCTGTGACAAAACACCACGACCGAGGCAAACACCTCTTCCAACAAGGCCACATCTCCTAGTCCTTTCCAAACAGGTCAACCAACTGGGGACCAGGTATTGGAACACAGGAACCTTCTTATTCAAACTACCCAACCAGAAAGTCTGCTGTGAAATGATCGCTCCTAGAAATGGATGCATCAACAAGACTGGAACAGCGGCAATATCCATGGACGTGTGTATGTAGAAGTGGAGACATTTCATGGAGTTGCACCTATAGACAAAAAACCTCAGGCAACCAGTGACTACTGGGAGGAGGAGAAGTAGCCTCTCCCAGGGAGGAGCTCCTTATTGGTTGTTCAGTGCAGAGTGGTCAGCCTTGAAACCATATCCACACAAACAACAAAAATGGACTCAGCAGGTTCTGTTTATATATAGCTGTGCACACACATACGTACATACATGTGCACACATACACATGTATGAGGCAATAATAAAAGACAAGCTATCAATCTGATAGTGGAGAGACATGGGATGGCATCAAGGGAAGGTACCTGGGAGTGCTGGAGGAAGGAAAAGGAGGTGAAACTGATGTAGTTGAAAACATTTAAAACACAGAACACCAATAAAGTAAGTTAAAATAATACTAGAGGAAAATTTATGTCAATTAAAGAACATGTATCACGTATGCTATTAAAATTTAGTTTTGCAAATTGAGGCACAACTTCAAGACCTGAGGAAGAAGAGATAAAGTGCAATAATACATTTAGCAGATGGGTCACCAAAGAAATTCTCTTCTGTGAAACAAAAATCTACCATAGCAAAACAATGCTCTATGTCCCCTGCCCTACAGCCTGCCATTCATCTTTTTTATTTTATGACTCAAAAGAGAAAGGAATACCAGAGATAGTAAAATGTTTTCATAAATTCCATGAAATTATCAGGCACACCCTCTATGGGGTGTGTGTGTGTGTGTGTGTGTGTGTGTGTGTGTGTGTGTGTGTGTGTGTGTGTGAAATGACAAGCCACACCCATTGACAGAGGTTGAAAGTGCCGGGATCCTTTATTGTTGGATAAAGATCTACAAAACAGTAGCCAGAATATTCTGTTTGGAAAGATCTGGTGTTTTCTATGATTTCATGCACTATTTTCAGGACATAGACTTTACTGTTAGTCTCAGGATATTTTCCTAAAGGAGTTCCTGGTCTTGCATTTGCTAGGCAAAGTGCTCTACCATTGAGCTACCGTTTCAGCTCCATTGATTCTGACTGGAAATGATCTTTAAAAAAACTTAAAATTTATTTTTTAACAATCTGTGTATGTATACAATGTATCTTTATCACACTCCCCATCACTCTCTCTTACTCACTTCTATTCCCACTTAACCCCTTTTCCCCAACACATATCCTCCTCTGTTCAGGTCTTTCGTGTGGTGCATGTGTGCCCTGCTGAGTTTAATTACGATTGCCGGCATGGGAATGGTTGGGGTTATTTACTGACTCGTGGGCAGTTTGCTAGTACCTTCACCACTAGCAACTATTAATTGACAGTAGCTCCTCAGCTAGGGTGGGGATGCATAGGTCCCTCGCCATTCGTGATGCAATGTTGAAGGGCACAATCTTATGCATGTCTTAGGCAGGCAACCCTAGCTGCTATGGGTTCATGAGTTCAATGGCCATCCAAAGCCAGAAGCCAGGGTTTCCCACCACTCCTACCCATCCAGACTTATATACAGTTGTGCTGTGTTTGGGAAATAATGACAAGGAAAACGTATACAAGTTTAATACAGATGGCTTAATTTAAAAGCCGTGTTTTCATATAAGCATTACAATTCAGTATGGTGGTATATTACACATGTAACTCCCAGAATACTCCCCTGTGTATTCAGGAGAGTTATGAGGCTTGGCCATTTAAGTCATTTCCAGTACTTTGCAACTGCAGCTAATGCTGTAATGAATACTCACATGCATATGTATTATTAATACAGTCATTCTTAAATATATAAAAGAGCTCCTAAGGGTCATTAAGAAAAGCCCAACAGTAAACAGAAAAATATCCCAAGGACATGAACAGATAATCCCGAGAAAAGAAGGACAAAGGCAGAGAGGATGAAATGCCAAGTGCCTGTGCAAAAAACGGCAATTTAGTGCCCACTGTGGGAGACAAACTCAGCGACTTTTATAGGCAACAGTTTAGAAATAGTTGTCAAAATTGCAAATGCAGGTTCAACCTGACCAGCAAGTTCTGGAAATTTTATCTATATAGTCTCACTTACTTGAAAAGATATGACAAAGTTATTCATTGCAACACTGTTTATAATGGCAAAAGGCTAGGAACTCCATATATATTCCTTGATAAAAACGAAGGAAAGATTATGCTGCACCCATTCTCTGTACTATTCTAGGTCTATTAAAATATAATAAAATTGATGTGAAAGAATTTAAGAAAGTAAAAAGGTGCGAGGTTGGATAACAAAATGGTGACAGGTCTTTTTCTGTTCGTGTGTAAGAAGTTCTGAGGTAGGCTACTACAGGAGAAAAAAGCAATGTGCTCAGAGTCTGATCCACCCGCTACCATTTGTGTCATCTGTCCATCCCCAAATCCTCCTACATGTTTGCTTGTACAGCTAAAAGTTACCTCGGAAGAATGCTTCAGAAACAGACCCTGGTTTGCCACCAGAGAGAACTGAATGGCCAAGAGCCAGGAGTAGAAGGGAGACGCCCTTGCTTGTGCTTACTAAACACACACACACACACACACACACACACACACACACACACACACACACACACACACACACACTTTCATTCACTTGCAGAATCTAGATTTTAAAGTAGTAAAGATGAACATCTGGAAAGAGGAAAGGGACCCGTAGGAGGCAGAGAGTACTACGAGGAATGATTGCACTTGAAGTGTATTGCACATACATATCCATCGGCCACAATGAAACCCTTGTTCTCTACAATGAATCCATGCTGAAGGATTGCCAGCTTTGTTACAATACATCCTGCCTCATACAGCCTTAGTTACCCTGTAAGTGAACAAGACTACTGACAGATAGATCCCTGTGGCAAGAGGCACCAGTGGTCCTAAGGAATGAAGGCAGACTCCTGCATCTTTTCCTGGACCACCACTCCTTTCTTTCTCCACCCTCACAGGCCAGGGCAGAAACTGGAGTTGTCTGTAATCCTTAATCAGAGCTTCAGAACTCCAGAGATATTTCTGTGATGAAGACCATGACCGAAAGCACTTTGGGAGGAAGTGGTTTATTTCATCTTAAAGCTTATAGTCCATCACTGAGGGAAGTCAGGGCAGGAACTCAAGGCAGGAACCTGGAGACAGGCACTGAAGCAGAGACCATAGGGGAACGCTTTTTACTGGCTTGCTCCCATGGCTTGCTCAGTCTACTTTCTGATACAACCCAGGTGAACCTGCCCAGGGGTAGAACCACCCAGAGTAGGCTGGGTCCTCTCATATCAATCATCAATCAAGAACATGTTCCACAGACCTACTTATAGGTAAATGGGAGGCATTTTCTCAATTGAGGTTGACTTTTTGCAGATGACTCCAGTTTGTATCAAACTGAACAAAAAACCTAACCCACACATTTCTCTTTCTGGCTACACAGTAAGTTCCAGCTATCCTGGATTATGGTGTGAGACCCTGGCTGGAGGATGTGTATGAAGGGTTATGGGGCAGCGGGAGAAAGATGGACAATATGATAGAGACAGAGCATGGTGAGGGGTTTCACCTGTCTACTTTTAACCCACTGCTCCCCAAGCAGCCAAGAGCAGGAGAGCTGAGTGGTAGCCGCAGCCGAGGTAGGGTTGCAAAGGGAGGTTGGGCTGAGCGAGGTTGACATAGCTGAGGTGGCTGTCCCTTGTCAGTAAGCAAGCGCCAGGCCTTTGATGTCCGATAGGAGCTCCTGGCTTGGAGAAATGGTTATGAAGTAGACAGGACAGCCAGGATAAGAGCTCTCAAGTCTCACTGACTTTTGGCCTTTTATCACAGGGGCAGCAAGCAGTGCAGCCAGCTGATAATTTTAACTATAAAAGATTCAATTCTGCATATAAAAGGAGGCTTCGAAATATCAATGCATAATGTATGAAAGTCAAGCCTACTGAAAAGTCAAGAACCTCAACTACAGATATTAGATTTGAACCTCTAAATTTTGATACATTCTGAAACATTATAAATAATGAAATTATAATTATAAGAACCAAAATAGGAACTCTTAGACTGAAAACCATTTTACATATGACTTACAGTAGTTTTGACTAAAGTTACTCAGATGCAGCATCTATTTATTAGGTGACAGCCATGCACTAGGCAATGCAGAACTGTCTTTCATATATTGCATCTCATCTTTAAAATAACTATTTACAGATGAAAGAGGCTGAGTGATTAACTTAATACCAAAACACATCCAGTATAGAAAGATAGCAGACATTTTAATGGAAGTCTTTCTCTTGTTTCTAAGCATAAGCATGTTCTGTTTAAGGTTTTAAAACCAGTATTTACAAATTTTGTATGTGGAATCATTACAAATATCCAGCTGAAAGCTAACATTTACTAACAACTATCATACACTATTATTTTCCTATAGTGATTACATGAAGCATTCCTGCTTGGAAATTTGATGATTCTATAATTTGACATATGGTACACATATTTATGTGAGCTTGGGAGATGATCTCAGCAGGTCTCAGCAGGTAAGACATTTAAAAAGCAATTAAAGAGGCCTTACAGCTATGCTTTCTGAATTCTTAAGACCACCTATGAGGTCAGTGTGTTAAGTAAAACTGTATCACGTCTCCCATAGTTAGAGGTCCCTCAAAAGGAACCTCAGGTCATTTCAGGGAGAGAAAAAAAAAAAGAAAAAAGAAAGAAAGAGATTGTACCACAGAGCTTGGCTGTTCTGAATGCCTGATGTAACTTGGTTTAACCTATCCATTTATGACAAATGAGGGCATGAATTGGGAGGAGAGTGAGGAGGGGCATATGGAACGGTTTGGAGGAAAGATAAGGGGGAAATGTTGTGATTAAACAAACAAACAGTGTGCCACTATGCCCAGCAAAAAGACTTAAAATAAGAGGAAATGTGTGACTGGGAAGGAAAAGCTTTGTTCTAGACCAAAGCTTGTTAGCGAAAGGAAGCAAATACCAATCTCCTACCCCATCTCAAAATTCAGCAAATACTCACAGTGAAGTACAAGTGAGCATAATTAAGTATTTGA
Source organism: Peromyscus maniculatus bairdii (assembly GCF_049852395.1). Taxonomy (NCBI): domain Eukaryota; kingdom Metazoa; phylum Chordata; class Mammalia; order Rodentia; family Cricetidae; genus Peromyscus; species Peromyscus maniculatus. The sequence goes on along the minus strand of NC_134866.1, from coordinate 47,522,068 downwards.
TTATCACACTGAATATCTAACTGGAACACTTGGGACGGCTAACAGAGCAATAAAATGAGGAATGGCAGGAATTAATAGAAACGGTAGCAAATATTACTAGATTTGGAGAAATATAAAATTACAGTACTGTGAAGCTTAAAGAAGTAAAAAGAGAAATGGGAATTAATTAAATTTAATTAATTTAAACTTCCTTTTGCAGTCGATGGGATTCAACAACACAGAGGAACCCACAACTGGACAAAATGTGCAGAGTGAGAGACTTTGAAACACTTAGTCCTAAAAGGGGCGTCTCCATCAAACCCCTCCCCTCAGGGGTCAGGGAGCCAGGGAGAGAGCCAGAGGGGATGAAGGTCGCCGAGGAAACACTGTCTTCCAGGCACATCAAGACTGGCCCACAAGTGAACTTGGAGACAGGGGCAGCATATACGTGACCTGCGCAGGTTCAAGCCAGACAGGGACCCGGTGCTGAGACAGAGAAGAGAAGCGGACACATTTTCCAGAGCTCCCACCCTTAACCAAGAAGCTATCTCCAATCTACAGCCGTTCGCAAAGGAGAACTGAGTTTTCTCCAGGGGAGTCTGGTGGGGGTGGTAGCTGCACTTAATGGTGGACCTGGGCCCAGCAGCAGAGGCCATCACAGAACGAACTCAGTGGTGTTTTTGGAGATGTTTTGTCTCATTTGTTTTGTTTGGGCATTTTTTTTTTTTGTCTTATGACTCTTTGCCTGTATATTATGGTTTCTGATTTTGTTTTTGTACAGGTTCTTATGTCTGTGCATGTGTTTTTTGTGCTTTTCTTTATTTCTTTCTATTCTGGTTTGTTTTGTTTGCCTGATTTCTAAAGAGAGAGAGAAGGGCATGGAGTTGGGTAGCTGGAGAAATAGGGAGGACCTGGGAAGAGTTGGAGGAGGGAAACTGTATCAGAATATATTGGATGAAAAAAAACTATTTTCAACTTAAAAAAAAAAAGAGAGAGTAGCGCTGGGCAGTGGTGGTGCATGCCTTTAATCCCAGCACTTGGGAGGCAGAGGCAGTTGAATCTCTGTGAGTTTGAGGCCAGCCTGGTCTACAAAGGGAGTTCTAGGACAGCCAGGGCTACACAGAGAAACTCTGTCTCGAAAAACAAAACAAAACAAAAACAAAAAAAGAGTAGCAATTACTAGAATGTAGAGAATTTTAAAATTACAACACTTGTAAAGCTTAGCCCAGACTTTGCTTTGGATTAAAATGTAGTAAATAGAGATATTATGTTATTTCTAGACTCAAAACAATTTTTTAGAAGTTGATTTCTAGACTCAAAATTTTTCATAGAAATCAAGGATTTGGTTATTTATCACAGGCCATGAAAGAATCCAGGGCTGCACTTCTGGTTACTGCTCCTAGTTCACAGGTAAACTATAGTTTTTAAATACAAACGGTTTAATGAAAATAGAGTACATTTATTGGCACATTAATCTTAATTTCTTAAAAATTACATTTATCAATCCATGAAATTACTACTACCCTTCATTAACCTATTTAATGTAGCTAAACACCAAGCAGTATTTATCATTAGTGAATGGAAATCTATTCTGACGTAAGAAAGACCACATAATCGGATAATGGAATGTGATAGAGAATCAACTGAACAGGACCAGTGAGGCCCTGTCACAAAACACCCCAAAACCCAAATCCAGAAACCAGCAAGAAAAAGGCTGCAGTCAGAAGAGGAAGACCTGCTGTTACTGAGACGGGGAATCTCAGAACACAGGAATGAAATCTGCCTCTTGCCCTGTGCACTGGTCGGATGAGTAGTGGGTTGATTACCAAGACACAAACATCGGACTACACGTTCTTTATGTTCAGTGTGAGTAAGGCACTTTCTCCGCTACTTCTCTGTAAGACTGTGAGGTCTACAGGGATATAGCTCAGCGTAGTTCAGCGACACACTGACGACGCTGATACTGTGGGTGATTGGTCATTGTTGCCTGGCTGGTCTGCAGGCGGGCAGCACTGTTTACAGAGTGACAATTGCATCTATTGTTCTGCTACGTGTTAGTTTTCTACTTTAATTCTTGCAACAATCTTCATGTTTATAATTGAGGAAAACTATGCTCAAAATAAATAAATAAACCAAAAAAAAAAAAAAAACCCTTCATCATTGAGGGATAGTGTTTGGAATTATACAGAATTCTCAAATGGATTTAAGAATACATTCTAGTATAGCCATTCCTATGCTACAAAAGTGTACATATAATCAGGTTCATTGTCTCCCTGTTTTCTTACCTCTGTGTTTCAAATTCCTAAAACAAACAAACAAAACCCAATTTTGCACACCTATCTCCAACCCTGCCTTTGCTTTATACCATCCTGCAATAGCACTGACTGACTGGAAAAATAAAAAATCTCAGCACCCACTTCCCGAGTCCTCAGAAAAATGACCACTCAACTTGAGCTTTCTTTTTGTTCTGCTCTTTATTATTATGGCTGAGCTAAGCCCACTTGGAAAAACATGTATCATATATATATTCTTTATTCTCCTTAAAACACGTGAAGTTATTGCATCTCTCTTGGTTTCACTGCTAATCAATATGCTTTTATTAATATGCAATAATTCAGATACATTATAGATTAAATGAGATCTGTGAATTATTCTGAAAACTGAACTACAATTTATAACACAATTTCTATGGAAAATGTGTTGAATTTAAATAAGCTGCTTACATAGAACTTTTAGAATTCAACTAATTTGTAGGTTAGGAACTTGTCATATTATTAAAACATATTGAAGCATTAAGTCTTCCAGAATGAAATCCAAAGCAAAAAGGAACAGAATGCTGGCACAGCAGTCCTGAGTGCATTTCCATGCTTGCCTCGTGCCGTGGAGCTCAGACCGTGCCCTTCACACAGGTCACTCACTCCAGGATCTGTGGCCACGATGGATGAGATGCGCTGCTATTTTACACCGACTCCTGAGAGCTATGGCAATGACACGGCGGAGGTCAGCTTCCACTGCGCTAACTTGCAATCTACGACCCAAACTGGCAGCATCACTTCCAGAACTGCAGCCGTTCGGTGAGCCCGACACACACCTTTGTTTAGAATGTTTTACTTAGTGTCCTTACACTTCTGTTACACACAATTCTGTGCCTTCTCTGAATATTGTCCTTACCAGCCCATCTTCTTTAGTACTATGTAACCTCCTGTGTCCTGGTTTACCTATACAATAGGGCTAATAACATTAAAAACATAACCACAGGATTCTCCTAAAGTGCTAACAATGCCCAGTACTTGGTAAATATTACATGTTTTAGCTTTGTATTATTTGTGTGTGTGTGTGTGTGTGTGTGTGTGTGTGTGTGTGTGTGTGTGTGTGTGTGAGTGAGTGTTCACCATAGGGTAGAATACAGGACCCTCACGGGACAGACTTTGACGTGTAGAATAAAATCATGGTTAAGACCCAGCAGTTCTGTGGCTGAAGGGACGAGCAGCTCTACCAAGGTCAGGGCAGCCTTAGTGGCTTTTACTGCAGGCACAGTTTTGCTTGGAAACTGCTGATGACTTTAGGAGCAAAACATTGGGGAGGGACAGGCAGTGAGAGAAGCTGGACAGATGTGGAGAGGGCTGTGCACTCTGGATCACAGTAGTGCCTCCGAGTATGGGGTGGGGTACAATTAGGGCATAGAGCAGAGCACTCATGACTCTAAAGCACTGGGTGACTGGAGAGCATACTATAGTGATGTTTGCTTCATTATACATATACATAATATATATATATATATATATATATATATATATATATATATAATGTCCCAATGTCATCTTGAATTTGGTAAATTCTAGTCCATTCACAAAACACACATCCAAATTATTAGTTTCTTCATTCCCAGATACGTTCCTGTTATTGAAGTCTCGTAGAAGAGATGTTATGTAGATAGTAGCTTAAAATATATAAAAACCACCAAATCATGAAGAAACAGAAAAATCTGTATCCAATAATGAGGGTGGAGATTGAACGAGTAGTAAAGTTTCCTATAAAGAAAACACCCAAGACCAAATGGCGTCCGTCACTGCTGAATTTTATCCAGTACCGCTGTTTGAAAGGGAAATGTCTTGCATAGGCCGCTGTGTGTGAACACTTGGTCTCCAGCCGGTAGCTGTGGGAAATTCAAGCGGCTGTGCCTTGGAGGAAATGAGTCACGTGTGTGTGTGTGTGTGTGTGTGTGTGTGTGGTGGGTGGGGGTACTGATGTTTACAGCATGGTCCCCCTTCCTCCGTTCCCATGCTGCAGACCAAGTGTCAGGCGGTCTCAGTCCACTCCATGCCTTCTCCGTCATGATGGGCTGCGTCCTTCCTAAACTCTAAGACGGAATAAACCTTCTCTTCCCTTAGGTTGTTTTCTGCCAGACATGTGGCCATAGCAACAAGAAAATAATGACTGTACTCATCTTTCTAAACTTTTCCCAAAAAATTAAGAGGAAACTCACAACCCAATTGGCAATGCCACCAGCATTACCCTGGTACTGAAGCTGCAAAGACAAACAAGAACAGAAAATTATGGGTCGAGATTGATGCTGAACATGGATGGTAAAAACCTCAACAAAACAGGAGCATTCACTATGATCAACTGGGATTTATCTCTATGATGTGAGGATGGCCAACGTATGCAAATCAAGAGATACAATATATTAGTAGAACAGGGAATAGAAACAGGCAATCATTTCCATAAGAAGAGAAAGCAACGGGCCAAATTTAACATATGCTCATGATAAATCTTCAACAAATTAGTTATTGGAGGAGTATACATTAACACAATAAAAGCCACATGTCTTAGTCTGCTTGCTGTTACTGTAACAGAATATTAAAGATAGAATGGTAAACTGTTACCTGCTACTTGAGTTCACTGTGAAGCTGGCTCCCCAAGTGGGGTTGTCCCCCAAATATGTTATGTTGAGTGTTCTTCTCTAAAAATCCCTTGCCAGGGGATGTCCTGCCCCTAACTTGTCAGGGAGAAAACAGCCAACAGCCTGAGAGTGAAAGCATTACCCCTTGAAGGAGAACCATTTCCAAGAGAGGCTCCAACTGTTTACTGCATGATATAAAAGCGTCTACAGTGGGAAAGAGAAGCTGGAAGTTCAGTCATGGGAAGGTCATCCATGGAGAGAAATCTCAGTTGGGAACTCCCTCTGGCTGCCTCAACTTCCAGGTCAGTTTCTTTTGCAAGGAACTATATTTGATGCTGCTGCCTTGAGCTGTTATTCTTTTCCTTGAAATCTCACCTGTGGGGGACACTCTGCTCTGCCAAGAACTCAACCAGGAACTCCAGCTGGCCTCCGTAAAGGGGCTTCATCAGTCAATTTATACTGGATCTGTCTCTCTGTCTCTCTGTCTGTCTCTGTCTCTGTCTCTCTCTCCTTGTACGTTGGCTATGTATTTAATAAATTCACTCAATCAAAACCAAAGGTGTAACTATGTAATATATGATTGTCGAGATAGTACAAAATACTAGGTAATTTGTAAAGGGTAGGTTTGTTTTGTTTATGGCTCTGGGGACTAAAAAGTCCACAAATATGACACCCGCATGTGGTACAACCACCTTGCCACATCATTACATGGCAGACAGCATCACAGAACAAGACAGAATAAACATGCCAGCTTGGGTCTCTCTCCCTTATCTTTTAAAGCATGGATGCCTCCACAAAACATCACCATCAAGACCTCATCTAATCTTAATTATCTCCCAAAGCCTTCACTTTGGAAGACCATAGGAATGTGGGCACTAAGTTTTAAATGTATGAAATTCTGGGGACACATCCAAACCATAATAGCTCCTTTGCCCATTTCAAAGCAGGTTGTTGCCTTGCTGTAGAATCCACACTATATCGTGGAATATTAGCATCTTTTCGGATGCGTGGTGCTATAGTTTGGGTCTGCAATGTCCTGCTGGGGCTCAGTTCCTCAAGCTGTAGCATTCTTAAGAGGGACGAGAACATTTAAGAGGCAGGGCTTAGTGGAAGTAGTTTCACTCGGGGTGCAGCTGTGAGGGTGACCGGAGAACCATGGCCACTTCCCATTCTTCTCACTTCCCGGGTAGTGACTTCATGACGTAAGCTGCGTCAGTCCACTCAGCACTATAGACTGTACACCACCTGACCAGAGGTTGAAGAGCAATGAAACCAACGAACCACAGAATGAAACCCATGAAACGTTGCTCCAACATCGGCCTGTCCTCAATATCCACTGTTGTGGGGCGTTTCGTTACAACAATGGAAAGCTAACAGACTTGGCTTGCAAATAGTTTCTTCCCTTTGGTAGTTACATCATCACTCTGGTGACTGCTTAGTTTGCTGCACAGAAGCTTTTTAACTCGATGTAATCCCATCCTGTTCATTTCTGTAAACTAGTCTATCAGTGTCATAGTAAACCACCATTAAGGCCCCAGGTTTTATTTCCTGTCTTATTCTAGGTCTATCATTTAAGTCTTTAATTCACTTGGAGTTGATTTTGTGTATGGTGTTAGGTGGGGGTCTAATTCACTATCTTAAGGGGATCTAAGTTTTCCAGCATCGATTGTTGAAGGGACTGTCTGTTCTCCATCACACTGTCCTGGCATCTTTGCTGAAATAGGTAGTTTGTCGCTGGGTGCCCTGGTCTGCTCCACTGGCAGAATCATTTTCTATTTCTTTATCTTTGGGACTCGATTCTCTGGATTACTTAAGAAAATGTGGGCACTTTAACAATGTTAATTTTCTTAATGGCTACCAGACCATTTACAGCCATACACCACATAATGACACTTGAGTCAACAACAGGGCATATGTATGATGGTGGCTACTCCATGGCTATTACAGATAACTTATAAAGTTCACTTCCACTCTATTCCTACCTGGAAGTATGGCGTAAAAATAAACCACTCACATTACAGCATAATGATACACCCTAATATAAATCTATCACAAATTACTGTTTGAGGAAGTTGGATAAGGATTATGGTAGATCTTTTTTTTTTTTTTTTTTTTTCCATCACAGGCATTTTATTTTGTTCTATTCATTCACAGTTAATACAGAAAATACTTGGAAACATTTCCATATAATGTTTGACACAGAAATCATCAAATAGAAGTATACAATGTTGACAGGAGGCAGTACATTTATAATTTATAACCCCAAATGTATTTATAAATTAGAAATGGAAAGATCTACAAATGAAATTATGAAGGTTCACCAAAGTCATTTAATCTGTTAGTTTCTCATTCATTTTTATGTCTTAATAATATTCTATTGTATGAATAAGCCACGTTATATTTCTCTCCAGTATTTGATAGCTATTTGAGTTGTTTTAACTTTTTTACTATTAGCAACACACTGCTGTAAACCTTCATGTACATGTTTCATAGGTGCACATTTTCAGTAGTTTGAGGATATATTCCTAAGGGTAGAATTGTTCAGTAACAGAGTAACAATGTTTTGCATTTTGACCAACCACCAAACTGTTTTGCCAAAGTAGCACACCATTTTACAATCCCACCAAATCCTTGTTTTTAAGGCTCTGATTTTTGTACAAAAGCATTCAATCATTCTGTCAGACCAAACCAGGAAAAGTAAGCTATAGTTCAGAGCTGTTCTATTCCATTTACTATGCAAAGCCATTCTTGGCGTTTGCAACTCTCAGCCCTTTTGAGTATTCTTGCAGTGTTCACCTTTTCCTCCACCACTTTTTTTTCTTCTTTTTTTCTGGTTTATTCCTATCTATTACAAATGTATAAAAAATCCTCCATCAACGCTGCTGATAGCAGCAGAACCTTGAGAAATATACCTTTGGTTTGCCTCAGAAAAGGAACACATATTGTACTGTAAAGTTCATAAAATTGGCGCAAAACATTGTGATAATGTTACAATACCAGTTTTAAGAGTTCAGTGACTAATGGGGAGCTGATGGGATACATGCAGAACTGTGAAAGCGATCTCACTTAGCCAGCTGTACACGTAGACTGTAAATCTACATTCAGATCATTTCTGATCTAAGACTATCATCTCAGTTTATCTGTTGAGGTCAACCAGGAAACCCTAGAATATACCTTGATTTTTGCAAAAAAACAAAATAGGGGGAGGGGTTTCTTCAGCATTTCAGTCCACGAGTAACAGTATCCTAACAGGCAAAGTGTTCTCACTGTCAACATAGAATGAACTGCTGCTGGAGGTCAACTTGGGCTTTAATTTGCATTAGCACTTACATGCATAGTAGTCCAAGTTGTTGACTTCATGACTTTAAAAAGTAACTCTAAAAAAGTAAAATGGCCCTTCTTGGAAGACTAAAGAAAGACATCCAGCCATAGTTGTAAAAAGTCTCATCAAAACAATATACCCTTTTATGAATTACGCCCCAATTTAAAAAAAAAAAAAAGTAGCCCCAAATAAGAAGCAGCTCTGAAAAAGAAAATATAACTTAAGATATTTGAAAAAAACAAAGTGAATACAGGTTCAAAAATAATTAAGATACATTTTCTTAAGGCTACCTAGAATTAGGCTTTAAAGAATTCTACCATTTCAAGTTTACCACTAGTTACTAGATACCTATTTACAAACAAGATGTTCACCTTTTTTGTTCCTTTATCAAGAGAAAAATCTACCTTCAGATTATGAGGGTGGTGATGGGGAGGGACTAGAAAACAAGATTCAAACAATCCCATGTAAATATCACATTTTTCAAATGGAAGAACTCCAAACTGCACTAGAAGATCCAATCACTAAGACACTTTCCATTGAAATGATTTAAGTACAACTACATGGCACCAAGGTTTAGGCCTAATATAGGCCTGACAACCAAGTCCTTGTTTTCTGGAAGAAAGGCCTCAAAAGTCCCACTCAATTCCACATAACAATACTTCAAAGATCAATTAAGTTTTCCTTTCCTTAATATTTTTGTTTTTGACTTCTAATCTTAAAGACTAGATTAAAACTTAGCTCATTTCCCAGAAGGCATTGCTTCCCTTTGCTCTATGAAAGAGTCCACCAAGACCTCTTCCTCAAAACCATCTAGCCCCCAGCCTCCAGCCTGTGCTTTCTCAACATCCTGACAAAGTAATGTAGGTAAAATATGCTCATGAACATTAAAACTAGTTGTTAGAAAGACGTAACTAGCTTTATAATTTAAGTTTTAGAACATAAATACTTGCAGCTTAATCTGCACTGACAATGATTGTCGAAGCCTAGAATTCAACATTTACAAATTCTCATTCACACACACAAACCACACTATTATCACACAACTTATGTCTTGAGAGAATCTTCTGCTTTTTAAATCTTTGGCCTCCCAGTCAATCCCAAGTTCAACCAACTTTTCCGAGTTCTGGTAGTTACCTGAACCACTGAGGCATTGCCACAAGACTTCTTCTCTTTTGAAACATCCTTTTTCTCTAGATATTAGGATAGCTATGCCAGCTTGTTTCTTCTGTGGTGTATGTTGGTGTAGGATTATCTATTGCTTGATTTTTCATGGATGTGTTTAGCTTCTTTGGGTTGAATTTTCCCTTCTAGTGCTTTCTGTAGGGCTGGGTTTGTAGACAGGTATTGATTAAATCTGGTTTTTTTTTTTTTTTTGGTTTTTCGAGACAGGGTTTCTCTGCGTAGCTTTGCGCCTTTCCTGGAGCTCACTTGGTAGCCCAGGCTGGCCTCGAACTCACAGAGATCCACCTGGCTCTGCCTCCCAAGTGCTGGGATTAAAGGCGTGAGCCACCACCGCCCGGCTAAATCTGGTTTTATCCTGGAATATTTTGTTTATTCTGCCTATGGTGATTAAGAGTTTTGCTGGGTATAATAGTCTGGGTTGGCATCCGTGGTCTCTTAGTGTCTGCATGAGATTTGTCCATGATCTTCTCGCTTTCATAGTCTCTATTGAGTAGTCTGGTGTTATTCTGATGGGTTTACCTTTATATGTTACTTGGTCTTTTTCCTTTGCGGCTCTTAATATTTTTTCTTTGTTCTGTGTGTTTAGTGTTTTGATTATTATGTGGCGAGGGGACTTTTTTTTTGGATCCAGCCTATTTGGTGTTCTGTAAGCTTCTTGTATCTTCATAGGTATTTCTTTCTTTAGGTTAGGAAAGTTTTCTTCTATGATTTTGTTGAATATATTTTCTGTGCCTTTGAGTTGGTATTCTTCTCCTTCTTCTATCCCTATTATTCTTAGGTTTGGTCTTTTCATGGTGTCCCAAATTTCCTGGACGTTTTGTGTTACAACTTTTTTGTCTTTAGTATTTTCTTTGACTGACGAATCTATTTTCTCTATCATGTCTTCAGTGTCAGAGATTCTCTGTTCCATCTCTTGCAATCGGTTGGTTATGCTTGTTTCTATAGTTCCTGTTCGTTTTGTCAGGATTTCTATTTCCAGCATTCCCTCAGCATGTGTTTTCTTTATTGTCTCAAATTCATTTTTCAGATCTTGGAATGTTTCTTTCATCTGTTTAATTGCTTTTTCTTGGCTTGATTTGATTTCTTCCCATTTTTTGTTCATTTTTTCTTCCATTTCTTTAAGGGAGTTTTTTATTTCCTCTTTAATGGAGTTTTTCATTTCCTCTTTAAGGGAAGTTCTTATTTCCTCTTTAAGAGAGTGTTTCATTTCCTGTTTAAGGAAAGTTTTTATTTCCTCTTTAAGGTAGTTTTTCATTTCCTCTTTAAGGAAAGTTTTTATTTCCTCATTGAGGGAATGTTTTATTTCTTCTTTAAGGGCCTCTATCATCTTCTTAAAGTCATTTTTAGGGTTGATCTCTTCTGTTTCTTCTGTCATGGTATGTTTAGGTCTTGCAGGTATAGAATCACTAGGTTCTGATGTTGCCATATAGGTCTTTATGTTGTTGCCTGTATTTTTGCACTGGCGTCTACTCATCTTTTCCTCTGTGTGGTGCAGGTGGTGTCTGTGTCTGAGAGTGCCTCTCTTGTTCTAATTTTTAGTCTTGGTTTAGTAGGGGTTCTTGGTTAAATTGGTGCTATTGGGCTGTTTCTTCAGGGACAGCTGATTTCAGTCAGTGAATTATATACTTATGATTCTGGTGATCTGGTTTAGTGGCTGGGTAGCGCCTTCTTCTGTGTTCCCAGGTCACGTTTTGTTCATTTGTCAACTCCTCAGCTGATCTTGTTTCTTCAGACTTCAAACTGTAGGCATCTGAATCCTCTCCCAGATGGGTTTCAGCTGAGCAGGGTAGTCTCACCAACACCTCCAAGTTGTTGGGTTTCACAGGATCAGCAGTTGGGCCCTGGGTTGTCCCCAAACGGAGTGCCCAGACTCGCCCTGGTTCTGACCCACGGAGATAACCTCTTCCCCAGGTGTTGGGGCTAGGGGCGTCCCCGTTCCAAGCTGCGTCCGCCCCTCTCCATCCCTGGGCCTGTCCACCCCTGTGGCCCGCCGCCACAGGCCCACCTGGGTCCACTTGTCTCTGCCGCAGGGCCTGTATGTCCCTGTCAACTGCCGCTGGGTCTGTCTGCCTCTGCGGGTGGCCAACGGGCCTGTATGTCTCTGCCGGCTGCCACTGCGGGCCTACCTACCCCTGCCCGTCACTGCTGCCGGGCCCATCCACCTCTGCGAACTGCCACCAGGTGTGTATGTCTCTGCCGGTTGCCGCTGGGCCTGTATGTCCCTGTCGGCCGCTGCCACCGGGCCCTTCCACCTTCGCGAGTCGCCGCTGCGGACCCACCTGCGTCCGCCCGTTTCTGCCCAGTGGCCTGTCTACTTCTGTGGGCCGCCGCCGCCGGGCCTGAATGTCTCTGTTGGCCGCCGCCAGGCCCGTCCACCTCTGTCTGCTTATCTCCGCCGCAGGGCCTGTCCACCTCTGTGGGCCGCCGCTGGGCCTGAATGTCTCAGCCGGCTACCGCCGGGCCTAAATGTCCCTGTCGGCCGCTGCCGCCGGACCCATCCACCTCCGCGGGCCGCTGCCACAGGCCTACCTGCGTCTGCTTGTCTCCGCCATCTTCTATGGTAGATCTTTTTGTTTGTTTTTCGAGACATGGTTTCTGTGTGTAGCCTTGGCTGTCCTGGAACTCACTCTGTAGATCAGGCTGGCCTTGAATTCTCAGAGATCCACCTGCCTCTGCCTTCTGAGTGTTGAGATTAAAGGCATGCACTACCACTGCCAGGCTATGGCAGACTTTTTGATATTTATATGAAATATTTCAATTTTGTGCTATTTTTATTTATGATAAGTACTAAATTAGGTTAAGTTAATAAATAAAATGAAATAGTGATATTCAAAGTACAAACATGAGTAACAATTATTTGATGAAACTATCATTTAAAATCACGGTTGTATAAAGATGCAGATGTAAACCACTGAAGTCCACAATAAGTTATCATATTAAAGTGGTTAAAATTCAGGGAAGGATGAATCACTGCAAATCACACATCATTGCCAAAGATAAAACAGACAGGTTTACCACATGAGCTATAAGTGAGCCTAACTTTCTGTACTGAGCATGATACACCCAATGAGCCAACTTCAGTTAATGCTAAGAGCCTATCCAGCTACTTCTCGGTAACAGAGGCATCTATCTATCTGAGTTATAGCTCAGTTCACCTGCTTCGGTGGGAGGCTTAGTCGGGGTCAGCCAGAGCTGAGCTCAACAAGACACTGGGAAAACAGAGTTGGGCAACTAGCGTTGTTTACAAGAATGTCCTATGTTTCATACTGGAAAAGCTTGGACAGGAGGAATATTTCAAAATCATAATATTGGGTATTTCTACTGTAGGAACATGGGCCGAAAACAGAGAAAATGTCATGAAATTAAACATGGCTCATGAAATTAAACATGGCTCATGAAATTAAACATGGCTGCTGTTGCTGCTTCATGGAACATATCTGCTTACCCGTGGTATAGTAGCAGATCCAACTGTCAAAGTTATTAATAGTTGGACAAAGTTAATACAATTACAAAGCTAATAAAATTACAAAGATATTCACCAGGCTAATTACAACAAGCTACAGCATTTGTTTATATGTTTGAGTTTAGATTTTAGAAAATGCATTAATATAGTTGAAATCAACCAGAGGGAAGTAAGTACTATGATATATAATTAGGATCTACATCTACATAGAAGAATCACAAACTTAATAGAGATTGGAAAACTGAGCAAGGAGAGTAGACACACCAATGATTCAAAGACATAGTACATAGAATCCTTTAACAAAATCAAGGAAATTCTGTGATGTAAGCATTGTACATCTTCAAAAAGCTCTGGTTCCCCCTTAATCTTTTTGTTGTAGTGCAACAATACCTACCAAGACAACTCTACACAGCAGAAGCCTTACATAAGTTTAATACTCATTAACCTCAAATATAATCATTTAATATATTATGTTTTAGAGCCGTTTAAATCAGAGCAATATTGAGCAGAAGGTACATCAGAGATACACCCCCTAGTTCCTACTAATGCAGAACATTCCCCAACTATCAATGTCTCTTTCCTGAGTAGCACATTTGCACCAATGATGAGTTGGCACACCATTTTCATCAACATGAAGGGTCATGTGTGGTGGTGTATATCCTATGGGTTTGGATAAGCTTATAATTACCCGTAGTTGTTATTGTTTTATTGTTTTACTCTTTGCTCTTTGAGGGCCTGCCAACCAGCTCCCAAATAAATACACAGAATCTTATTCTTTCGTATGAATGCTTGGCCTTAAGTTGGCTTGTTTCTAGCCAGTTTTTCCTAAATTATCCCTTCTACCTTTTGCTCTGGGCTTTTATTTTTCTCTATTCTATATACCTTTGTTACTTCTTACTCCATGGCTTGCTGTGTAGCTGGGTGGCTGGCTCCTGGTGTCCTCTTGTTCCTTGATCTTCTCTTCTCAGATTTCTTCTCCTATTTATTTTCTCTACATGCCAGCCCCACCCATCCTTTCTCCTGCCTTGCTATTGGCTGTTCAGCTCTTTATTAGACCAATCAGGTGTTTTAGACAGGCACAGTAACACAGCTTCACAGAGTTAAACAAATGCAACAAAAGAATGTAACAAATCTTTGCATCATTAAACAAAATGTTTCAGAGCATAAACAAATGGTAGCACATCTTCAACTAATATTCCACAACAATTACCAGTCTCATTACACTGTCAGAGAACACTTCACCAAGAATCCATGCTCCTGTTCATCTCTCCTCAAGAACTGGTAACTACCCATCTTTTCATTATTTCCCTAGTTTTGCCTTTTCTAAAATGTCACAGAGGAGGTATATAGTATGCAGCCTTTTCCCACTTAGTAATACGTTTTAAGCTTCCCCCTATATTTTTTCATAGTTTGATAGGGTATTTCTTTTTGACACTGAATTACACTCCATTGTCTTAAAGCAAAATTCATCAACATTCATTTATTATTAAGATCATTATCTGTCAACCTACCTTTATTTTTGACTAATCTATTCACATAATCCAAACATACAGCATACAGTGATACAGGAAAGAAAGCCTTTCTGAATGCAGTCCTGTGTGCTGGGTTCCATCTCTGCACACACACACACACACACACACACACACACACACACACACACACACCTAGCAGAACCATTCTGAGTTTATCCTTCCACAGATCACTGTTGTACACATAAACTCAATTAAGAATACGCTTATATCACAACACATCCCTCTCTTGCTTTTCCACTAATAGCTTACTTTTAACATTGCTCTGTACTTTTGTTACATAATAGTGTATAGTAGAAATGTGCTTTTATTAACACAAAAGCTTATCTTTATTATTTTTACAGTCGCATCTATTGTGCATATGTATGATAATTTATGCAACTGGTCATCTGTGAATGAGTACTTGGACTTAAGGAAACTGGAAATTACAGTCATCTATTCATTTGTGCAAGAAGAACCAACACATTCCAAATAAAAGCTAAATGATACTCTGTGGTTAAAACAGTTCCATCAGGCCGGGCGGTGGTGGCGCACGCCTTTAATCCCAGCACTCGGGAGGCAGAGGCAGGCGGATCTCTGTGAGTTCGAGGCCAGCCTGGGCTACCGAGTGAGTTCCAGGAAAGGCGCAAAGCTACACAGAGAAACCCTGTCTCGAAAATCCAAAAAAAAAAAAAAAAAAAAAAAACAGTTCCATCAAAGTCACTGTGTGAGGAACTGGGAAGCTGGTTCAGTGGGTGAGAATGCCTGCTGTGCAAGCACAAGGGCATGGGTTTGAATTCCCAGCACCCACACGACAGCGGAGTATGGCCACCTGTGCCTGCAGCCTCAGCTTCTCGGGTGGGAACAGGTGGGTCCAGGAGTTACTGGCTAGCCAGCCTTGCCTAAACAGCCAGCTTCAGGCTCAATGAGACCTGCTGAAGAGGATACGGTGGAGTGCAGTAGAGGTCACCGAATGTCTTCTATGGGCATCCATATACATGGTCATGACTGTGTGCTGTAGGATGAATTGCTAAACGGTCTTATTATTAAAAACCCGGAGCCAGATACTGGGGTGAAAACTGAGAGATCAGAGGAATAGGACAAGCCAGAGCCAACCTCACCTCACCAAATCCTCAGCCTCTAGATAGAGCTACTTCCTGTACCCATGCCTGTATGCCTTTCTATCCCTGCCCTCTTACTTCCTCTCTCTGCCCAGCAACATCACTTTCCTCTTCCCACCTAGCTCTATCACTTCCTGTCTGTCTGTCCAGACCTCCAGACCTCTATGGTTAACTAGTGCTGGGAATTAAAGGCATGTGCGATGAGGCCTGGCTCTGTTCCCAGTGTGGCCTTGAACTCAACAGAGCTCTGGATGAATCTCTGCCTCCAGAATGCCAGGATTAAGGGCATGTTCTACCACTGCCTGACCTCTGTGTTTAATATAGTGGCTGTCTTTTTCCTCTGATCTTCATGCAAGCTTTATTTATTAGAGCACAAATAAAATATCACCACACTGTGCCTGCCCCCCAAATGTGCCTGTACTCACACCACACACATAAACACATAGAAAATTATTGTTTGTTCAGAATTCTGAATAGTAGTTTTGAGTCCAAATACACAAATATATTTATTTAAAAGACTCTGGCCCATTAGTGACAAATCTATTTGGTCATGGCTGGATATTTATGAGCTATCAACAATGTTGTCCATATGCTTCACTCTACATGCCATGTTAAGCATGTATGGTTTATCATGGCTTCCCATTGGTTTTTATTTTGCTTTATAGCATGTAAAATCATTATTGAGCAGCAAAATGAAAATAATTAAGCAATCTTTAAAATCTTCCCTGTCCTCTAGGAAGCTCAGTGAATACAAGTCTGAAAAAAATATATATTACCAAGTAAAAATATCACTTTTCTTTTTACTGGAAGATAATTTTCGTGTCTATTCATGGGTATATAAAGACTTACACCTACAAGCAATGCTCATTCACTCTGTTGGATAAAATAAATCTGCTTATAATTCATAGGTCAATGCTTTCTGTAACTAAGAGAATCACACACTCAAGACTGCCAAGTTTCAAATCTGGCACTGTTTTGCTCCAGTGTTGGTCTATGGAATGAGTTAAACAGTATCTCTGCCCCCAGTCTTTGTGAAAAGAGTGAAGAATTTAATGAACACGGGGAATCTTTGCATATTAACATTCATGAAAACAGTAAGACAGGTAAAAACACCCACAACCATGCCAAGTAGATATATGTACTTCTACTAGTAGAACTCCAGCTTTTGTATGAAATATCCAAAGCAATACTTTAAAACTACTTCCAGTAGAGAGAAGGAAGCAAAGCAGGGACTGTTTATACTGACTATTTAATGATCACCAGGAAGTTAGTAGATTACCAATTCTTTAAATAAAAGAATTTAAATCTTTACATATTCACTTAGCTGCAACTTCGCTAAAATAAAATGTTACTTTAAATTACACTTTTTAGTCTTTTTACTAAACTTTAAACTCCATCTCTTGTTACTAAAATGTTCATTTTTATAAGTGATCTAGGCCTCAGACAGAATTTTGATAGTTAAGCAGTTATTTTCAGCTGTGCTCTATAATATGAGAGCAAAACTACTGAACATTTAATATTCCCTCAAGAATTCAGACTGAAAGCCCATTAGAGATTTCTGTTGCTGCTTTAAAACACACTTTGGATCTTATCTGTCATCTGGATGAGACATAAAAGTGGTAACAACAGTTGCCTCTGTTAACTCTAGAAACCCAAGCCTTAGAGCAGTTGTAACCTTTTCCATATAGAATAGCCTGTGGTTATTTACTTTACTGCAGTCCTCCTCAAATACATGGATCTTAAACCCTGAGAATGTCTACACAGTCACAGTGATCATGAGTACCTGAGGGATAATGAACTATGTGCTGAGGGTACAGACTGAGCATGACACTTCCACATTCAAGGACTCAGAAGTTTCATGAATAAGAATAATGCATGAAAATAAACAGGAAAATCACAACCAATCAAAATGCAGAGTTGTGGAGCCCAGTCCCAGTGGATACATCTACAAAGAAGGCCTGCCCCTAAGGCTCAGGGAACATTGTGGGAGCCAGGGCAAAAACACTGTGAGGGCTAGAGAGAGGACCAGGGAGTCTGTTGTGTGAGCGTGTCTCCTAGGACTGTCAGAAGCTACACTCATAAAGTCTCATCAACGTGACTGCCTAAACAAGACAACAGCAGACATGCCACCGTGAATGTTTAGAAAAGCTTCACTCCTACACAAAAACCAGAGGCGAGTAAGGAATGCAGAGTGTGGGAGAAAAAGTCGTCCCTGGGGAAGAACACACCAATTGGGGAGTCAATACAAAGTGATCCTGAAAATATACGTGTAACATTATACAGCCTGAGCAGGTTATACTCAGGAATACATATGGATATGCATGTACTTATATGCATGTACCAACAATGAAGAAAGAGGCCTTCCGTTTGAAAGAGAGCAAAGCGGGTATATAGAAGATTTGGAGGGAGGATAGGGAATGGGGAAATGAAGTAATTTTAATCTCAAAGACTAAAAAGGAAATGAAGTTCATAGGAGAATGTGCAGACTTCCTAGAGTTGCCATAGCCAAGGGTACTGGGCAGCTCATGCAACTCCACGTCCTTGTTTCCATTCTGGAGGACACAAGTCTAAACGAAGGCTCAGACTGAGCATGCTTGCTCTGATGGGTGCCTCCTCCCCGTTTTAGTAGCTGCCACCTTTGTTTATGTTGCTTGGCTTGTAGCTGCATCACTCGAACTCTGCCTCCGTCCTCACATGGCCTTCTTCCCTGTACATGGTCTATGCATTCCTTCCCCCTTGGACAGACACTAGTCAATAGATGACGACCATTTTTATTATGCCTGAAAAGGGCCCTGTTTCCAAACAAAGCCATCCTCTGAGGCTTTACTTTAGAAATAAGTTTGTGGAGAACTGGCTGTGCAGGAGGAGGGGAAAGGCAGAGAAATGCTTATCAGACTGAGGAGACCTAACACAAAAATCCCAGGACAGGAGCGTTCACGTGGGAGTTTATAAGCTACCATTTAAACAAGAATCTCAAATGATAGGATATAATACTCTCGATCTTCCAAAGCATCATTACCCTCCTATTTATATGAAAGCCTCCTCCAAGATTACCTGCCAGGTATTAAAGACAACATAATAAGCCAGAGGTGAATGTTCAATCCATTCCTACTTAACCCAGGACACCCGATGAGCATCAGGACAAACTTAGCTTTCTCTTTGATGAAATATGTATGAGATGCTGTGATTTTCTTTTACTAGGTACACTTATTTATCTTTGCCAGAAATAACAGAAATACAGCCATGATCACATGATCATTAAAACAAAAGACCACCATTTTGTCATCAAGGGTTTTCCTTTTTTTTTTTTTTGAGGCAGGGTCTCCTCAAACTCACAGATCCACCTGCCTCTGCTTCCTGGGTGCTGGAGACATGCGCCACTATGCCTGGAATCTGGAGGATTCTTAAACCACACTTTGACAATAATCTGGGCCAGCTCCCAAGACAGAGGCTAAATAATGACTACTTAGTAAGCAGTATTTTTGTGGTAGAAAATGATAACATTATTGACTAAGGTTCCATTGGAAGTTTAACCATTTTACTAAATGACAGAAGCATTTGAGTGTTGGGGAATATTATTTTAAGGTGTGTTACTTTTGTTTACATTGCATTTGTTGAACTTTGTGAAGCTGTGTTACTGTGCCTGTGTAAAACACCTGATGATCTAATAAAGAGCTGAACAGCCAATAGCAAGGCAGAAGAGAAAGATAGGCATGGCCAACAGGCAGAGAGTATAAATAGAAAGAGAAATCTGGGAAGAGGGATTGGAGAGCTAGGAGCCAGAGAAGGAGGAGGACTCCAGGAGCCAGCCACCCAGCTACACAGTAAGCCATGGATTAAGAGCAAGATTTACAGAAGTAAGAGAAGGGGAAAAGCCCAGAGTCAAAAGGTAGATGCTATAATTTCAGTTAAGGAAAGCTGGCAAGAAAGAAGCCAAGCTAAGGGCAGGTATTTGTAATTAAGAATAAGCCTCCTTGTGTGATTTATTTGGGAGCTGGGTGGCAGACCCCCCAAAAGAGTAAAAAATAAACAACATCTGCGTTTCAAAAAAAGATTCATATAACAGCATTGGTGGCTTCCAGTTGTTTTTCAAAAGAATCAGTCTATTTGTTTTATGTACTTTATAAAGTATCAGACCTCTTTAAAAAACAAGTATTTAGAAAATACATTTTATGAGATGGTTGATAAAACACAGTCTTTTTCTATCTCTTTTTTCAATAGTACTTTAAATACTGCAAGTGCAAATCCCATTCCTTAAACATGCCATGGGCCTCAGCACTCTGGCATGTGGTAGCTTTGTCCTCAACCCCCTTTTTCTGGCCTGTCAGCTGTGAGAAACAGTTTTCTACCAATTACTGTCACAATATGAATAAATTCAAAACTGAAAATATAAGCACTGAATATTTTCAGTAAATTTATCCCAAACTACATTAAAATGGGGCTTTAGGATTTAAGCAAGGAGTTTACTTAGTAATAAGGAAGAAGCATTAACATTTTACTTCATCTTCTACAAAAAAAAAAAAACCCCCACAATATAAGAAGTAGAACATGCAGAGAAATGGGCAGATGACAACCACCATATGATATGAAAAAAAAAAAAAAAGCCACAGCAACATAGAGAATGTAAATTAAGGAACGAGACCCCAAACAATAGCGGAGAGCTACTGGCTTCCCTCCCTTTTAGTTTCAGAATGATTAATTCTGTCAATTATGATTTCATGACAAGGAATCTAAGGAGGATTCCCTAGTATCTCCTTTGTCCAACAGTAGCTGCTGTCATGGCGTGTGGCTCCACACTAACCTTATGCATGCGGCTCATTTTCCACATCACTTTGGTTCAAGAAGAATTGGGGCAAACTACAGAGATTAGGAATGTTTTTTAGCAATCACTTTGATCCTCCAAATGAAAGAGAACACAGCTGCACCTTATCCAAACTTCCCTTTGGGCGAGGGGCAGACAATAAAAGGTCTGTGTTTGCAGGCCCACCAGAGACACGGCTCCAGTTGCCTAAACACACAGATCCCCAATGGTCTGAGTTAACCTTTTTTGTTCAGAAAATGGCCAATTTTATTATTTAAAAAAAAATTTTTTTTTTCCATTTTGTTAGATAGGGAACAAAGGGTCTCCCGTGTGCTAGGGAAGTGAACTGCCACTGAGCTCGACTCCCAGCCCTTTTTAATTTTAAATTCTCTAGGCTGTCCTTGAACCTGTAATGCCCGTCTCAGCATGGATTACAGGTTTGTACTGCCACTCCTGGCTTTTTAACAGTCTCTCTCCCTGCATCCAGGGGAGTTGGAGCTGAAACCCAGGGAAAGCTGAAACAGGACGCATGTGTGAAAATAAGCAAGGAAATGAAGTTCATGGGAGAATTTTCATGGGAGAATGATTGTTTTGGCTTGCTGCGGTGAGGAAGGACATTGGGGACACTGCGGTCTTGAAAAGGGTGACAACACACACCTGGAGGCCCTGCTCTCTCAAACTCATTTTCAGGGGAGACATATAGGCTACTCTCCCTCTGCCCCTACTCAACCTTCTCAAATGTCTTTCAAATATTCTATTCTTGATGGTTGATGTATATCACAGGTTGGAACTTAACAAACTCTTAGGAAGCTGGAAAATCTGTCCTAAAAATGGTAACTTCTCTCACTATCTCCCATCCAGCTGTCTGTCTGTCTGTCTCTCCTGCCTCTTCTTTGCTCTTATCCCCCATATGCAACAACTGTCAAGTCATTCTGTCTCTCCAAAAGCCATCATTTTTTACACCTCACCTCCTGCCCTCCACGTCAGCTGAGTGATGTGTGCCTGCAGTACCAATCTCGGCTTAAAGGGCATCTGCATTCCAATCCATCTTGCCATGGTAAGCTCCTTAAATAACCTCCATCCATTCAGCTGCTCAAAGGCTCTCCATTAACCATAGCATTTCCCAAAATATGTTTTTATAGAATATCAGTTTCACAAGATTTTAACCTGTTTCAATTGTAAAACAGGGGGAAGTGGGGTAGATTCTTTTTATAAGTGGTTAACAGAAAAAGTGGTTTCCTTTCTTTTTTTTTCTTTTTGGTTTTTTTTTTTGAGCCAGGGTTTCACTGTGTAACAGCCCTAGCTGTAATGGAATTAACTCTGTAGTCCAGGCTGGCCTCCAACTCACAGAGATCCACCTGCCTCTGCCTCCCAAGTGCTGGGATTAAAGGTGTGCACCACCACTGCCCGGCTGAAAAAGCAGTTTCTTCTCAGCAAAAATGTTCAGAGCTTTTAGTAAGCTAACTGTACGCTGTGTGTATCCACAGTGGGAATTACAGTTCACAAAGATATTTCACTGCAGAGCCCTCTCACCCAGGATACTTCGTAAGCTGCTGCAGCATACCAAGACAGTTTTTAGAAAGCCCAAACTTTGAGTTTGCCCCTTATGGCTCTGTATAGGCTAATCCTACTTTTATTCTTTCCTCTAATTCTGTGAATTTACATGAATGTTCACCTTTAACTCTAAGGCACAGTACTCATGCAATTATGCACACTATCATTCATAACTCTGTCCCCATTCCTCTCTCTGAATCTGTCAACCCATGATATAGCCAAATGCAAGTTCTGCTTCTTCCCAAGGGTGCATCTTGCATTAACAGCACCCTGTCCAACCATACACACTTGCACTTCATCTAATTCTGCATGCAGCATTCAAAGTCTACTTTGACACAAGCTGTTAGGAGAATTTCCTTTGGATTTAATTCAGAAAGCAGGATTCCCAAAGGAAGAGGCATGACTTTGAACCAGCCCCATCGTTATTGACAGCTTTTCAATCAATGTGGCCTTGAAAATATTTGTTTCCCCTTCCAGATCCAGCCTGCCCCACCCCCAGAGGGAACATGGATGGATTGCACTGACAGGCAGTCTTACACCCTGGGGTCTAGTGGAATTCAACAGGGAATACCAACGGGAAACTGAAGGGAAGGAGGGAATACTTAAGGGGATTGATTCTGTTGGTCCTCTCCTGTGTCTTCTTATATGGTTAAATGGACTGACTGACTGTCACCCTGGGCCCAAGGCCACACTCTTGCCAGGTCCCAGAAACCAGTTCCCCACCAATTAAGAGCATAATCTCTGTCAACCGGAGCTTAGTCATAGTCACTGGAGCTTAGTCACAGTCACTTTCCTTTTGCTCCAGAGCAGGGCTTCTTAAGCTTCTACTTGTGAGTCAATTTTGGAATGAGAAATTTTTACATTAATTTGGTTACACAGGTATCTAAGAGTATACAATAAAACATTTACTGGTAATAAATCATGAAAAAAAATTTATTTTGAGACAATTGCTTGGTATATTTATAATCTCACCATCTATGAAAGATGAAAGGAAATGTGCATACTAACGAGATAGATGGGCTTCTATGCTTTTATGTGATAAATTAAATTTTGGATGAAAAATTGATACTGTCAGGTGTTCAGTATATTCAGTGTTTTTCAGGGTTGACTGATATTTTGATTTATAATCATCAATGCTGAGAAGTCTGCCTCACCTAAACACATAGCACACAATGGCACTTCAAAAACTGTTGGAAATTCTGTCCTAATCTCAAGCCAAAATTTGTTTAATCATTTTTTTTAATGAAACTCAAGTTAGCAACTCAAAGAGCAACTTTTAAAATCAAATATTTTAACACAATATAAGCCAAAGTTATACTAGTTTTATACTTAACTGTTAAGAAATAACAGTAGGAGAATATTAAAAATTTTAGTTTTCCACAATTAATCCATTATGTTTCTATAAAAGGAGACAGGTTTTTATGTACAGTAAGACAATGCATCACATAACACACAGGAGTGTCATTTGAGTGAGGTAGATCAGGCAGCACTCCTCCTTACTATGTATGGAATGCACGTGTGCTCAGAACCAAGGCTACAGTGAAGGCGTGGATGCAACGCTGCCGAACGCTGGCAGCAGCACCTCAGACTTACCACGCGCTCACTCTGAATTTACCTCGCTTGTCATGTGTTCAGAAAACTTTACTACTGCCATGTTTTGTTGTGAATCCCAAATTCGGTTACCCCAGATGAGGTCACAACTATGTAAGAGGCTGTCCTCTGGAGTCCTGCTGCTCATGGAACCTCCACGTTCTCCCAGGTTCTTGCTGAGTAAAGGAAGGCAGGAGCCCAGATGCACTGGCGCTAGCACAGGAACCAACGAAAGGCTTACGGCAAGTGAAGCATTTCAGCATGATGACTCTGAAACAAAAGGGCTGGCGGAGACCAGGGCAGGACTCGGACTGTCCTCTCGGCCTGAAAAAGAATACACTTTGACCTGGATGCAACCAACAGGCTGTCAGAGCAGACAGCTTTTCCTCCCGTCCGACCTCTGGTCAACAGTGCACATCCCACACCAGGGTGATGACACTCGCTGCACACAGTGTTATTTCCAAAGAAGCTCAGAGCACAGGCCTAGAACAGGCATGTGGTTTCAGAGTCAGAGAGAAGATTCATAAGAGTTGGCAGCAATGTGACAAATATAACTACATCCTGATCACAGTAAGGTGCCACTTAAGACAAATGTCTCCTTTAAATCCAAAGTGTAGTAGGGCCCCCTTAAAGGAATGCATTGATGTTTCAGGCAAAGCTTTGAAATGTAGTGAACTGTTGCTTATCTGTGCTGATAAAGAAACCAGTAGGACCAGCAGTCTAAAGTCTTAAACATTTATTTCACTTCATTTTGAAAGCCTTTCCTCTGAGCTGTTTTAGTTTTACAGACCAATAGAGAGTGGGATGCAGAAATCCCCTCTATTTCAACTCAGCCCTCTACATGCACAGCCCTTCCATTCCAAAGCAAGTATTTACCTAACTGTTTCCTTCCATGTGACAGGCTTTATATCATTTAGTTGTTGGGGGCCAGTGTGGGTAATATTTATAGTAAGATTGCTGGAAATGGTCTGTACAGTTCTATACAGACACAGCAGTTCCGTGCAGCATGCACACTGCACGCTTAGAATACCTACCTACACAGGGAGCATGGGAGAGACAAGATGACAGATGTGTTTAAAAAAGAGAAAGTCTAGTACTGGTGAGGCTGTGGAGAGGAGCACTCTCGTGTCTGCTGGCAGTTACTGGCTGCTGAGGCAGGGGAAGGGGGGTGTCATTTTCTTCAGTGGTTAGCCACTGAGAAGTTGCTGATGCTCCTGTAAATAACCCCACCCATGCGCATGCAAGCAACTCTGAGGGTTATGAACTCAGGGAGACTTGGTTTTAGCTGGAGAGGAAGCGGATGAAAGATGGGAAGGATTGGGGAGAACACTAAAACTCATTACATACATGCATGAAATTGTCAAAAAATAAAAACAGAAAAACCATGCAGCTTTAAAAGAATAACTTAGTTGTGTGCCTTCCTGGTTTGCTGCAGAGTAACAGACACAAATGAGAGGGAAGGTGACTAGGATAACTGTGGTTGTGTATAAAGTCAACACTTCTCCAAATCTTACCTGTGTGTATTTATGCATCAGTATACAAATCACATGAGCACGGGAGAGTCATCGGAGCCGCAGAAGCACTGCTGGGACTACAGATATGGAGCTGACAAGAGGTGAGGCTCAGAGGAGAGGAATCACACCCAGATAGCAGGATCAGAGAGGCAGTGCCTGTGCTACGAAGCAAAGACGGGACTCTGAGGATCCTTTAGTGCTGTCTTAAACACTTTACTCTTTCTTTTCAATTGTCTTATTTGGAAAAGGAATTCTTTTGGAACGTCCCCTCTGGTTACCACACTCATGCTGTTCTTACAGTTTCTCCTATTCCTACTTGACACAGTACTGTCCAGTCACTTATCTGTTTGCCTTTTTCACTTTTAAAATGCAAAGTCCACGAATGAAGTTCTGTGCTGTTATTGATGTATCGGTATCTAAAATAGTCTCTGCTACACAGAAACCGGTCAGTAAATGCTTATTATATAAATAATGCATGAGTTACAATTCATAGATAGAGACAGCAAGCCAAAACAGTAAATAACATTTCTAAATGGATGACAGAACTAAACATTTAAAAAAAAAAAAAGTGTGTGTGTGTGTGTGTGTGTGTGTGTGTGTGTGTGTGAGAGAGAGAGAGAGAGAGAGAGAGAGAGAGAGAGAGAGAGGAAGAGAGAGAGAGAGAGAGAGAGAGAGAGAGAGAGAGAGAGAGAGAGAGAGAGAGAGAGAGAGAGGAAGAGCGAGAACACTGGCTGCTTTCCAGAGGATCCAGGTTAGGTTCCTAACACCCACCTGGCAACTTGCAACCATATGTAACTCAAGTTCCAGGGAATCATACTTCTTCTGGCCTCCACAGGCACTGCAATGTATGTGGTGCAGACATACATGCAAACAAAACATGCATACATATAAAGTCTCCATCGATAAACCTCAAAAAGAGATAAAAATACATTTAGCTCGAAGATTTGGCCATCAGCACACGACGACAAAGACAACAGGCGGTGATACTGAAAAAGGAGCCAATCACAGCCTCCCAGCAGAATACGCAGTTCCTACCATCTGACCCAGAAGAGCTTATTTGACACTGAAAGCCAATTCTGAGCTGGGGCGGGGCGGGGTGGGGAGGCCTAATGTGTGCTTCAAAGTACAGATATCAGAAATACTGTTCTTTTCAAATTAGAATAGTTGAAACACTCAGATATAACCACACAACAAAACAATTGGAATCATTTTCTATGTTCTGATATTCATAATCTAGTATGCCAATAAACTCCAATAATGACATATATATTTTTTTCTTGGTAAACTTATAGATTGAGGCCACATTGTTAATTAAACGTAATTCTTTACTCAGTAATGACACTATTTTTTACTTACAGTTGTATAAATTCTAATTTTCCAGAAAAGCTATGTGAGGGTATACCCTCACATACCATTAAGACTATCCACAGAAAGAACCCTGAAGGAACAATGAAGCAATTCCAGATTTTACAGTTCTCCTACAGCCCACAGTATTTTTCAACTGAGTATAACATGAATTCGCTACAAAAGAAGCATTAAACACACAAAAAAAATGAGGTTTGTCTATTTTGCTTTTAAAAAGCACTTTAAAATGAGAATAAGCTTCTCAGTATAACTGACTTACCCATGTTTGCATCTGATATCAAAGTTTGTATTTATTCATCTGTAGAAAACTTAGCACATACTTAAAATCAGGTAGTTCATCTTTACTCCATAAATAAGAAAAATCAAGCAGTTCTTAAAGATACAGGACTGTACAGGGTTTTCCTGAACCCTTTCAAAATGAAGGTAAACATTACAGAAACAAAAGACAAGCTTGTTTTCTATGGGATTGAAATAACGATTCCACGTTCTTACAGTAACCTACAGTTCACCTGAGAATACCAATCAATTATTCCAAAATACTTTGGTTCTTCTGAGTGACTACCCAAATCTTTGAAGATTCCTATAAAGACAACCTTACATAAAGAGTTCTGCAGCTTTAAGAACTGCCTCACTCTTCTTGTTTAAATAGTAAAGACTGACTTTTAAGTATATAGTAGGTTTTCTATAGATGAACAAATACATATTTAGATATCAAACGTAGACATATTTAGTTAAAATCAATTAAACTGAGGAGTCTCTCCCCCTGGCTGTCTATATTTTTCTTTAATCCTGGTCAGTGTAAACCCTTATTACCAGTCATTTGCGGCTGTAACGCTGAGGAAAAATGCTGGCCTCACGATTTTTGTCATTTCTCCCCCTTCTTTCCCTGCAGGCTTCTACTGTTGATGGCCTTTATGGAAATATAAATTCAATCAGCAGCTGCAAATTTCATGAGACGTCCATCTTCATGCTGAATTTCTAACTGAGTGTCAAAACAATCTGTGGATCTCTCCCTGATGAAACACACATTGAATTGTAAATTTCTGCAATTTCCTCACGTCTGACTTTCAGCTGCCAGCCTGGAAGCAGCCGACCAGGCTGCATGCAGCAAGTCACTCGCCACTCTGACTTCCTCATTCCACTTCAAGAGTTAAAATGTAGAAGGAGCATGGAGCCCCCCTTCCCCAGCGCTGGACAATTACTTTTTCTGCACTAACAAGAAAACAAGGCAAAACCCTCCTAGATACACTTGATATGTTTTATAAAAAAAACCGTTGCCCTGGAGACATGCATGTTTGGTATGGTCATCTGCATTCATTTACACTAGTTGGTAAGTGAATAATGAGCAAGGCTTTGATAAAATTAGTTAGTATGTTATCAACTGAGTCCATAACTGAAAAAGCAGTCGCAAAGTAATGACTAGGAACTACAAGTTGAATGAGATACATTGCTGTTAAATATTTCCAAGAGAAAAATAGTAAAGCAAAAAAAATCAATACAGCCAGACTGGGCATTCTTCTTAATCTATAATTACAACTGGGTTAGTTTTTCACCAAAGACTCATTTTCTGTGAATAGTGAACAGAACTGCTCTTAAATAACACACAATTATAGAACCTATGTTGCTTATAACTAAATAAGCAACAATGTTGCCAGCTTTGATAAGCTATCTTAAGAAACGCTATGTTTCAAGACATCCACTTCTTGTAACAGTTTTCATTGTTACAAAATAAGTCACAGGCATATTTAAAAATTCACCACGCCACTGTAGTAAGCAAGTCTTATGGTCCCTAGAATAATAAATGAAGTGATGGTTCTTAGTCATTTATTTAGCAAACACTTATTGGGCAACCCCTGTGTGCCAGGTAACGCTTACTAGCCTTGAAGATACAGAGAGATGAGGGACCCTGTGCTCTTCTCAGAGACGGCGGTCTCATCGCGAGAAGAACAACCGAAACCACCGGTTTACAACATGGTGCTCTAAGTGTTAAGAACTAGAAGGAACTTAGGAGAGCACTGGAAAGGGACAAGGGCGATGAGCAGTGATAACACTTTCAGAGACAGGAGTCATCAGGAAGGCAGCCGAAGGGAGAGGCGCGAGCTCCAGGCAGAGGAGGATGCAGTTCAACACACGTAGCAGGAGATCGCACTGACGAAGGAAAACTGTTAGTATCCAAAGATGGCAAACGGCTGATGTGTGCTGGGCTAGACTAGGTAGGCCGGCATATTAAAATATTTATTGAAACATTTGCTTTTTAAATAATAAAATATTTATTGAATCATCTTGAATGCAAGGCAGTTGGAGGGATTTTAAGCATGAATATAAAAATAATATATTTCTCAAAATCATATTTTTAAAAAAGCTATTGTATAATGGTAAAGAACATAGATTCCTGAGCCCCAGACTTGATTCAAATCCAGTTCTGCCAGGATGAGCACATGACTGGGGCAAGTTTCTTTCTCAATTAGCATGTGAGTAAGACAAGAAACACCATGATATACTCCAGGTTTGATAGTAAAAGAACTATCTATATGCCTTAGAACTACAGTTACAGGCCTAACTCCAGCATAAATGTGTATCTACATTCATAAAACATTTACTGGATGTTTATTACATACCGTATAAATACCTCCCAAAAGTTCACAAACAGAAAACCACAAGTGAAGTTTAAATAATCACAAAATAGACTTTGGAAAGATACTAATATACAGAATCAATCAATGTTCTTAAGATGCAGGGGGACCATATAAGTCAATGAAGTTTCATCAGTATTTTTAAAATACATAAAACTTTTACAACAAAACTTGTCCATGCTGCTGTGTGCGGGGTTGGAATGGTGCTCTGTAGAATACCTTAAAATAGCACGCTGTCATAAAATTGGGCTTGGACTGGGACTGTGACAGCCACTGATTTTCAAACCCAACTGCAGGCCCTAAGGGCGTAGCAGGGCAGTTGTCTCTTGCCAGAGAGAAAATTTACCGTTAGCTGATGGGGGTGGGAGGTGGGGTGGACGGGGTGGAGGATGCATAACGTTCATGGTATCAAAGAGCTGTGCCACTCAGAACATCAGAAAGATCCCTGGTGCTTAATCTGGGGCAGAGCTAGGCAGTCATTTCAGGGTGGAAGGACGGGAGGCCACCAGCAACAAATGTAAAGGTTAGAGAAGTACCACAGGTGTTTCAAATTTACTCAACTGGACAGTGTGTATGATCAACTTGAAAGCAACAAAGTCTTGCTAGACAGTTGAAATATTTTAGGAGCCAAATGACATGAGAGCAAATAGTGCTACAGAGATACCTACCACATTAGATTTCTACAGAAATAATCCCAATGAAAGATGACTATTTAAAAAAAAAAAAGACAGGGAGGAAGGGAGGGAGAGAGGGAGAGAAAGAGAGAGGAGAGAGAGAGAGGAGAGAGAGAGGAGAGAGGAGGGAGAGGGAGAGGGAGAGGGAGAGAGAGAAAGCACAGCTTGACAAGACCAACATGAAGGGAAAACTTTAGTGGATATAATTAGACAATGGTACTATGATGCTACTGCTTTTGACTTATGATGGTTGGCTACAATCTCTTGACTTTATGATGGTATGAAAGGGTATCTATATCATCATTCTATTTTTTTATGTCACAAGGTATATATAGTCATAATTCTGTATATAACAAAGTACATGAGATAATCACCATTTTATTTAAAATCAGGCTCTGTGTTCAATTTGCCCAACTGTAGGGTATACATACATGTTTGAAATACAGTTATGGTAGACTAGATAAGCAATGATGTCCAGTCAGTTGGTAAATTAAATGTACTATTAACTTAAGCTACTTTCAATTTTCAGTGGGTTTAGGAGGATACAATCACAGAGCAAAATAAGGTGCATCTGCAATTTGCAAGTAATTAAAAATGAGAATGTTTAGAGTGAATTTTAAAAGGTATGAGAAAAACCACAAGGAAAATAAAGTAAAATATTTTTGAAAGACCCAAAGAGAGGCACAGTAAATAATCACCAAAGGAAAAACAAGTCTGATAAAGTAGGAACACAGAAGGAGCGGACTGAGGTGGTTAAGGGTGTCAGTATGAGGGCTGCTACACAAATGTGAAGATCTGAGTTTGAATCCCAAGCACCCATATGAAGAGCCAGACAAGATGCACATGCCTGTAACCTTGGCACTGGGAGACAGCTGCTGGCCATGCATCTAACCTAAACAGGCAGCTTCCAATTTAGTGAGAGACTCTGTCTCAAGACCATCAGGCAGAGAGGGTGGCAGAGGACATGACATCATCTTCTAGTCTCCTCATGCACACACAGGCATGTGCCTCAGGTGCACCACACACATGCACCACATGTGAGACAGGCCACACAGAATAAATTATGAGGAAACATACTAGTTAGTGAACATACTGGAAAATTAAGCAAATGATATTAGCAATAACAGTAAAATCTGGAAGGTATAAATTATTATTTACAGGAAAATACATAGCCCTGAGTCTTTATATCAGAAAACAAACAGGATGAAGATAGATGACCTGAGACGTTGAAAGTAGAAAAAAAAAAATTGGTGAAACAAAGAAAGTAGAACATATAAAATAGAAGTAGAATTAATATTTAATGAAACAGAAAGTAAATATCAAAACAAAAATCTGGTTCTTTGAAAACAGACAAATTTGTTATTAAGTTTTAAGAAGAAAAATACACAAGTAAACAATGTTAGGAATTTACAAATATGTGAAAAAGCAGAAGAGAACACTATATTTTTATTCATGTAGACTTCAAATTTTAAAATAATTACTAAAACTTACTTTTTTAAAAATGTGAGTGTTTTGTTTAAATGTACCACATGCGTGCAATGCCTGCCAAGGCCCGAAGTGGGCATCCATTCCCCTGGAACCGGAATTACAGACTAGGTGTGAGCCATCACAAGGGTATTCAGAACTCGACCTAAGTCTTTGGCAAGAGCAGTAAGTTGTAGTAGAATATTTTCAGGTGTGTTACTTTTGTTTATGTTGCATTTCTTTAACTCTGTGAAGCTGTGTTACTGTGCCTGTGTAAAACACCTGATGATCTAATAAAGAACTGGCCAATAACGAGGCAGGAGAAAGGATGGGCGGGGTTGGCAGGAATAGAGAATACATAGAAGGAGAACTCTGGGAGAAAGGGAGATCTAGCAAGGAGAGGGGAGAAAAATTCCAGGGTTCAGCCACCCAGCTACACAGGAAGCCATACAGAAAGAGTAAGAAACAGAAGTAAGAGAATGGGAAAAGCCCAGTGGCAAAACAAATAGATGGGATAAGTTAAGGAAAGCTGGTGAGAAACAAGCCAAACTAAGGCCAGGCATTCATAAGTAAGAATAAGCCTCCATGTGTGTTTTATTTGGGAGCTGGGTGGCAGCCCCCCAAAAGAGAAAAAACAAACAAACAACAACAGTAAGTGCCTGTAATTGCTGTGCCATTACATATGTGAATTATTATCAATTTAATTGTTATTATAATTAGCCCCTGAAATGTGAATATTTAAAAATGATCAAATAATTGGGAAAAGCAAATAGAACTTGCAACTATTTAAGAAACTGAACTGTCATAATGAAAAAAAATCTTCCTATAAATAATAGATTTTAGTACAAAATTTCTGTGGTGATCTCTTATTTAGATCATGAATTTATATAGAAAGGATTCCTATGCCTAGTTCTTATTTAACATGCTTATCTTGCCCTAAAATGCACTATCAATTCATTGATAGGGATATGTACTATCCAAAAAAATCTTATTAGGACATCAATCAGCTTCTACAGAACCTACCTACTGCAGGCTGTTTCACATTTACCACTAGAGACAGGAATATTAAAAAGGCTTAAAGTAGAGAAAGTAATAAACTTACAAGGCAAATGTTGAGTTCCTAAATGGACAGAAAAGGGAAAGCGAGTCAGAGTGGACTGAGCTTCACACATGTATTGATAGCGTAGCTAGAGGCACAGGTTACACATGCAGAGGCAATAGCAATCCTTTAGAAAAACATTTTTTTTTTTCTTTTTCAAGACAGGGTTTCTCTGTGTAGCCCTGGCTGTCCTGGAACTTGCTCTGTAGTCCAGGCTGGCCTCAAACTCACAGAGATCCGCCTGCTTGCCTCCTGAGCGCTGGGATTAAAGACATGTACCACCACCCAGCAGGAAAGAAATGTACGTCTTAAAGCCAATGCCACTCTTCATCTCTCCAACATAACACTGGTCCCTAAACTAAACTTTCTAACTGTAATAGCCATTCAGAAACCAGGCTCACACCTAAATACAAGCTCCGACCATTCCAGGTAACTAGCTTCCGCAATTAGCCCTATAAAACAAAGGGCTCTGGACCTGGGATCTTCAGATTTAGGGAGTCAACTGTTCGGAGACCCCCACCATCAGACCAGGGAGCAGCAGAGTCACCACCGCCCAGCACCTACTTCCATCTTCAGAAATCCACCACCAGGCAGAATACAGGAGTGGAGCAGAACGCGACACCAGCCAGGGGAGAACACCTTCTGACTGCTCCGGACAGTCAGCCCGAACTTGCCCCACAACATAGGTATTTGCTCCCAGCTTTCGTGACACGTGGCTGCCACCTACCAGCACTGCCATTATTACAATGTCGAAATGCACACAACCAGAGTCATCCCCCAGAAGGTGTCTCTGGGGTCAGGCCTGCTTCCAAGAGTATACAGTTCTTATATAACTGCAGCTTTTGCTTTTCCAACCTCTATCTAGAGGGAATATTACTCCCCACTTTTAATGTCCTTTTATATTTTATACTTTTATATAAAAAAGAAGCTTTAATATTCCAAAAGGTGGATCATCTTTCCTTTGTAGGAATATTTTTTAAAAAACAGTTAATCAGACATACAATAAAGATTTCCATGATTGTTACTATGCTTTAACCCTTTCCCTTCAGATTTTAAACTATAACTAGCATCAAGAAATTTATAGTAATATAACATTATTTGCTCACTAAATATGGAGAAACTTCTGAGTACTGGAAAAGGCAGAGAAATATTTAGACACGTTTCCATGACTCTCCTCTTAAATATGGAAACAAAAAATGGATTTATATTTAGTAACAGCTAAAAATAATTAAAAATAGCAAGTCAGATAAATATATATTATACCATCCACTCAGACAACATGTTTTAATTCTACCAGCAGATATGACATACTTTCACAAAATTAGTGGGAATTGGGACTTATGTACATCTGCTTCAAAAGAAAGCCAACACCTCCCAAGTCAGCCACCCCGTGATGATGAATCTTTTGCTTCAATTTGGGTCTCAAGAGGTCATGAACAAGATACCTGAGAAGCAGGATCTGCTTTCCACTTACTGCCTATGACATGAATAAAAATAAAGCAAATGCAAAAGATGCTCTTTTCACCCAGTAGATGGCATTACTCCAAAATCCTCAACATTCCTTAAAAATCCCGAAGACTGAGGTCTGTGGCGGAGGTCTCTGATAGGGGACTTAGCAACAAGAAGTTCCCCTGCACTGGAAACGTACAGAGCGACACTCCAGCTCTGCGTGCCGATTTACCCCACTCACTCTTTTTTACTCCTTCCTAGCACTACAGAAGGAAATGAGAAACGCAGGAGCAAACGGGACCAAAAAGTGCTCTGCCTGGCTCCCCAGTGATGCACAGCGTCAGTTTAATGCAGCTTCCTTCCAGGAGACATTTGATATCATGGGATGCAGAGATAAAAACACGCTGTATTCAACAGCTCTAAACATCCAGGCAGCTGTCCAATAGAAAAGAATAATTAGCTAGAAATAAATCCACTGGCTTTAATAGGATTCAAGTATAGAAGGCACAAAGCTTAAATCAATGTATCAACAAAGGGAAATCTTAAATACCTTATTTTAGGAGTTGAAAGAAATTATTATAAAGGGAAAATTTTCCTTTTATGTACTGTTGAACAAAAGACATTAAACAAAATTAAAATCCAAAGGAAACTATGGTGCATACATAAATTAAGTGCCTGGGAAAAAAAAATCTAATTAAGCTTGAAGGTTTCAAATGAACAAAACTGCACTAACATGTTTTTATGTATCAGCTATTTCCTGGGGTGATTAAAAAAATTGAAACACACTCTGCAAATTTCAATTGTTTTATCAACTTTTGTATTTAGATGTCTGCAACATCAACACACAGTTTGCATTTGCTTGTATAACTTAATAATTGCCCGGTTCGAAGATCTTTATCTGTCAAACTGACCAAGCGACTGGAGCGGTCTCTAGCGAAGTGGCTGGCATGCTGGCTGTGAAACTGTCAGTAAGAGGATTCAGGTAGGAGTCAACTGAGGAGAGAAAACGATCGGCACAACTCCCCGAATACTTAAATGGCAATGGTAAAGTGAATATCTGAGATTATAGGTGACATTCTTAAACAAGAAAGAGGGGTGACTTAGTGCACAATTTTTTCAGTCAGTATTCCCCCCTTTGTAAAATGTTTTGTATTTTTTCTGACAGCTAAAATATTCATTCTATTTTAAAAAGAATTACAGTTCTATTAAGTAAAAGTTATAAATTAAAACTGTCTATATGTAATTAAAATGGTTTCTCCTAGTAGAGTAAGAGATTCAAATTCAGTTTTTTTTTAACATATTAAGATTATTAATGCATGTTATTATTATTATCATTATTGCTATTGTTATCATTGTCTGCATTCTTGTCTTGGTACTAAATAGAATTCTGGAAATCATAAACAGCCTTAATTATATCCTAAAAGAAAATCATAAGCCTTAGAGTGAAAGAAAGAAAAAAGATCTGAATAAATTTCAACTGTGACTTTGCACATGCATATTAATTTAGTTTCAGCTAGTTGACTGAGAATTAGAGTAAGCCAATGATTTAGATAATAGCCATATGTACATTATCTCTCTGCTGGGAAGGACAGCAAAATTCACTGAATCTTTAGACATGCAGAGCATGTGGAGTTTGAGAGTTTTGCAGAATATCACGATGCATACATTGAGTAGGCAGTTGGACATGATGGTAGGAAACTCAAGTGAGAGGGCTGGGTGTAAGACAAGGTTTGGAAATCATCAGCATGTATAGCAACTGAAGCTATAGGAGTGGGTGCATTTAAGAAAGAATTCTGGGGGGAACAGAAGGATGCAAGAGCTGCCAGATAAGTAGGAATACTTTTAGAAACCTGAAGGAACAGTCAGAATGATAAAATGACACCAAGAAAGGAGTACCGTGGCTAAAGTTTTAAAGAAGTTAGTCACATGACAAAATGAAAAGAATACACCCAGTAATCTTACCCAAGCAGCTTGAGCTGCTAATGAAGGTGGGCACAAAATTGCAGGGGTAGGTAAGAAAGCTGAGATCAGAGACACGGGTCTATCGTCTATTAGAGAAAGAAAAACCATGCTTAGCACCTTTTCAATGTGCAGGCACTGAGCTAGGACACACTGAGAACCTACACATTGTGGAGAAATACTGGTAAACGCAATGGTCCTCACAGCACTTACAATCTGCTAGGGAGGGCCAAATATAGCAGTAGCTGATTTCTAAGTGCATACAATAGAAACTTTGGTTTAGTTTTTTAAAGGAAATGTTGGATAGCTCATATCATTGTGCAAGGATTGAAGAAAACAGGCTTCAACACTGTGTAATGAGAAAAGAACTATTAAAAATGCCAAGAACTAGTCCCATAAAATATTATTTGGCCAGTAAGATGACTCAGTGGGTAGAGGCACTTGCCAACGAGCCTGGCATTCTGAGTTCAACCCCTAGTACCTGCATGGCTTATGGAGAGAACAAAACTGCTCCTGCAAATTGCCCTCTGACTTCCACATGCACACCATAGCATCTGTGTATCTGTGTCCCCCCGGCCCCATAAGTTAACATCGTAACAACAGCCACCAAAAGCTATGGCTGCTGTCATTAAGCATTAGGTGTGACAGTTCACTCCAACTTAACGTGCTGGTACAACACAGTGAATAAGGCCTCCATCCCGAGGGTTCTGCTGCCCTCCCCGCAGTTATTGTCCCACTGTGCCCACTGCCAGGAAGGTTTTCTGCTACTGTATACATTTTATCACTAACTCATGAATTCATAAGTGGGGCAGACATTTCTTATTGGCAGATTCTAGATCATATGTTCACATTCTGGCTACAAGGCAAGCTGGGGGTGTGTGAATATAGATCCTTGACTAAAGGAAGGCCGGCTCTACCCTTCAGTAAGACAGAAGGTACAGGAATACAAACAGGAAAAGGCTCACACAAAGAACTGCTATGCTACGAAGAAAGTATCTATAACAAAGTAAGGAATTCTCATTAACAGTAGCAAGGCAGCTTATTTTCCTCTCTCATAAAAATGGTGGAAGATAAGAGTCTGGGGTTTAAATGATAGCATATCGGCTATCTAAAGGGCTTCGCATCCCTTCTCTGTGGATGCTCTGTGCTCTTAAAGTGCCCTCTCAGCCTGCGGTGAGTAAAAGGGCAGCTGAAGCATTCACACTGCTCTAGCCCAAGGGAAAGAGGGGGCAAAGGAGTATGGCTTTCCCATTAGAAATAGGGAACGGTCGTTCAGTATGTGGCCCGATGCCAGCTAGAGCTAAGAGTTCTCAACAGGAAGAAAAGTGCCGCCTAACGGATGCAAGCCGCAGCACCCAGCGCAGCAGCACACGGGAGAGCAAGCGCCACAGCAGCAGGCCAGAGGATAGCAATGAGGAATGAGTGCTGCTGGGACCCAAGCAGCCCCGAGACCGCAAAGTGCAGAGCTGATCTAGAAAGGAAGGCAGGTCTCCAGGAAAAAGAGGTAGGTAAACGACCAGCAAAGGTGGGTAGCAAGACAGAGGGTTAAAGGTCAGAGAGAAAAGCGGGAGAGGGAAGTGGTAAGAGGTCAGGGACTGCAGAGGGCAAAGACCTGGCATGATAACCTAAAAAAAAAAGGAATTGAAGAATCCCGTGAGTTAGAGGCTAGAAACCCAAGTGGCGGGTGAGACTGTTCACAAGGATGGTGGGAACCCGATTCTGTGGAATGCCTCTTAAATGCAGCAGCCTGGACATAATGCATAGGGATAGTATGAAGTTACTGAATTAAAGCAACGGTCATATGACCACACCTGTGATTTAGCAATCCCACTCAGACCAGCATGTAGGGCCTGGAGTAGAGAAAGACAGGTAGGAAACCAAGCAGAAGGCAGCTGTAGTCCAGGAGGAAAGCATTAAAGCACAGTCTAGGATAGAGAGCCCAGGAGAGGGACAGGCCAGGGACTCAAAGCTACTTAGAGAGGATGACTGGCCCTCCTTTGTACCTGAAGGGAGGTTGACAGTGACTCAGAAAAATAGTGCCAAGTCTCATCCTCAAGTTTCTGTGGGAGATGTCTAGTTGGAGATGGCTGCTGTTCACTAAGACTACTTGACTATTCAACAAAATTTTTGCTTTTTTTTTTTTAAGATAAGATTTTAACTTTTAACATGGTGAGCCTGAAATACCTGTCAGCTATTGTCTTCTAGTGGTTGGAATCAGAAAAACAGAGGAAGGGCCTAATGTATTGAGGGTGAGGAGCAGTGAAGCCATGATGAACTAACTCTGTGGCTCAGAGAAAGGAATAGTGTGACCACGGAGTGGCTGAGAAAAGCCCCCATTAGTCCAGTCTCTTAAGGGAGGACACGGGACGTGTTTCTCACTTCTCAAGATTCTGTTTTGTGGTTCTGGGGTGGAACCTATAAAACCTAACACTCAAAAGCATTCTACCCTATACTGCGCCACAGCAGCTGCCCTAAATCGGTGCGGACCAATGACCTGATCCATTAATCTCCATGGAAGGGGGGGGAGGGGGGCGGAGCTTCATGGTTAAACCACTTTTAAAGAGGTTTCATTTTATATTTGGCCCTCTATACCTCTTTTCTTCCTGGAGAGTCACAGTACATGATAATGAATTAAAAGCTCTAACGAGTTATATATTTAGTTATTATAACATATTTAACTCTGTTGCAAAAAACTGTTACCCAAACTTACTTGGCTTCAAAATACTTTCAGCTTCTAACACCTAAAAGTATGAAAAACAGATGGAGCCAGAGAACCAGTTGTGGGGCACTTAGCTAGCTGAAGTAGGGCCATTCCAGGGCCGTCTAAGCTACAAGGCAAAAAGCCTGCCTCAAAGACAAATAAATGAATAAATAATGAAAAGAAACCTGGAAACATCAGTATGCTCTGAACAAAACATAGGGAGTGGCTATAAGCCGGGACGACAGGCGGCAGAGGCCGGCAGCAAAGGCCAGGGCAAGGTTCTACAGCAGCCCTCGAAGCAAGGATACACAGAACACAAATGCAGGGACAGGAAGGGACAACAGAAGACACAGTCAGGAAAAGGAAAAAGGAAAAACTGACCAGCGAGCGAGACAAGGAAGGCATTTCATAAAAAGCACTGGATCCTACATCGCTTCCCAAGGCCCTAGTTCATGTCATTGTCCTAGAGAGCTTTTCACAATGGACAATGCTCTTTCACAATGGATAACGCTCTTTCACAATGGATAAGGTAGCAGTGGGAAACCCATGAGCCTTGGAAGGCAAGGGCCTCGGCTAGCTCCCAGCTCACTCACATCCTGGTTACCTGAGCAGCCAGCGCATGCTCACACAGCTGATGAACTAACAGTGCTGCCGACCATCACCACTCCACACCCTGCTTTTTATATGCTCATCCGCTCACCAGTCACAATGCTTCAAGAACGATGGAATTGAAGCTGAGCAAATTCAAACAATTTGCTTGAGAAAACCTTGAGAGGGATGATTTGAATAACAAGAGCAAAAATTTGTAAATGAATTGTAAAATTCCACACAAATTTTAGGTATTACACAAAAGAATATGCATACAGATATGACTTTGGTATCCATATGCACTTGTCAATCACTCTTTTTAATATTTAAAAATTTGCAAAATATTTTAATGTTTTTTAAAAGCAATTATAAAATTTTATGTATATGGGTGTTTTGTCTGAATATATGGTCTCTGCACCTGGTGCCCAGAGTAGCCAGAAGAGGGAGTTAGATCCCCTGGAAGTGTAGTTACAGATGGTTGTGAGCTGCCATGTGGGTGCTGGGAATCGAAACTGGGTCCTATCTAAGAGTAGTCAATGCTCGTAACCACAAAGCTCTGTCTCCAGCCCCTATCAATCATTTTAAAGACTACTCTTAGTAATAATCAAGGCTTGAGAGATGCTATTATGAGTTTCTTAAGCACTAAATACTAATTGACATCTTTTTTCAAAACCAGAGATTTAGCATTACTGAATTTTTAGATATTCTGGTAAGTCACATGATCACTGAGTTTAAACAAGGAGAAAAATCAAGTTTCATTTAAGATATTAACTAACAAGACAGTAACACATTCATTAGACACATTTATAAGAATGATTAAGTCAGGTTTTAATATAACTTCTGGCTTAGTTGGGGTTTTTATTGCTGTGGAGAGACACCATGACCACAGCAACTCTTATAAAGGAAAAACATTTAATTGGGTGGCTTACATTTTCAATGGTTCAGTCCATTGTCATCATAGTGAGACATGGTGATGTGCAGGCAGACATGGTGCTGGAGAAGGAGCTCAGAGTCCTTACATTTTGACTCACAGGCAACTGGAAGTGGTCTGAGACACTGGGAGTGGCTTAAGCACATATGAGACCTCAAAGCCCACCCCCACAGTGACACACTTCCTCCAACAAGGCCACACCCACTCCAACAAAGCCACATTCCCTTTGGGAGCCATTTTCTTTCAAACCACAACTTCTAACTTAAAAATAAGCATATGCATATTTAAGTATAGCCAAGTGTATGGTACATGCTTACAATCCCAATACACAGGAGATGGTGGCATGAGGAGCATGAGTTTGAGGCCAGCCTGGGCTACATAGCAAGACCCTAGATCAAAAATAAATAAACAAGTCTTACCATAGGGAAAAGTATATCCTACAGTCATACAAGATCTAGCTTGTCAGTATCTATTGAGAGAGCCTAGGGGCTAAACTAGACTATTTTGCATTCAGTGCTCTGGATAACCCATTATCTCAGAAAAGCTTTAACATCTTAGGGATGAGTCTTTGATCTAAAAAGCTCTTTATATGATCACACAGTCCTTATATAGTCTCCTCAGGCAAAACATTATTCACCTAATAAGTGCCAGTTATCAGTCCAGGAACTGAGGATACAAAGATGAGTGTGATTTTTAATCTTTCTTCAAGGCACACTGGGTCTAATGAAGGTACTGTCAACACCAAGGTTACTAGCAAATGTCAGTTTTGTTTCAAATTTTTAGTTAAGCAAAAATGTAATATGGCATAACTAACTTCCATTTTGGACATCAGTTTTTACAAAACGAAGGACAAAAAGGCTATTTAGAAAAAAAAAAAAATCAAAAAGCCAAACAGGAAGTCAGATCATGTAACTATTCTACTTAAAATCTCTCAAGAGCTTCCAAACGTATTTCGAATAAAAATCAAATCTGTACCATAGCCAGTGAGCCTTGCTTGGGCTGGTATCAGACAGTAGCTGACCTCACTTCCTGTTACTCTCTTCTTTGTTCACTGGAGGAGAGCTGCAAGCCTTCCTTCTAGGAACGAAAGCCATTCCTGCCTTTAGGCCTTTCCTCAAACCATTCAGCTAAATGCAGAACCCACTCATTCCTCTCCCTATCTCACAGAACCCACTCATTCCTCTCCCTATCTCACAGAACCCACTCGTTCCTCTCCCTATCTATCTTGTGGAACCCACACGTTCCTCTCCCTATCTTGTAGAACCCACTCGTTCCTCTCCCTATCTCACAGAACCCACTCATTCCTCTCCCTATCTTGTAGAACCCACACGTTCCTCTCCCTATCTATCTGTTTCACAGATCCATAACATTCATATATTTTCTTTATCTGATAGTAAACTGTTTATTGCTCAACCATGTTTTCTAAAAGGAGAATGATAGAGCATATACCTTTTATATTTTATTTGCCAAAGTCGAGTATCACTTACAATCAAAAATCAAGTGTATTGTATGTATTCAATAAATGTGTATGAATGAATCAAAGAATTACTGAATGCTTGAGCTAGGATTCAAACTCAGCTTCTAATCCTAGACTGCTGGCAAAGTCAGGACTGAATCTGCTTTATTTCTGTATCCTCCTCATCCTACACTGCTTTATGTAAAATATACTATTAATATGTGCTAACTGAATAAAGTAACAGTTTAGATTTCAAGCCTTACACTTTTAGGTACCAGAATAACAGAAACAGTATGTGAGTACCTAAAAGGACAAAAGCAATTCCTACCACTCTGTCTTTCCACAGTGCCTTCTAATCCTGCCTACCGTTTTTCCCATCTTAAGACAATTCCTGCTCTGACTTCAAGGGCCACAGCTCGTTTTTGTTTATAAGTCTTCCCCAGAACTAATGAAAGAAACAGAACACAACTTCAAAATTCTACAGCAATTCGCTCCCACCCTCTACAAATGACCACTATTCCAGAGTGTGCATCTTTCTTCCCTCTCACCCTCCCTCCAGCTACTTACCATTTTCCTTCCATGTCCTCCAGCCAACCTCTTCCTCCCAGCCCTCTTTCTCTTTCCCTGACTTCTCTGTTCTTCTAGGTTGTTAAAGAGAGTAGCTTAAAATGAATTGACAGCAAAGGAAAGAGAGAACGGGATGGTAATAGATTGTACTCCTCTTAAAGTACATGACTATATCTTTAGTATTAATTCTCCCCCTCCCCACAAACCTGTTCATTCATGGGACCGATAAGGAATGAGACAGTCTTACTTACAATTTTAATTACCAAATTTCTCAGGTCCTAAGATCCTAAAGAAAGGACATTTAAATTTACTCAACCTATCATAAACTATACAAATATTTCATGGTATTACGAAAAAAATCTAATACAAAGCTGGAATCCTTCAGTGGTAATGTTTAATGTTCAAGAGTGCTCTTTATCCTTTTATAGGATATTCCAACAGGTTTCCCAATCAAGCTGCTAAAATGCTCCATATATTGAATAGCCTACAGCTGGTTATCTGTTCTACCAGGCTTTTATATCCTAAGAAAACATTAATTCCTACAGTTTTAAAGCAGTACCTTTCCCATTGGTTAGCACAATTTATAATTGCAATATAGTACTCTAACTCATTGACTTCATCCCCAGGACATCATGGTTGTTACATAAAGGCACATGAACATTAGGTAGGCAATGGGAAAGCTATAAGCCAATAGCATGGCACAAGGGAGAACAAAAGACAAACTGAGCGTGTACAACCATGCAAATGCAGAGACCTCAACACATTTCAAAGGGCTGTGGTGCAAATATTGTGTAGGACAGCAAAGTGCTAGTCATCACTATACAAAGCATCATATTTCCTTGAGAACACAAGAAAGAGTACAGGTATCAGAGATATTTATTAAAGTATAGACATTTCAAAAAAAAAATCAGCTATCCAGAGCAATTGTTCTCTAGGGTTCAGCACAGCTGGTCCCAGTGTATTGGTGTTTATAGTGTATTAGGAAATCATCACAAGCCTAGGTATTTTATCCTCATCCTGCTGCTCCTCCAGTGATTTAGCTCTGCATTTGGTACATAGAACTAGATTTTATTCATTACACCTAAATGTTTTCCCATTAACTGGTTAATTTAAATTAGAATGTTAACAGTATGAAAAAAAAGAATCATTCCTGCTATTTCAGCAATGAAACTATTTGAAACAATATTTCTAAGTCTTTAAAAGTTAGAAAAAAATTATAGGAAGTATATTACAAAGATATTCTTGGTTAGATTTTTTTAAGTACATACTAATCAATAAAGACCAGCCTATAACTATACCTTCCAATTGGAGAGAATCTGGGGGTGCAATGGAAACACACAGTACTGGCAGACACTTACTCTTAAGAAACAGGACTCTGTGTTTATATTGTTCTGTTAATAGCATTTAGCTAACAAGTAGGGTTACTAATAGACAGAAAAAAAAAAACATAATGAAGCACTGAATAGTGGACAGCAGTCATTCATGCTCTGCTGGTCAATAGCTACGGGAGAGAAGAAAGTCAGCTCCCTAAATCTTGGGCAGCTATTAAAAAAAGAAAAAAGGACTCCTTTCTTGTTAAAGCTCAAGAGAATATGAAGAGGAATGAAAGAGAAAAAACTCAGACTGATTATGCTGTCAATTTTAGTTGTCATAATGTGCTTCAGAGATAAAACATTCCTCTGAATGGCAATTGAACAGATGGAAATTTTCATTTTTGGTTAACTGGATGGAAGAATTGGACCAGTACCTAAAATGACATTGAAAACGAAGCTCAAACCCCCTCCCACAAGAAGGAAACAGATGCATCACTCCAGATACAAAATAAATTATTGAACAGTGCATATATTATATTGGCATCATTGTATCCAACTGTACATCTGCACAGTGTTTTAGTGTCCTGGTGAGAGAACAGACATTTCTGAAAGGGGAAATAGGCAACTATTGAAGTGAGTCAGAGAAGTGCACCATTTGGGTAAGAAAAGCCTAAGCAACACTTCACTGAATTTGAAGTTATTCATGCTGAGAGGAAAAAGGAACCATAAATTATCCTTTTTCCAATGCCCTTGAACTTCTGCAATGATTAAACCGGGATAAATTTTGAAATACAAAACCACATTTTCAGAATCTTAAATCAGAATGAATATGCAATAATACTCTTAAGACCCTAAAGGACTAGGGGTGAATGTCGTCCTCTCCTAATCCAACAGATGAGTGTGCCGGATATTAAACAAGACCACATTCCTGATCTTAAGCAGAGACTACAAAGGTCTCACAGAGCAGGGAATGAAAAGGCTGTGGTGACTTCAGTTAAGTGACCCTGGGAGGATGGACTAAAGGAGCGAGCTGGAAAGGGGACAATGGCGGCACCGCTCTGGTCCTCCCCTAGCCCACCCTGTCCACTGCCAGAGCTGATCCACTGCCAAGGCTCCCACCATCCTACACATCCACTCCATCTCCCCATCAGCATTTCCTCCATGTCTTAATCCAGCTGGAGAGAAGCCCGGTTTTCCAGGGCAAACAAAGCAAAGCAGGGTTTGCCATTTTGTTTCATTTTTAGAGATAACCTGAGCTGGCACTGGACCAGTGATGGCCCTGTCACAAACAGAGATGTTACAGGATGGTCTGACCAGGGCAT
Source organism: Peromyscus maniculatus bairdii (assembly GCF_049852395.1). Lineage (NCBI taxonomy): Eukaryota > Metazoa > Chordata > Mammalia > Rodentia > Cricetidae > Peromyscus > Peromyscus maniculatus. The sequence continues at coordinate 47,477,610 of NC_134866.1, read as the reverse complement.
ATAGATGATGCCCGAGATGCCAAGTCCTGAGGTTAGTGTCTAAAAGAGAAAAACACCAAGGGAAAAATGTCTCTAATATAAGACCTTGCAGTGGTAACAGAAAGTCTGACTTCCTTTTATTTATTAAATCATTCATCACAATGTAATAAGCTTTAATATCTAAAGAGATAGAATATTTATCACACATAGCTTCCAACCAAACTATATTTAATAAGGATTCACTACCTTGAGACCAATAGTCTGCCTACCCGACTGTCAGAACAGCACAGGTGAGAAAAATATGTTCAGTGCAATGCCACCAGATAGTAATGGAAAGCAGACAGCACATGGGCACGATCACAAGTCTGGAATGCTGATTCACAAGCTTCACGATGGTATTTAGGAAGAGTATTTATTTTAGAAATAAAAGTTGCATGGGGAACTGTTGCAAATCTTTTGCATTCTTGCAGTCATTTTTAAACGCAGGCAATTGTGGAGTGGGGAAGAGCTCATTAAATACGCAGGAAGACAAATGTAACGTAAAAGCAAAAGTATAAGGAGGGTGGGCCCATCTGGACTTATTAGAGAGAGAAAAGCCTTGAGGGGAATAGCTGGGGATATGGGATAGGAGAAATAGTTAGAAAGTAATTGGGGATGGGGAGCCCGCCTTGGCTTCTTCCCCTGGGGTGTGTCTGCCAAGGAAGGAGAGTAAGAATAGAACCTTTAGAATGGTATCAGGTGGTGGCTGGATGCCCAAAGAGCGTCTGTCATTAGAAAAAGGCCATAGTGTGATACGGTAATGACTCACAGAAGAACGAGAGAAAGAAGTGGTCCAGAAGTCACACTCTGTCCCTCTGCCTCCTTCCAAAGCTCTATTTAAACTCACGCTGTGCTGTTTCTATTCCTCATTCTTGACTTGCAGCACCTCCCTTGCTGGCTGCAATCAGTCTTCTGTTAACATGACCGGGCATCTTATTGATGTATGACCTAAAGCACACTATTCCGCAAACGTCTACGTATGCTAGATGCTCCTTCTCCGCAGTCATGGGTCGTGGGATGTCAGAGGAAGCTGATGGATGAGCCATCAAAGAGCCACGTGAAAAGCTGCGACTGGCAGGTTGACCATGTACACAGACGTCCCAGTTCCTCCACACTGGAGGCTGATGGAAGGTCAAAGGGTCAACTCCAAGGAAGCACTGTGCTTTCATTTCAGTAAGTTGGGCTTTTCTACTCACATTTTACATTTGTTTATTTATTTATTGTGTATGAGCACACACATTCTTTTGTATCATGTCATGGCATGTGTGTAGAGGTCAGGGGATAACTTGTAGGAGTTGGTTCTCTTTCTACTACAGTGTGGGTCACAGGGCTCAAATCCAGGCCTGGGTCATCAGGCTAGCAGAAAATGCCTTTCCCGATTAAGGCATCTTGCCAACCCTAAGTTTGACTCTTACTTTTTATTATCATTAGAGAAACATACCTAAGATTTTATTTTAATATCTGTATGACTTTCTATCAACATTTATTAACATTAAACACAAAATAAGGTAATTTACAAGTAAAGCATTAGCTTTACTTAGCACCACTTAGAAAGTGCTGAATGATTAGTACTTGGTGGTGGATGAACCCAAGGGGCTGGGCTTCCCTCTCTCAACATAACATCTCAAATGTGACAGCAAAATGCCCAAGTGCCGTTAATGGAACCATGCAGCACACAATTATCATTAAATCCACACCCCCCCCCTCAAAGGGATTTTCACTTTGCTTGCTCAGCTTTGTGAAGATTTGCAAATTTTTAATGCTGACAAGTTATATAAACAAAAATTTTTCAAAAAGTTTTATTATACTCCTTAGCAAGCAATTATAACTATATTTTAATTTTTCCTTTATGCTGTCCTCTAACATTTTTATTTAGTCTGCCAAAAATTATTATATAAATTCCGGACCAAAAAAATAAAATTCTTTTAGAATTCTAAACATGATCAGCTTTTCTGTTATAAAAGGCAAAAACTTACAATAAAGTAAACAATATTAGTAAGACATTAAATTTTTCTTTTTATTTTCTATGTGTGTGGGTGATTTGATTGAATATATGTCTATGCTCTAGATGTGTGCCTGGTGCCAGCAGAGGCCAGAAGAGGGGTCGGACCCCCTGAGACTGGAGTTCTAGTTGGCTGTGGGCCACTACATAGGTGCTGGGAATCGAACCCAGGTCCTCTGGAAAAACAGCAAGTGGTATAACTGCTGAACCAACTTTCCAGCCCCAGAACATTTCATTTTTAAAGAACTTTGGCTAAATAGGTCAAGAAAATGATATTCCACAGCATAATTTTCCAAAACACACAGTACAAATACTAACATGAACAGCATTATTCACCTGTTAATAAAACTTAACTGTTCACTTTATTTATTTATTTATTTATTTATTTTTAGTGTGTCAAGCAGGATTGGAATTTACCATTTTTTAGGCCTAATCTAGTATCTAAAATCATCCATTATACAAGTCTCACTAGAAAATAGTTTGCATTCTTTAGAACACTTTTAATTCACTGCCAATCCCATCTATTCCTGTCTTGATCTGGTTTAGATGGCCATGCCACATTGCTAGAACTTGTACTCATATATTACTTTGTTTCTTTTTTTATGTGCATATAAGTGTGTCTCTGTGTGGGCTTGTGTATTGAGTGTAGCATCCTTGGAGGGCAGAAGGGGATACTGGATTCCATGCAGCTGGAATTACATGTTGATTTATTATATTTAATTGAGGTAAAATACACATAACATAAATTTTACTATTTTAAAGTAGAAAATCCAGTGGTAAAAAGTGCATTCACAGTGCAAACCCTCCCTTACCTAGCTCCAAAGTAGTTTCGTCATCCCAAAAGAAAAAAAATCACCACAGTTGTAAGCGGCCACTTCCTGCCCCACAGTTCCCTGTAGTTCCAGTGGTACATTCTGTCTCGGTATATTTACCTATGCTGCTACTTTATATAAATGAAATCATACAGTGTGAATCTGTTTGGTTTCTTTCACTATGCACAGGACACTCACTGGTTCATCCACACTGCAGCAGGCATAAATCAACACTTCATTCCTTCTCATGCCTCAGTATGCTGCATTTTACACACACACACACACACACACACACACACACAGGCCATATCACACCTTGTATATCCATTCTTCCACTGATGGACACTTGGGATGCTTCTCCATTTTGGCTTCTGGGAATGGTAGAGTTATGAACATTGTTTTAAGGCATTTGCTTGAGTATACTTTCCGTCTGGATACACATCCAGTTATAGAACTGACTTGTGTGGAATTTCATGCTGGACGCCCTGAGGGACCACTGACCTTCCCAGCAGTACACCATCATCAGTTCCCACCAGTACCACAGATAGCTCTCATTTCCTATGCCCAAGTCACCATTTTCTTTCCTTTTAATACCGGGGCTTGAACCTAGAGCCTGGCATATGCCAGACAAGCATTCTACAACTCAGCCACATTCCATCACCTAGCCCTTTGTTTTATCATCATCATCATCATCATCATCATCATCATCAATCATTATCGTTATCATTAATTAGTGACTGTTTGGTTCAAGGCAAGGTCTCCCTAGGTAACCCAGGCTTGCCTTGAATTTACTTTGAAGCCCTGACAGGCCTAAAATCGTAACTCTCCTGCTTCAGTCTCCCAAGTAGCTGGATTATAGGCCTGTGCCAGCAGGCCTAACTCACTTCTCGTCCTCTTTGAAATCACAGTGGCTGTAAGCTTCTTGATTTCTTCTTCTTCAAGGATGAAAGACCACCATATTTCCATGTGCTTGTTGGCCAGTTGTGTATCATCTAGAAAGGTCTATTGACATCCATTGCTTTTTTCTTTCTTTCTTGTCATTAGTCTTTCCATCACTGAGTTACCTAAGTCCTAACTTTTGATACTAAACACATTATATGATTTTCCAGTATTTTCTCCCATTCTATAAGTTGTCTTTTCACTTTCCTGACAATGTCTTCAATGAATATGGGTTTTTAATGTTGATGAGGTCTGAGTTACTGTTGTTTGTGCTTTAGGAATCCTGTCTTAAGTATGCCCCGGCCAGCCCAAGCTATGGAGGGTTCCCCACAAGTGCTACTTTTAGATGTTTTATTAGCTTAACTCTGTGTGAACAGTTGATCCATCTTGCATACGGTGTTGATTTTTGCAGCTGTATTCTTTTGCAATGGTGTCTCAGTACCAATTGTCAAAGAGTATTTTTTCCCCAATCAACAGTCCTGGCATCCCTGTAATAAGATTTCTGAACGTTCAGTTCTAGTCTGTGATTATCTCCTTAAACTGACTATTTCTCCAAGTGCTCAAATGTGTAAGGGTCTAGATCTGAAATCCCACTGAGATCAAAGACTTCCCATCAGCTTGGCTACATGCTTTCCAAACAGCAATCATACCTGTAACCCGAGTTACCGCTTTTCCAGGTGTGATACTCTGGGCTGACTGATTTTCGGCACCCTCTTCCTAGAGCTGACATGAAGGAAAACGGAAGTTCCTTCGGGTCTCACCAATCAATCTCAGGCATTCCAACATACGCTTCAACAGCCCTGCAGGAGAATTTCTAATCTTTCTCTTCCGGTTGCCATTGCCTGAAGGAGAAAGATAGTAAAAGAAGGAATGGCGGTCCAAAAAAGGCACAAGTTTCTATTTTCAGGACCACCTTAGGCAATAGTCAATAAATTGAGAGCAACGGACCACGAAGCAGCTTACCACGTAAGCACGGGCACCCACAACTGTCACTAGCACATTCGTTCTGCTCATCCAGCCCACGTGAAACACGCTCTCCTGTACTTAGGTCTTTGCAGTGAACGCTCTACTGCAAGTTGTGTGAGTATATATACTGCGCGCCACTTAGGTTCCCCAGGCTTATGAACTGAGGAACTAGGCCATAGCAATGGATCTAATGGAAGTGAGGGGATAAAATCCAAACATATAAAAATTGTAATTTACATTTATTCTTCTGTGTGTGTCTGTGAGCACACACACAGGCATCACAGCACACTTGTGGAGGTCTGAGGAAAACTCACGGGAGTCTCTTCTGTCCTTGACTCTGGGTTCTAGGTATCAAACCCAAGCCGTCGGTTTGGCTGCAAGCACTTCAGTCACTGAGCCAGCCAGCCAGCCCCCAAAGATGCTTTTGAAGCTTCCTGGAGACTAATTTTCAGATCATTTTAAGGAAGAACAAGCAGAGAAACAAATACAAATGATGTGTTTCTTAATCTTTACAGTGCACCAAAAAGTACAGAAAATTGTTCTTTTCCCTCTTTTATTCTTATTAATCACAATCCAGGAAGTCCTGTTCTACCAAGTCCATAACTCCCTATTGTTCTCAACACTAAACAGCATTGATGCATTTATTTACAGCTCACAATAAGTGACATTTACCAGGGAGATCAGTCATCTGGACGCGGCTTCTCTGACTTTAATGTACATGAGGACCGCCCATGAGTAGGCCGGAGTGAGGCTGAACTCCGTACAAGGACATACAGAGACTGAATCTACAAAATCCAGTCTCGAGGACAGACTGCCAGCACTCCGAACAAAAGAATGTCAACTGCCCAAGGTAAAATGCTAAGGAAATGCTGTGGGCTACTCAGGGCTTGCATACATACCCTCAAAAGGACTGCTTTCCTCTGCATTCTGCTTCAAGAGAGGGCAGCGGAAACCCCGCCAGCAAGATGAGCCAAAGCCTCCCTCCCAGGTCCATCTCCTCTATGTTAGTGAGCACTCAATAAACACCTGCTAGACACGGGCATCACTGGAGGTGCGGACAACAGGAAGATTATAAAAACTTCATTTCAGGAGACTTGGCAAGTTTTAAGGAAATGAAGACTAGGAGACATGCACACATACCCAGAGGCTTTGACTTCAGGGTAAGAGAAACTAAAACAATCACACACCTTCTAATCAAAGTTCACTGAATTAGATGCTTGAATTAAAGTAAATAGCCGAGTGTGGTATAAACCCACCACTCACAAGAGAGGCAGGCAGGCTACAAGTTTGCAGCCAGCCCAGTCTATGTCAGGAGTTCCAGGCCAGCATGGGTTATGCGGTGAGACCCTGTCTTAATAAACCAAGAGGAAACAACAAAACAAGAAGTATAGGAAATAGAGATTATACTAAAACCCAAAAATCAATTTAATAAAATTAAAGAACTTATACTTGATGATGTCATCTTTAAAAAGAGCTTACTCACTTAAAAACAATTAGCATTTTTAGTTACTTAGAAGTAGAGCCCTTTACTATCACTTTCTGTTATAAAATGCTCTAGACTTGCCGTGGCTACATCCCCATAATTAATGGTTTAATTAAGGTAATAAACATATAGGTGGCTAATGGTTGCTGAGGAGAGTGACTCTTGAGCGGATTAGCTGCCCCGAAGTTAACCACGCATCACTCGTAATCCTGTAAGGACCCCAGTTAAACTTGATGACTCAACAAGCTCGACTTGGACAGGGTGACATCTTTATTCTGTCATTAGTGCCATATCTGAAGTGAGTGGATGTCTGTTCATGTCTCCCAAGGACAAGTTAATGCCACAGTTCTGAACAAAGTGATACACGGAAACTCGAGACACGATATTAGATCCTGTCCTCAAAGTCCGTTTAGAACCAGCCAGCCTTCCATCACCTTCAGTCTTAGCAGCCACAACTCGAACTGACAAGTAGCAATACTATCAAGCCACCATTTATAATTGAATTTAACCACCGGCTCTGGTCCTTGTCAGCAACTCGCAAATCTCTATTTCCAAAGCAGACTTCTGAATTCCAGGCTCATTTTTACAATTTTCTGGATATCTCTATTTAGATGTCTAATCAAAATCTCAAATGGAACCTAAGACTGAAGATGTGGTCTGTCCTCTCCAATCTTGCTTCTCCTGCAACTGCTTAAATGAAAATCCTAAGAATGGTACTTAAACTGTTTTCCTTACTTCACTTCAAAAAACAGAACAACAAAACCAGCAACCTCAGATGATGGTGGTCATACAAACGGTCACGTCCCAACACAGCCTTCTCTAACACACACACACACACACACACACACACACACACACACACACACACACACACACAAGGTACCTTTGAAAGGGACTACAGGACCCTGCTGGTACATCCCACACCTTTCTGCCTTAAGATGTGATTGCTTGGTCTGATACATGCTCCTACCATGATGAACTTCCATCAGTAGAGGGCCAAGCCAATGAGGCTGCCTGGCCAATCTAGGACTTACAGCTCCAGAACCATGAGGTAAACTAAACCTCTCTTTACTTCATAAGCAGCCTGTGTCATATGTTTTGTGATCGTGCCACAAAGCTGACTAATACGCCTGCATTCCTGTTACACAGTGTTATTCAACCTAAATGTCCGTCATCAACAGATACTGAATAAAGAAAATATGGTATATATACATAATGTAATACTGTTCATCATTTTAAAGCGGAGTCACAAATTCTACCATTTGGGACATCATAAACAAAGGATATTATGTGGTGGTTTGATTGAGAAATGTCTCTCTCAGGTTCTGAACACTTGGTCCCCAGTTGATGGTGCTGTGTGAGTAGACTTATGCCAAATGATAGATCTGGAGAACATCTTAGGGTTTCTATTGCTGTGAAGAGACACCATGACCACCGTAACTCTTATGAAGGAAAACATTTAATTGGGGCTGGCATAGCTCACGAGTTTAGCCCATTATCATCATAGTGAGAAGCATGGCAGCATGCAGGCAGACATGGTGCTGGAGAGGGAGCTATAGCTCTATCTACATCTTAATCCGAAGGCAACAGGAAATGAACTGTCCCACCCTAGGTATAGCTTGAGCATATATGAGATCTCAAAGCTTGCTCCTGCAGCGACACACTTCCTCCAACAAGGCCACACCTCCTAATATTGCCACTCCCTATGACCAAGCATTCAAACACATGAGTCTATGGGGGCCATACCTATTCAAACAGTAAGAGAATATGTTCAGAAAAAATAAGATAGGCAGAGAAAGACATATACAATACAGTCTCACATATATGTGAAGTATAAAAAGGATTAACTCCAAGATACATAAAATAATGTTGCTTATAAGGAGCTGATGAGTTATGCTGGGAGCTGGGGGGGGGGTTGGCAGGATGGACAAAGTGTTCTACTGCACAGCATGGTGACTTGGGATAAAACTAAACCACATTATAAACCTGACATTTGCTCTGGAATTTGAGGTGTTCTCACAATAAAAAAGAAAAATAATAATCATATGAGTCCATATACACATCGGCTTAACTTAGTTATTCTACAATGTAAACACATACTAAATCATGCTTCATACCAGAAATAGCTTCACAAAGTCTAAGGAAGTAATAGAGAATTAGAAGAACACTATCAATTTTTAATTAAGAACATGGCCAAAGATAGTACATCAGGCTAGAAATATGAAAAGTAATTCAAATAATAATGAATATAGAAAAGATTATTATAAATGTTCAGAAAAAAATAACTCCCTCAAATTTTGCAAAAAAAAACAAAACAAAACATTTCCAACTCTCAAGAGACGTGACTTACGGATGTCATATTGTGCTATCATAACTTTGTCAAAAGATTATATAAAAAACAAAACAAACAAACAAAACCTCAGAGTCCTGTGCTGCAGAGAGGCAGAGCAATTAAGAGCACCAGCTGCTCTTCCAGAGGACCAGTGTTCAGGTCTCATCACCCACATGGTAGCTCACAACTGTCTTTAACTCCAGTTCCAGAGAATCCAATGCCCTCTTCTGGCTTCCTGAGACACGGTACACATGCAGCACACAGAGAGAGGCACATAAAACACTCATATACACAAAATAAATAACTCTTAAATAAATCAGTACTATTCAACAAACATAGAGGGAGCATTTTCTGGGCATGTCCCCAAGGGCTCTAAGTCACAGAGAGACACTCTGTGTTTTGTTTATTGCTGTATACTCAACAATAGGCAGGAAATGGGACCAGCTTGGATGGCCATCAACACATGAATGAGTGAAGATAATGTGCTATGTTTGTTCAATGGAATTTTATTCAACTGTAAAGAAAAATGAAATTTGCAGGAAAATGGACGGAACTGGAAGTTACTGTGTCAAGCAAAGTAACCTAGACTCAGAAGACAAATACCACGTGTTTTCTCTCATAGGGAATCGCAGATTTTCCTTTTTATGCATGGATGTGAGTGTGGGTAGAGATCATAAGCCTGAAAGAGCACCAGGAGAAGGGAGAGGTCCTGAGCAGTGGGCGAGAGGGCAACACAATACACTCACCAGGGAAGCAAATGGAGGGCTCCGAGGGAGGATGGGAAGAGGGCAGGAGGAGAGGGCAGCAGCAGCAGCAGCAGCAGCACAAACAAGGTCTGAAATGCCACAGTGACCGTCACTTTATGTGCTAATGGAGAAGAGTGTCCGGATGGAGGGGAGTAAGGGGAGATGCTCATGTCCCATTGTATATGAGCATGTGATTCTCAAAGAACACATTCTGTAAAAGTGATGATATAGGTCCAAATGGTCAGCCCTAACACATATACATGTGAGCAACACTGAATGAGCTCAGCAGGCTGTACACACACACACACACACACACACACACACACACACACACACACACAAAAGAATGAGAGGCCAGGAATTTGAGAAGTAAGAGGATGGCAAGGCAGGAGAGGGAAGGGGAAAAGGGAAGGGTAGATGATGTAACCACAATACTCATAGATGAAATTTTCAAATAAATAAAATGTAAAAAAATTTTACTCCATTAAAAAACAGAATCTCTGAAGTATCTTTTTCAAAATGTTGAATATGATTTGTTAATTAGACATAATATGCACACATATATGTCAACATAACCTTGAACAACACAGCTACATGCAATTTTTCCAAAAGAAACCTAAGTAAAGCTGATGGTGAGACAGACCAATACTTAATTCATTCCTGATTTTAGCAATCATCTTACAGTTGTGATCAGGTAGTTAATTTTCCTGAAGATCTTACATTTCACTTCTCATCACAAACTTCTCCCATCACCATCATTAAACTCCTTATATATACATATTTTAAGAGTTATTGAGCTGGGCAGTGGTGGCTCACGCCTTTAATCCCAGCACGTGGGAGGCAGAGCCAGGCGGATCTCTGAGTTCAAGGCCAGCCTGGTCTACAGAGTGAGATCCAGGACAGGTACCAAAACTACATAAAAGAAACCCTGTTTGGGGGCGGGGGGGGGGGGGGGTTATGCTGTGTATATATGTAGCATAAATTTATAAATATATATATGCTGTGTATATCCATGAGCAGCTAAATTCATATATTTGAGTTCTATTTACTCATAGGCAGATCACTATAAAAATGGCTTCTGGAACTTAAGACACCTTAAGATGGACCCAACATCGAAGAAGGAAAGACAGGAAATACATTAGAAAGTGGGGGAATGGTTTTCAGAGCAAAGCCCTAGAGAGATGCAGATACAACAATATATGTTTAATGAGACTCATGTCTTAATAAATAAGATAGTATAAATAACTCTATGTGAAGGATTCAGCTAAGTTGGAAAAACTCCTTAATCGGCATTTTAGGCAAAGAATGCAGTTTGTCATTTGGACCACAAGATGGAGCCATTAACCAGCTGGAATGCAAGATAAAACAGGCAGCCTGATTGGAATTATTCAAGCTATTTTTTTTTTTCATTCCATTCAAGGTATTTTCTAAATGTATATACTCCCCACACCACTTTGCAAAAATGAATTTATAAAAAAGCTTAGAATAGAAAAAAATCCAACAACTGAATAATGAAGCCTGAAGCTATTTCTCAGTACCAGACATCACTCACCTGTGACTACTAACAGTTATCAATGCAGTTTTGTAACTGGTAAAGTAACTTACACTTAGCCCTGAGCAGCAGCAGAAACGACTTGCTAGCCTGAGCAGCTCTCTGAAAGTTAGGAAAACAGTATCTATCTGAGTTAAAATGTCAGAGAAACTGGGCTCTGGGTAAGCACGAGACAATGGAGTGGCTTTAACCAAGCCATTTTTCTTAATTCTTGTAATTTCCTCACGAATGCAGTAGCTCCTGACAAATGCTACAATGTGAGTCTAGTACACAGTATTTACTAGATACTGTGATCATTACTGGCACTGACGGTACTGTCCTAGCGTAAAGCAATTATGAAACCCTCGAAGACAGAGCTGGCAACTCATTTCCAGAAAATACTTTTGGCCTCAATGAAAAATAGATATGACACAGTTTGTCAATCAGCTATAATTAGTTTCCATTTCAGCTCAAAGATTCCACACTCCCCTGATAGGAGAATCAAGATTAGGATTCAGTTGCTTAATCTCATTTCAAAGCCACAAGGCAAACAGTAGGTCTTTCCCCTTCTGCCAAAATACAATTAGTATTTAAGTATATGAACTTCGCACACAACTGAGGGAAATTCAGGAAATAATTTTTTAAAAAACAAAGAAAACACCGGGTGGCGGTGGTGCACACCTTTAATCCCAGCATTCAGGAGGCAGAGCCAGGCTGATCTCTGTGCATTCAAGGCCAGCTTGGTCTACAGAGTGAGATCCAGGACAGGCACCAAAACTACACAGAGAAACCTGGTCTCAAAAAAAAAACCAAACCAAAACAACAACAACAACAACAACAACAACAAAAACAAAACCAAAACAACAAACAAAACAAAACAAAAGAAATCTCAGAGAAAAACTGACAGTGAAGTATTTATTACTGCCATATTGTCCATTGTTCTCTGTCCATCTTGTGTATTTCTGTTTTCCTTTCCATTATGTTTTGTTGCTGCTGCTGCTGCTGGTTAGGTAAATAAATACTCTGATCCTGTCTGGGTGTGTGGGAGGCGGTCATTCAAATCAGTTCAAAATAAAAAGTAAAGAAACTGTCAACCTTGATTTTTGGAACAATGCTGCCATCTGCTGGAAGAACTGAAATATTTTCATTAGTGCTAAATGCTGAGGAGTCAAGTCCCACATTCCAGAGAACTGCATTACCACCTTCCAATTATTTACGAAAAAAAGAAACTAGACTTTCAGTTCTGGTTGTTCACTTTTCAGGTTCTCTGTAACTGTTTCTATTAATGGTAATCCATTAAATAATACATGCTAATAGGCTGAGATCTCCTAATCAATGAATCTTCTATACACACAACAGAGGATGACGAAGGTTTTGAATAATGAGATAATGATTCTAAAGGGAAACTGTAAGGTTAAGTGTGCACACAGAAGTTTTATGATGTTCTACAACTCCATTTAGCAGGTCTTAAAGGCAGGTCCAGATCTGACCCACAGTAAGGGTGGCTATGCTATGGATAGGCACTCTTATTTCTGGTAAGAATATTTATTCCTCCAAGGCTAATTTGATTCATTTATTGAACTGTATCTTAAGATTCTTTGAGCTAGTTCATCCATCTCTGTGGTTTGTTTTGTTTTGACTTTTAGAATTGTGGACCAGGAGGTAATTCATTTACTATGGCTTTTGCGGCACCCACACTATACCCAGGCAGAGACACAGGAAGCTCAGCTAAACATGGAGAAAGGAAAGGCTAGCCCCGTGTTTAAAATGAGACTATGACCTAGGTGGTGGTTGTAAAGACATTAAATATGAAAGAATGGTAACTCTGGTTAAACTAAGCCCACGAAAATGACAGGGAAAAGACTGGAGGTTATGAAACACTAAGAAATGGAAGACAGTATATTTCTAATGTGTGCTCCAATATGAATGTGTAAAATTCAAATGAATAAAACCATTGATTCATGTTTACCTCATTATCTTCCCAAATCCTATTCAATTTATAAATAAAAGAGGCCTTAGCTGTGCTAGAAATTGGATCAAAGTTCCATCAATAGGTCTGAAACTTCACTTAGATCAGCACACTGTAACAATTGCCTCTAACAGTCTGTAACAGCCTCCTATAACTCTAGCTCCAGAGGATCCTATGTCCTCTTTTGGCCTCTGTGGGCACCCGTGTACTAGCGACATACATACACACATACACATACACACACACACACACATACACACACACACATATACACACACACACACAACTGTAAAGAAATGAAAACGGGTGGAGAGATGGCTCAGCACCACTGCTCTTCTGGAGGATTGAGGTTCAGTTCCCAGCACCCACATGGCAGCTCATAACCAGCTCCAGGGGACCTGACACCCTCATTTGGCCTCCTCAGGCACTGCATGCACATGGTGCACAGACGTACAAACAGGCACAACACCCAAACACATAAAATAAATGTAAATAAAATCTAAAACAGCCAAAACTTCGAAATAAATACACAAAAATGAAGTCTACTAATGTTGAAAAGTCAATCAACATAGTTCAACACATAATCAACAGAAAGAAGAGAGGAAGGAAGAGAACCACTATGTCACACGCCAAAAGGAAACGATGTGAAAGCATATTATTAAGTGAAAAGCCCGTCTAAAAAGGCGATATACTACATAGTTACATCTCTATGGCATCTTGAAAGGGTAAAACTACCAGGACAGTAGAGAGTCAATGGGGGAGAGAATGGGGCACACCCCGATGCAGGACGCTGGCAATGGCACAGTGGGGGAGGGGAAAGGCTGTTAGGAGCTTCCATTCAGCTTTTCCGTGAGCCTAAAACAGGTCTAAAAATGAAGCCAGGGCCAGTTAGATGGTTCCAAAAGCAAAGGTACTTGCTTCCGAGCCTGACGACCTGAGTTTGAACCTCCAAACCCACAAAGTGGAGGGAGAGAACTGACATCCCAAGCTGTCTTCTGACATCCACAAGTGCACTGTGGCATGGGCATGCCCACACATGTACACAAACCAAATAAACAAGTAAATATTAATGTTAAAAGGTCAGTCCATACATTTCAGCTCATGCGAGAAAACAGTTTCAAGATCCACTTAAGAAAAGAACCTCTGGGCTAACAGAGAACAGCGAGGAACTATTAAGCTTACAAAGGGAATTTTTAAAGCTGCTTCAGAGAGACGGTTTCATGGGTAAAGTGCTTGCTGTCCAAGTGTGAGGACTTGAGTTCAAATCCCCAGCACCCACGTAAAAAGTCAGCTCTGTAGCATGTACCTGTAATCCTAGTGCTGAGGAGGTGGAGACAGGAAGATCCCTAGGGCGTGCTGGCCAGCCAATCCAGCTGAATCAGAGCTCTGGGTTCAAGAGACCGTGCCTCAAAAAACAAGGTAGACAGTGCCTGAAGAAGCTGCTGACACTGGTCTCTGGTTTCCATACACAGATATCTGTTTATAGGAACACACACACACACACACACACACACACAAATAAGTAAAGCCAAATAAAAATCCCAGCACTGGAAAAGCAAAGGCAGGTGTTGGGAATATTACTTTAAAGTGTGTTACTTTTGTTTATGTTACATTTGTTGAACTCTGTGAAGCTGTGTTACTGTGCCTGTCTAAAACACCTGGTGGTCTAATAAAGAGCGGAACGGCCAATGGCAAGGAAGGAGAAAGAATAGGCAGGGCTGGCAGGTGGAGAGAATAAATAGAAGGAGAAATCTGGGAGGAAAAGAAGTAGCCAGAGGAGGAGGACATCAGGGGCCAGCCACCCAGCTGCACAGCAAGCCAGAGTAAGAAATAATGAAAGGCACAGAGAAATAGAGATGGGTAAAAGCTCAAAGGCAAAAGCTAGAAGAGATAATTTAAGTAAAGCTGGCTATCAATAAGCCAAGCTAAGGCCAGATATTTATAATTAAGAATAAGCCTCCTCGGGTGATTTATTTGGGAGCTGAGTGGCAGGGCCCCTCAAAAGAGCAAAACCAACCAACAACAGGCAGGTGGATCTCTTTGAGTTCATGGCCACGATCGTTTACACAGTGAGTTACAGGCCAGCCGAAACTACATAGGGAGGCTGCTTCAAAGAAGAAAACAAAAAACAAAACAATAAAAAAGTACCCTTTATAATATCAAACAGAATAAACTTCTAAACAAATAAAATACATGTACACTCCCTATGCTGAAAACTACAAGACATAAAAGAAATCAAAGAACCAAGTCCAAATTCAGCTCAAGCAGACTGTGACATCAAATCTCACTCTCTAAAGAAGACATTATCTAATTTATTTCTCTTGACTTCCAAAAATGTCTTGCAAAGCCAGGTAAGTACTTTTTTATTTACATTTTACAGAGCAAGTTGGAGCTACTGAGCTTGTACGGAAATTAAGTGATAAAAAAGGCTAAAAATCAGCCATGCCTCTGGGGAAATGAAAACTAAAGTTCATGGAAAACCTATACGTGAATGTTTATGGCAATTCTATCCACAAGCACCAAGAGCTGGCAGCAGCATCCCAAATGGTCTTCAGTGGGTAAATGCACAAACTACAGTATATATTTAAAAAAACAAACCACTGATACATACAATGACTCTCAAAGGCATTATGATGAGGAATAGAAGGTGCCATTTTCAAAAAGTTACATATGGTATGACTCTCTCTGTGTAATAGTCTCAAAAAGACAGAACAATAATTAACATAACAATCAGCTACCAAGGTTATGAACTGAAAGAATAACTTCTGAGGATTAGCATGCGGGAGATATTGAAGGTAGTAACCTGTTCTGTATCCTGATTGTGATGAGGTCAGATGAATCTCTGACAGGTCAAATGTGAAATGTGTACCAATTTATAGCACTTGAATCTGGAGAAAGTTTGTGCTGTGTGTGAGTGCTGTGTGCATTACACGAACCTGAGTGTGCCAGTGCACACACCTGTGCACACACATGTGGAGGCCAGAGCTGAATAGCAGGTGTTTTCCTTATATTCTCAACCTTATTACCGTGAGACTGTCTCTGAGTTGGAAACTTGCCTACTGGCTAGGAAGCCTGGCCATCCACCACCCATCCCTCAGAGCTGCCTGTCTGTTCCTGAAATGCTGGGGTTGCCAGGTATACACAGCCATGCCTGGCTTACACACAGCCATGCCTAGCTTACACATGGCCATGTCTAGCTTTTTACATAGGTGCTAGGGATTCAAACTCAGCTCCTCATATCTGCTGAACAAGTGTTATAACACAAGCCATTCCTTAGTCCTTGAAAACAAAACAAAACAAAACAATTTATTAGCAGTAAAATGAACATAAAGAAAAAACTGAGCTATCACTATGTACCAACTAATTAGCTAACATGAAGAAAATGAACCCTCCAGCATTGCCAGTGGGGAAATAAAATGATATCATTTACTTTTGTTTGTTTCTGGAGACAGGGTTTCTCTGTGTGTCCCTGGCCTCCCTAGAATTTGCTCTGTAGACCAGGCTGGCCTCGAACTCACAGAGGTCTGCTTGTCTCTGCCTCTAGAGTGCTGAGATTAAAATCGTGCACCACCACATCCAGCTTGGTAACATCATTTTGTCTATTTATTTATTTATTTATTTATTTCCTTCCTTCCTTCCCTCCTTCCTTCCTTCTTCCCTCCCTCCCTTCTTTTCTTTTTTCTTTTGAGGTAGTGTTTCTCTGTGTAGCCCTGGCTGTCCTGGAACTATCTCTGTAGCCCAGGCTGGCCTCGAACTCACAGAGATCCACCTGCCTCTACCTCCTGAGTGCTGGGATTAAAGGCAAGCACCACCACGGTCACTTTGTTTCTTATAAAGTGAAGCATACACCTACCGGTTGGTCCAGCCATTCTCCCTGTAGACCTTTTAAAAAGAGAACTGAAAGCATTATATCTATACAATGCCTTATCTACATGGATGCTAATAATTCATTTGTGACAGCCTTAAACTGGTAATAATCCAAAGATTTCTGAACAGGTGAATGGTTAAGCAAACTACACTACATTCCACACACTGGAACACTAGCATAGGGTTACAATTTTGGTACACAGGAGGGTGAATTTCAAAATAATTATCCTAAGAACCCAGAAAGAAACCTAAAGAGTTACTATATATTTTCACTTATAAAAATTTGTAGAAAATGCAGAGCAATCAATCCATCGAGTCAAAAATCAGATCAGTGGTTGTCTAGGTACATGAAGCAGGGGCAGCATATTTAAACGCTCAGTGGGTAAAAAAAAAAAAAAAGTCCAAGGTTGTAAGTTATAGAAAAGGGCTAAGCAGAGTCTGGAGAGATGGCTCAGAGGTTAAGAGTGATTGCTACTCTAACAGAAGACCCAGGTTCAAATCCCATCTCCCACATGGTGGCTAAACAACCGCCCTTCACTCCACTTCAGGAGACGTCCTCTCCTGACCTTTATGGCATGTAGTGTGCACACATAAATGCAGGCAGTCAACATAAAATTTAAAAAACCCTTTTAAAAGCTAAGTAAGACAATTTTATAAACATTTAACATAGTTAATAAGTGTGAGAAGTGAACGAAACAGTGCCGGATGGGTCTTCAAGTGTCCCAGGAGTGACACTACTACTATCTCTTTCCTGTAAGACCACTGGGACAAGGTGAGAATAAACGACTTGTCTCTCAGCTACTTCAGTCAGAGCTGAGGGTCTACCCTAACTTCTTTCTTCTCCCACGTCTGAGACCCTCTAATGGAGCAATAGAGAAAAATAGAAGACATTGTGAAAGCCGCTATGTGGCATGCTGTCAAAAAAAAAAAAAAAAAGAATGCAACACCTCCTTTCTTGTTGGTTTGTTTTGTTTTTCGAGGCAGGATTTCTCTGTGCAGCCTTGACTGTCCTTGAACTCGCTTTGTACACCAGGCTGGCCTCGAACTCAAGAGATCCCCCTGCCCCAGCATCCAGAGTGTTGAGATTAAAGGTAGGTGCCACCACTGTCTGGCTAAAATGGAGCACTCCCCAAACAACACGCTCCACTTCTTGAAAATATCTTTAGAGATGTTTCTGAAATCGACCTGCACAGGGTCTTGGGACACAGACTCCTTGGAAAAGAAACGGGAACTGCTAATTAGAAAAGATCAGTGTGTCTGGATAGTTCCTAGTTTCAAGGATGGCGACAAACAGGGCGAGCGCCCCAGCCCCAGCGCCACTGGGAAAGGTAAACTCTGAGGACAGCCGGGAGCTAAAGACCAGGCTGGGCACCGGCGCCAAGTCTTTCCCGATGCTCCCCAAACCCCTCTGGCAGATCTTGGAGGACTCGGTCCAGACTTCGTCGCCCAAGGCAACGACCAAGCCCTCGCACCCCGGGACAGACAGGGGCCAGGACACCCGAGGCCCGGCCCCAGATTTGCAGTGACAGCCACCTGCCCGGGACGCGCAGCGACCCGCGGCCGCTTCTCGCTCTCACCTCTCCAGTTCTTGTACTCGGCGATGAAGTAGTACTTGTTCCCCAGGTGGTCCGTGCCCACGTGCTCCCTCACCTCCTTCGACAGGGAGCCCCACACCGAGCGCAGCAGACCCCGCCACCAGCCCATGCCGCCGCCGCCGCCGCGCAGCTCAAGGTCCCCCGGGCTCGCGCCGGCCGGGAGGCCCCGCCCACACCGAGCCCCGCCCCCTGCTCTGACTCGCGTTCGCCCGCCTCCCAGTAAAGTCGCTCTCCGTGGGTTCACGTCCTCTCACGGCTTGGCCAATAGGAGACCCCGTTGTTACAACCCCCCGGTCCCGGTTGTGTCATGGCGGCTCCGAGGCTTCCAGCCGGTGAGTGGGACCGAGATGTTGAGCTTTTTGTACGCTCGGCAGTCGGGGTTGGAGGACCCTCTTCGCTTGCGTAGAGCGCAGTCCACACGGAGGTAAGGCACGCCTGGTCGGTCCCCGTGACGTGCCAAGTGAGAGTCTGGAGCAGGGAGTTAGGGTGGCAGGACCACACTGGTCGAAGATGAAGAAGTCGGCCGGTGCCAGAAGAGGAGGACAGACCTGCGTGGGCATGGAGAGCAGAGTAGGAGGGTGAAACGCAGGTCGCAGTCACTGTAGCTTGGCGTCTGCTTGAAGAATGAAGCTGAAGGTTGGAGGAGAGTCGCGTTAGGTCACTGTCGCGCCAGGAGAGCTGATGGGCGTGCAGGGGAGTGTAAGGTTGCAAGTGGGATGCATAGATCTGGAAAATGTGGGAGAAATCGATCTGATGATGTATGGAGCTTGATTCTCAGGTATAATATGCCTGGTGGGTTGAATGCTGGTGGCGTACTCGAGATCTTCCCAAGGGGTTATAGTTTTGCACTGTTTCGAAATATCCCATAGGATACCGGAACAGGACAACTGGCCAAGAAAACAGACGGCAGCGTAAGGTGGGGAGGCCGCCTCCAGCCTCAGAAGTGCTCGCTCATCATTTTTTGTCCTATTCTTGTCAATCTGAAATGAGTCACTAGATCTGGCTCGCTCAAGGTGATCGAATTACCGAAGGTCACCAATACTAGGAATTAAGAGACCACTGGGAGCCATTTCCAGGCTTCCTTGATCAATGAGAAACAAATAAAACAACAAATTATTCTGCTAGGTAATCAGTTGCCTGCTTTCAACAATTATGTGTTTTATATACTGAAATATAATTATATTGCCTTCGTTTTTACATTTTGGTGTTCTATATTTAGAATGATACGTTCCAAAAATTATTTAAGTTGTTTTAACTAAATGAGTTAACATTCAACCTTTTTTAAAGCCACATTTTGATTAGTTCTAAACATGATGAGGGTTTGTATCTGCTGCTGATGTTCTCATCAATTCGTGAAGAAATGATTAAGTCTTTTTTAATTCACTTCGCGAAATGATTGTCTTTTTAAACTCACTTCGCACATACACATGAGTGCAATGCACACAGAGTACAATGCACACAGAAGCCGGAAGATGGTGTTGTATCTCCTGAAGCTGGAGTTACAAGCATTTTGAACTGTCTCATGGGGGTGTTAGGATCTGAATGCTAGTCCTCTGAGAGAGCAGTACATACTCTTAATCCCTAAGCCATCTTTCAGCCCCTCCAAAAGCATTTTGTATTCCAGCCCCCAATTTGAGGGCCTGGAAAAGTGGCTCCGTGGTTTAAAGCACTTGCTAGGGTTGGGGAATATTATTATAAAGTGTGTTGAATTTTTTTCCCTACTGCTTTTGTTAACAATTTAAAGATGTGTTTGATTAAATAAAATTAACCTATGAGCAGGAAGGCTGAGTCAGCAAGAAGCTGACAGGAAGTGGTAAGAAACAAGGATTTTTTAAGTGGGGGCTGAGAGAAGGACACTGGATTGGGGTTTGTTTGTTTTGTTATGTTGTGTTTCTTTTTTTTTCTCTTTCTTTCTCTTTCTTTCTTTCTTTCTTTCTTTCTTTCTTTCTTTCTTTCTTTCTCTCTCTTTTTCTTTCTTTCTTCTTTCCTTCTTTCTTTCTCTCTCTTTTTCTTTCTTTCTTTTTCTTTCTTTCTTTTCCTTTCTCTCTCTCTCTCTCTCTCTCTCTCTCTCTCTCTCTCTCTCTCTCTCTCTCTCTCTCTCTCTCTTTCTTTCTTTCTTTTTTTTTTTTTGCAAGATGCCTGCCAAGGGAGAAAGGGAGCTACTTGCTATTCAGCCTCTCTGAGGGAGCAGAATTCCACCCAAGCCTTTGAATCGTGAGTGCTGTAGATTTAGAAAAGTTCCCTTAGTAGCTTTGAAAGAGTCAGTAACAAATTCCCCTCAGGCTGAGGCCATGGCAGCGGAAGCACTGCTTAAGGGGCAGTCACTGTAGATAATAATAATAATAACAATAACAATAATAATAATAATAATAATAATAATAAAAAACATGCTATTGTTGCTTTTGTGGAGGACCTAGGTTCTATTTTAGCACTCACATGGTGGCTCAAAACCATCTGTAACTCCAGTTTCAGAGAATCCAGAGCCCTCTTCTGGCCTTCACTGGCATCAGGCATACATGCAGTGCACATATAGATAGGCAGAACAAACACTCATATACATAAAAATAAATAAATCTAAAAATACTTAAAAGAAAAAATAACGAGTCTACTAAGTGCTCCCCAGCCTTTTTGTTCCCCTTTAATGCTTTCATTTGGTTTATCTGAACAGTATTTAGCACTCCATCTTAAATGTATCTGCCATAATTTTGACTCTTGATGTATGTAATGTGTATACCTAATGCATATACATATATACTAGTGGCTGTATAGCTTCCTCATTTACTTGGAGTTTTACTGCTTCATTTGAAATGTCAAAAACTTTAGTAACCTTTACTCTCTATGCTATGTTGTTGCCATATGTCATTGTGTTTGCAAACAGTATATACCCCACCCGACAGCATTATAATTATTATTTATAATCATCAAGCGTATTTTAAGGAAAAGAATGGTCTGTTCTGTTTATTCCAGATACTCACCATTTCTCTTGCTCTTTTCTTTATGAATATCCCTATTTTCCATATTATTTCATTGCCCTCTATCAAAACGTGACTTGCTAAGGTTTTTTTTTTTTTTTTTTTTTAAAGAGGACTTCTGTCTTAATTAGGGTTTCTATTGCTGTAGAGAGACATCATGACCATGGCAACTGTTATAAAAGAAAACATTTAATTGGGGCTAGCTTACAGTTCAGAGGTTTAGTCCATTTTCTTCATGGTGGCATGCAAGCAGACATGGTATAGGAGATGGAGCTGAGAGTTCTGCATCTTGATCCACAGGCATCAGAAGCAACTGTGTACAGAGTGTAACTTGAACATATATGAGACCTCAAAGCACAACCCTACAGTGACCCAGTTCTTCCAACAAGGCCATACCTAATAGTGCCACTTCCTATAGCCAAGCATTCAAACACATGAGTCTTTGGGGCCATGCCTATTCAAACATAACATAACACCTGATGGCCGCACAGATTTTGAAGGGGAAATGCTGTCACTGAAATCATTTTTTTTTCCTTTACAGATTGACAGTTTGGTTGCTTTAATGCTGTCTTTAGGTGTCAGCATTTAGTTGTGGTATATCAGAGTGGGCTGTGGTTTCAAATCCTTTTAGGTCTCCAGGGGCATGCCACTCACTGGGCAGGCAGTGGCCAAGTAGCACTTGGTTGAGTCTGGAGAGTCTTTTGCAGGGTATTTGGGATCAGATCTCTGCATGTTCCAGTAGAGAGTGAGTCCTGGAGTCCATAAACTGTTCTGTGAAGTGGCCTTCCTGATCTCCGTCTTTGCTATGATTGCCCAACTTTCTGGAACTCTGGTTACTGTCATACCACACATTTCATGTTGGGACCCAAGGCAGAGTTCAGAAGAATAAAGACAGGTTTAAAAAAAAAAAACAATCAAGGCACTAAAGAGAAGAGAAAATAATTCACTTCGTTTAAACTGCTGTGTTGACTATAGTTTGCATTTCTACAGCCTTAGAGACTCTTTTAAATGTGTAATTCAAACGTTTATCCACTGGGTGTCCTCAGTCAAGTTTATCAGAATTTAACTTTTCTTGAAAGTTTATCCATAGATACCTTTTTAAGAACTTAAACTCTAAATGAAATTTAAAGTAATGTTTCAGTGAAATGTTTGCATGTGGTTGTTGGTATCTTGTTTTAGAGGCTGACATTTACAAATCTGAACACCTTTAAATATGGTAAGACTAAAGACTTGCAACATTTGTGGTAATCTATGTAATCTTGGGGAAATAAGGAATTTGCTTATATTTTTTCTTCTTACTAAGTTTTCTCTTCTTAATTTTGAAGGGTCCTGTCACTGGAGCTGAACAAAGACAGAGATGTTGAAAGAATCCACTGCAGTGGAGTTAACACCCTTGATATTGAGCCTGTTGAAGGGAGATAGTAAGTTGGAGCTTCACTTTTCTTTCTAAATGAGACACAGTCAAATCTTGTCTTTTCAGATAGATTAGTCGACATTGCTTAAAATATGTTAAGAAAATTATAATTCTAGCATTTGTTGAGTTGGCATTTATTCATTTAAAATAAAAACAGAAAATGAAATATGCAAAATGTTGTCAGATTTTCGATCCTCCAAAATACTGTGACATAAATATATTCATATTAAATCAATAAACCAGGAATTGACATTGATGCAGGAGGCTTCTAAGTGCTGGGATGTATCTTAGGTGCTCTTTGAAATATAGCTGTCACTTTCAAGAAGCCTAATGGGGCCTAGAATATAGAAAGTGTTTGTCAAATGAAGTTTGAAGCAATAATTTTACTGAATACGTAGCAACTCTGTGACCTTGTGCAGTTTACCTACCCTTTCAAATTTTCAGTTGCCATAGCTATTTGATGGGAATGGTTATGCTTAGCTTATTTGTCCTAAGGATTTGAGAAAATCTGCATTGAAAGCAGCTTCATGTGCATGTTGATTGTTTCAGCTCATTGCCCACTCTGTAACTGAACGTGTTCCCCCAGTCACAACTCATCGTCACACCACACTACTCGTATGGGAAGGTTTGGGGGAGGGTGCAGCTCTATGCCAGAATGCATGATTTGCACGCACAAGGATCTGGGTTCAATCTAGAGCAGAAAGGGCCGGTAAGGAAGGTGGGCTCAGAGCCCTTCATGTGAGCTGAGGTTGTAGTTCAGTAATAGACCCTCATCTAGTATGTACACTGTCCTGGACTCAAGCCATGGCACTGCAAGGAAATAGAACCAATCAATCTTTATGTGGTCTACAGTTAGACTATGTATTAAAAAAACCTGAGGAAAATAGTTGCTTGTGCTGTGGTCTATTCAGCAGTCACCCTAGAGGTTTTGTTTCATAGTGAAGTATTGTCATTCACTTTACCATAAGCCAGGGTGGGTCTGGCAGACTTGCACTTTCTACTTCACCTCTGCCATAATAATAGTGTGTAAGAAGTGTGCGATGAACAGAGTTCTCTTTTAGCACATGGTTACATTTAAAAGATGGAACACTGAGCTGGTTGTTTGAACCGTAGGCCCCAGGCTGGGATGCCTCGCCCAACCTTGATGCAAGGGGAGGAGCTTGGTCCTGCCTCACCTTTGATGTGCCATGGGAGGCCTGCCCCTTTCTAAATGGAGGAGGAGTGGATGGGGAGGGTAGATGGGAGGTGTGGGGAGGAACTGTGGTTGGTATGTAAAATAAATTAAAAAAAAATAATAAAAAAGAGGGTGCACAGTCTTTTGCCTGGCTTTTCAAGGCAAAACATAATTATTTCCTGTTGAGGGACAGTTGTGGGGCACTCCTTTATAAAACAGACGGAGATCCAAGGAATAAAGGACAGCTGATTTCTTTTGGTCATTGGTGCCAGTAGGGAAAATATACTAGTATTCCAGCCAGCTGTTTGGCATAGTGGTTCTAAAACCTGTGAGGTACCGGTTAGCAGAGTCAGTCCGAACTGGTGGATTACAGTTTATGTATGTGTGAGATATGTTTGAGGAAAGAAGGCTGAAGAAAGTCTTCATGATGCATCTGAAGTCTGAGCCATTTAGCACAGTAACTTTCCCTTTAATACCTGATGAAAGCTACAGCTTTTTATTTCTTTGTTTGCTAAGACATATTGCGTTTAATCCCATTTAGTAGCAAGAAGAAATAAAGATGAAAGTATATGTCAAATTGAAAGCCAAGTGTTTTCTTTAAGAAAAATCAGTGTTTGTGTAAATTGTTCACTATATTATATTATATAAACATTTATCATCCACTACGAACACTATACACACACACACACACACACACACACACACACACACACACACACACACACACAATCAAAACGAGAATGCACAGATCTGGTAGACCAGTACACAGTTCCACAATTAGGTGTTATTTTAAGAAGACTATCCATAGACTACATTTTTAGTAGGTTCAGCCATAGACAAGACATTTGTATACCACCCTATGAAGATTAAGTTTTGTATGTCTTATAAATTTTTTTAATTTATTCATCTCTTGTAAGTTTCCTTTTTTTAATATAAGAATGATGCCCTGACTCTAATATGGTCATGATTAGCAGAATGCTGACCTCAGGGTTAAATAATATTAGTGTCAGATACCAAATAGAAAGTCATTTAATTTCAATAATGATTAAATCTTCATGCTGTAATTAAACTCAAAGGAAATCTTTTGGGAATTATTTTAATAAAAATATTTCACATTATTGTAAATACCAATTCAATTTTAAAAAGCAACTCTCGAAGTGATCATTGGTGTTACACCGAGAATGCATTTACCGTACCTGGTGAAGAAACAAAGACACAGCAGTCTGAGGACATAGCTCAGTTGGTACAGTGCTTGCCTAGCGTGCACATAGTCCTGGGTTTGGCACAAAGACTGCCATGGTGACAAACGCCTGTAATCCCAGCTCTCAGGAGATGAAGGCAGGACGATCAGACCTTCGGGGTCATCGAGTCATAACGAATCCACACAAATCACAAACCATGAGTAAGTGGAAACAAACCCTGGAAACTCCAAGATGTGTGTGCTGTCAGCATTTACACATGGAGGAAGGGGAGCTATCACAAAGTGATGGGGTAGCTGACCTGGCTGATCATCCACAAATACCAGTGGGGCAGCTGAAAGCTTAGCAGGCCAGTCTGATTACAGCAGCTGACCCCAGACAGCATGTCACACCTCAGTTACAGGTGAGTTAAAGGCCCACCTGAGGCTGGAAGGAGCTCAGTGTGGCCCCTGTAATCACTCCTAGGAGGTAATAGGTCAAAGCTCCCTGCAGAACAGCCCCACACTGAAGAATAGAGTCCAGCTTGAGCAGTCTGCATGATAGACACAAGAGGAAAAGACATCCCAGATGAGAGTTAGGACATGCACAGAACCAGATAATCTCTAATTAAAGGCTTCCGTTTTTAAGTACCTTATCAAAAGGAAAGAAAATATATTTTAGAAGGAGGATTTTTTGAAGATAAAAGTTTAAATGATATTCTAAGTCCAGATTCAAAAATCCAAATTCTAAATCTAAATTCTAACTTCTGAAAGAGTAGGGAAAATATGCAAAAATAAGAGATGAGATGTAAGAGCTAAGAGAATAAGGAGAACTGACTGCCACTACAGACAGTGATGCCATGCCAGACAGGTTATGCCATTACATGTGAGACTGCTAATCTAATATCTCAAAACTAGCAAAGAGTAAGTTTTTTATCCTGTGTGTGTGTGTGTGTGTGTGTGTGTGTGTGTGTGTGTGCGCGCGCAGCTCCTGGGGCATCTGAACTTAGGTCATCGTGTTTGTGTGGCAGACGCTTTACCAACTGATTCATCTCTAGCCTAACCCCAAAACAATTTTAAAAGGTTGAATCCATGAAAGAATAATGTAAATTCAAATTGATTTCAGAAATGAGGTTATCAAGCCCAGGAAAAATTAGAAATAAAAGAAAAATATTTCAGAAATGAACCAAAGTATAAAGAACACAAGCAAATCAATACAGGGTGTAATTCTTTAGAAATCGAAGATGAAGAGCAGCAAGAACTTAAGATCAGAAAGGAAGGAAACAAGGACTGGGCTGTAGCTCAGTGGTGGAGTGCTTCCCCTCATGTGTGAGGCTGTAGGTTCAATTCCAGCACTAGCCCCTCATCCAAAAGGGAAAAGAAGAATAGATGTGAAGGTAGTCAGACAAACAGAATAAAGGCCAAGAAGATCCAGACTGCACACGACAGGAATCCACAGAGAAGACCAATGCAAGAAAGCAGAATAAATATGAAACTATAATAAAATAAAACTGTCTACTTGGAGTAAAATCTACAACTAGAGACGGGCATGGTGGCAACAGCCTTAAATCCCAGCACTGGGCAGTCAGAGGCCAGCGATCTCTGTGAGTTTGAGGCCAGCCTGGTCCACAGATCTACAACTGTGTATAAGGGAGAGGATCACACTGCCACTGTGTATAAGGGAAAGGGTCACACCGTCACTGTGTATAAGGGAGAGAGTCACACCGTCACTGTGTATAAGGGAAAGGGTCACACTGCCACTGTGTATAAGGGAGAGGATCACACCGTCACTGTGTATAAGGGAGAGGATCACACCGTCACTGTGTATAAGGGAGAGGGTCACACCGTCACTGTGTATAAGGGAGAGGGTTACACTGTCACTGTGTATAAGGGAGAGGATCACACCGTCACTGTGTATAAGGGAAAGGATCACACTGTCACTGTGTATAAGGGAGAGGATCACACCGTCACTGTGTATAAGGGAAAGGGTCACACTGTCACTGTGTATAAGGGAAAGGATCACACCGTCACTGTGTATAAGGGAGAGGATCACACCGTCACTGTGTATAAGGGAAAGGGTCACACTGTCACTGTGTATAAGGGAAAGGATCACACCGTCACTGTGTATAAGGGAGAGGATCACACCGTCACTGTGTATAAGGGAAAGGGTCACACCGTCACTGTGTATAAGGGAGAGGATCACACCGTCACTGTGTATAAGGGAGAGGATCACACCGTCACTGTGTATAAGGGAAAGGGTCACACCGTCACTGTGTATAAGGGAGAGGATCACACCGTCACTGTGTATAAGGGAAAGGGTCACACTGTCACTGTGTATAAGGGAGAGGATCACACCGTCACTGTGTATAAGGGAAAGGATCACACCGTCACTGTGTATAAGGGAGAGGGTTACACTGTCACTGTGTATAAGGGAAAGGGTCACACCGTCACTGTGTATAAGGGAAAGGATCACACCATCACTGTGTATAAGGGAGAGGGTTACACTGTCACTGTGTATAAGGGAAAGGGTCACACCGTCACTGTGTATAAGAGAGAGGATCACACTGTCACTGTGTATAAGGGAGAGGGTTACACTGTCACTGTGTATAAGGGAAAGGGTCACACCTTCACTGTGTATAAGGGAAAGGATCACACCGTCACTGTGTATAAGGGAGAGGGTTACACTGTCACTGTGTATAAGGGAAAGGGTCACACCTTCACTGTGTATAAGGGAAAGGATCACACCGTCACTGTGTATAAGGGAGAGGGTTACACTGTCACTGTGTATAAGGGAAAGGGTCACACCGTCACTGTATATAAAGGAAAGGATCACACCGTCACTGTGTATAAGGGAAAAGGTCACACTGTCACAGAACTTTGACTTTTTGCTCAAAGGAAGACTTTTTTTAAATATAAAATACTCTGAGAATTAAGCCTTTGACATCTACTCAAGTGATTTGCGAGGCCGAAAGACAGATGTTTGTCAGTAGCATACAGGAATTCTTGGAGTGCTGTACTAATTGCCCTTCTTTGGCATTTTACTGAATTGAAGTCAGAAAGCCAGAATAATCAGAAGGACAGAAATATAAAGGTTGATGATGACCAGTAATTCTAGAAAGTAAATGTATGATTTTGTGGATCTAAGTATTGGTTTGTCTGTTGGTATCATGTCACAATAAAGAAACCAATTGTAAGTTAAAATTATTTTAATTCAGTCTGGAACTTTAAGCTGGAGATTGCAGAACAAATGATCTGGGTATTAGCATAGATGAATCACAGGAGATGGAACAGTCAGGGAGCAAAGAAGCCCAAGGGTGGGCGAAGGTCTGTGTCCATATAAAACAATCCAAAGAAGCCCAAAGGTGGGCGAAGGTCTGTGTCCATATAAAACAATCCAAAGAAGCCCAAAGGTGGGTAAAGGTCTGTGTCCATTTAAAACAATCCAAAGAAGCCCAAAGGTGGGCGAAGGTCTGTGTCCATATAAAACAATCCAAAGAAGCCCAAAGGTGGGCGAAGGTCTGTGTCCATATAAAACAATCCAAAGCTCTTTAGTCACGATGTACTTCTGAGTGATGAATTATGCGGTATTCAGAAAAGAAAGTCACGATTCCTGTAAAAGTTGCAGTAGCGAGTAACTGAAGGAAAAGAAGGGGGTCGTGGTTCGGAAAGGTCCTGTGTGTGGACTTCCTGAGGAACCCTTAATGAGGTGCACCTGTTTTTATTTTGTGTACTGGTGGAATAAAATGCAGGCTGTCTTTAAAGTTAAATTTGATCCAAAAGAGATCACTGTTCAAAAAGATTTTTATCCTGTAAAAAATACAAAGGAATGGTACCCTGAATGAGGTAAAAAGATAGAAACAGTGAAGATATTGACCGTGAAATAGTTTGTGTTCCAATGTATGGAAAAGTCAGAGTCCTCCCTTTTGTCAGCTTTGTTCTGAATTCACTGCGCTGTTCACCACCTATTATTTTCTAAACTGAAAATATGGCTGTCAGGGAAGTCAGTTAAATGTTACAGCTTCAAATTCAAAGGTTTTTTTCAGATAATGTGAATAAATAAAACAAAATCATAATCGGAAAGCCAATAGTCTAGTAGCAGTAGCTCGTAAACAAGCTTGTAGCAATCTTAGGCAGATTCAAGGATCCTAGGGAAAGTATGTGAAGTACCAAGAATAGTCCACAAGTTCATTTTGCAAGTTAGTTAAATTAATATAAAGAACTTTCTGTTGTCAAATATGTACTTACATGTTACTTAAACTATTTAGAAGTCATTTTACAAAACTTTTTTTTTTTTTTTTTTTTTTTTTTTTCGAGACAGGGTTTCTCTGTGTAGTTTTGCGCCTTTCCTGGAGCTCACTTGGTAGCCCAGGCTGGCCTCGAACTCACAGCGATTCGCCTGGCTCTGCCTCCCGAGTGCTGGGATTAAAGGCGTGTGCCACCACCGCCCGGCTTTACAAAACTTTTTAATCAAATAATTTACTGTCTCTACCAATGTAATAGAC
This sequence comes from Peromyscus maniculatus bairdii, assembly GCF_049852395.1. Classification (NCBI taxonomy): domain Eukaryota; kingdom Metazoa; phylum Chordata; class Mammalia; order Rodentia; family Cricetidae; genus Peromyscus; species Peromyscus maniculatus. Next base: position 47,448,111 of record NC_134866.1, on the reverse strand, counting down.
GAGTTGGAAGAACAGCGATTTCCTTTTAGCACCCTTTGCTATTAAAAGTAAGACTGAGTAGCTGGGAGCAGTGGTGGCGCACGCCTTTAAACCCGCACTCGAGGCAGAGGCAGGCGGATCTCTGTGAGTTCTGGGCCAACCTGGTCTATAGAGTTCCAAGACAGCCAGGGCTACACAGAAAAAACAAAAACAAACAAACAAAAAATGTAAGACAGTGTGTGGGTCTTAGACCTCTCATCTTTCTCCCTTCTCCCTTCCATACTTCAGCAATATATTTCTTCCTCAGTCACTAGACTGAGTTTAGATTGTGACTTGCACACACCTCGCTGGCTACTTTCTCTTCCAGGTACCAGTTTAAATACTACGTAACCGAGGATGCCGTCCTTGAAGCTTCAGACTGAAATAAAAGGAGCTTATTGCCACAGCGGTCCCAATTACAACTTACAGTTTGTGAGATAGATACAAGATCTCTTCTGCTAGACTCACCTTCCAGTTGGTCAGGGGTGTGCCTGGGTTGTTCGCAGTTCATTAGCAGAGTGCCTTATGCACTGTAGGATAAATGAATTGAATGAGGAAGCCAGCTTCCATTTGCTGTCACAGCAGCTTTGTCATTTAGGTGAAAATGCCCCTCCCCCACTTGGTTATTACTATTCTCACAAATGTTGAAAGGTTGAGTGGGTGATGTAACAGATAGCTAATGTCAGTAATAGGCTAATTCTGTTTTCATTTAGGTCAGATTTAAGACGACATGTAAAATGATATTGTAATGTTTTACTTTCTTAAGTAAATGCCTTTGCTTATTTTATTTATTTATTTCTATCACCTTTATTTCTATCACCTTTCCTTTTTTGCAGTTGTGGAGATAAACTTGAAATGATCGAAGATTGAGTTTTTCTGTGTTTGTGCTTTTGTAAATGTTAAGAAATTCCAGCTTATTGAAGTCTGTTAGGATTCACTGTACTTGTTATCTCAATACTTAGGGGTATATGTAGGTCAGCATTCGCAGATAGGAAATGGCCATCAGCAGGTGGACTTCCTGCATTGATCATGTGACTCTCTTGTTGTCAGCATGCTCTCGGGTGGCTCAGATGGTGTGATTGCACTCTATGACCTTGAGAACGGCAGCAGACAGCCCTATTACACATGTAAAGCAGTGTGTACCGTTGGCAGGTGTGTATTTGAAAGTGTAACTTGGGAATATGTAAACAGTTCAGTATGTTTGCATCAAGTGCAGAAATGAAAATAGCAGTCATATGCATGGCATAAGCAAATTTTTCAGTTGAGAGTGATATCCCTTGATGCTTTCTTGAAAACAATTAAAATTCAGTAGATTTTTTTGTCATGTGATTTCCTCCAGACAGTTTTTGTATCAGCTTCCAAATGAAATTAAAAAAAAAACCATTTTGTATCTTTTTTGTTTTGTACCTACAGAGTATACCTCAGTACCTATGGTTTTTAATACCCCTTAGTATAATGTTCATTTATGAATCTTTCAGCTAATTATAAATGCAAACTAAGTTTTCAACTCATGTTAATGGGGAACAGATTAAAAACAGGATGTAATAAATGTACAGACAGTCCTCCCACCAGACACACACACACACACACAAACACACGCATGCACACCTCACACCCATCTTTCTTATCTTGTCTGCTTGCTCAAAAATGAAATGCTCAACTTGAACCAGGCAGTGATGGTGCACACCTTTAATCCCAGCACTAAGGAGGCAGAGGCAGGCAGATCTCTGAGTTCGTGGCCAGCCTAGTCTAGAGAGAGGATTCCAGAACAGACCCAAGGCTGCACAGAGAAACTGTCTCAAAAAATTAAAGAAAAAAATCTCAACTTAAAAATATACCTGCTTGTCCTGACTTCCCTGGCTATTTGATAATTTTTTTTCTGCAGGTCATTTAAAGCTTTTTTGCCGTCTCTCTGATCTGTTCTTAAGTCAACTTTGCCTTAGAGACTAGCTGCCAAGGTGTGCTCTCGCAGGAATCAGCTCGCAGAGCTCAGTAGCCACCCTGCTGTGGTGTTCCCAAAGCACTGGGAAGGCCCTGGGTCATGGTGTCCCTGAGATTTATAATTGTGTATTCACAGTGCTGATTCATTTTAGAAACACATGTTTTGGAAAATCTCTCTGAGGCTCAGCTTGTTTTGTTTTAGAGGTAATTTTATTTGCTCTATCATTCTTACCAAGTTTCTGTGATAATTATTTTTAAAGCATGTTGAAAGCTGTAAAAAAAACTGCTGTGTAAATGGAAAGGAATATAGCTAAAGAAAAAGTTAGGGGTCAGCTAGGTGGCTCAGTGGGTAAAGGCATTTGTCACTCTACCTGATGACCTTAGTTCTGCCCCTGACACCCACATGGTAGGAGAGAACGACCAGGTCCCTTTAGCAAACAACAGCAGTAGGTAAGTTGCTGCAGAGCCTGTGAACTCCCTAGCATGGGCTTTTGACCAAGTTTACAGTACCAGGCACAAACTCCTTTCTGTGGAACAGACCTCAAATCCAGTCTTGACACTGTTCATTCACCACCTTGCCTGGCAGGTTGGTATTGTAGGATTCAGGTCCATTTCTGGGTAGTATCGTTGATGAGTCTTCTCTCCTAGGGGCCTGCATAACACCTCCCCACACTATGAGAGCTAGCCAGCTGGGAGGAGGGTTGCGGGTCAGTTCCAGCTTGACTTCTTCATGTCCTACAACCAAGGTGTACTGTGTCTTCAGCAATACTGTCTTCCTGTCGGGTTAATGATGGGCAACAGAGTAGTAACGATAGCCTAGAGCCTCCCTGAGTGGTGGCACGGTGTGGGACCTGCTTTTTCAGAGGCTTGAGCCGTTCACACACTTCCTTCAACCTTAATCAAAGGAAAAGATAAATTCTAAAGTGCTGGCCTGGAACTCAGAGATCCGCCTGCCTCTGCCTCCTGAGTGCTGGGATTAAAGGTGTGTGCTGCCACCACCTGGCTTTAATTTAATAGTTAATTTTAATTTAATAATTTTAAAATCTAATGTTATCTAAGGTTAAAATTTAACACATTAAGTTTATTAAATAGTGAAATAGATATATTTTATATATTTGACATATATGTATATGTGTGCTATATAATGTTACTCTATGAAGAAATGTGATTTGATGGTTTTTTTTAAGATTTATTTATTTATTTTATGTAGATGACTGCTCTGTCTGCATGTACAACTTTATGCCGAAAGAGGGCATTAGATTCTACTAGAGATGGCTGTGAGCCACCATGTGGGTGGGAATTGAACTCAGGATCTCTGGAAGAACAGCCAGTGCTCTTAACCACTGAGCCATCTCTCCAGCCCGATTTGATGGTTTTTTTTTTTTTTTTTTTTTTTTGGTGTGTAATATAAGTAAATATCTAGTATGTTTGACTTTTATTCCTAAGTTCAAACTCTATGACTTTGCATTTCAAAATGGTTATTTTGCAATATGACTTTAAAAAATAATTTCAGAAATTTATTATTAGTATTTTGGCTTAGGCCACTTTGTAATATTTATTGTTGGTATACTTAGTTTGTTCTTGAGCATTAAAAAGATTCTTCTACCAAAATTCTTACTAAATGTACACAAGAATAACATCATATATAAGAGAGTGATACAACATTGTGTCCTGTTTTAAAATTTAAATTAAAATGTAAATGAGCTTTTGTTTGTATTTCTACAATAAGGACTGGTTTTATTTAAAACAACTCATCAGAAAGTCTATATTGAAATCAAGATTCTTAGAGCATATCCAAGTTGATTCTGCTTATTTTAAATAGAGACTTATTGGAATGACGATTGTATCTCATGAAATTGTGGAGAAAATTAGAGAACCAAACTTACCAAATGAAAGAAAGAAAGGCAGGCTAACTCAGGGAACACAGCCAGGGTCACACTACAGAGGTAATTCCCTTTGAACTTTGGTACATGTGACCAACATAGACCCAGTTCTGCAGCCCTTACTAGTGGCTGACTCTCCTCGGGATTTCTATTCAGACCTGGAGATTCAGAGTTCCAAACAGATCAATAAAGCTCGGCACACAGCTTTGCCCTTGGTGCCAAGGAACAGGAAAAGACAATCCAGAGAGTCCCTCGATTTCTATAGCAGAAAGTAGGTACTTGCTCTCAGCAAAACATAGGTTCCCTGTTTTGAATCCTTAGCAGAAAAAGAAGGAAAGGCTCCTGTGTACTGCCATCCACACATTTGTCTGTCCAACATCTGTATATGCCTCCCACATAGCCTTTAAAAATGCAGTTCTGGCATAACCTAATGTATCTACAATATCAGAATTATAAAATTGTGGGCTCAAGTATACAGTTAACCCATACAAAATGATGGAGAAAGCGGTAAAGTTAGTTAATACACATGCACATGCACACACATACAGAAACATGTGTATGTATAGTCACTACAGACTGTGTATTATGTACATCTGTCTCAAGGCCAGAGCAGGCCTTCAGGACCTTGCCTCTGTTCAGCAGTACAGATGTTCAGGGTCCTTGGTCTAGTATTGAGACTTAGACCTTGGGAATTAGATCCCATAGTGGTCCTGTTTGCACAGAGTTACATAATGGTCTATAAACTTTTTTCTCCCATGTACAAATATAGCAAGCAGTATAATGACCTGTTTACTCATCACCCGACCTTCACAACTGCCAATCACAAGCAGTTTGTTTCATATCCACCACATATTCATTATTAAGGGTTTTTTGTTTGTTTGTTTGTTTTTGTTGTTTTGTTTTGTTTTTTTGAGACAGGTTTTCTCTGTGTAGCTTTGAAGCCTGTCCTGGGACTCACTCTGTAGCCCAGGCTGGCCTTGAACTCACAGAGACCCACCTGCTTCTTGCCTCCTAAGTGCTGGGGTTAAAGGCATGTGCCACCACCGCCCGGCCAGTTTCAGGATTATCTTTAAGTAAATCCCAAATAAGATTATTGCATCCATAATAACTTGTTTGTGTCACTGAAGTGAAGACTTTTTTGGTAAATGTAACCCTAGCACCACTATCTCACATACACAGTAATCCCTGGAATCAAACATCTAGTGTTCAGATTTCCTTCATTATCTCAAAAGTATCACAATGCCAGTTTATTTAAGATTGAGGAAAGTAAGGTGGCATACATACTGTGTTGATGACTGGTTCAGAGAATCCACCCTGTCTTTATAAGCAGGACAGCCTTTCACAAGATGCTATATGTAACTGCATGATGGGTTACGTGAAACTAGCAGATCCCACTGATACCCACCAATTGCATTCTTTTGTCTCAGAGTAAGTTTCTTGGTAAACAGTATTGTGTGGATTCCCATGGCAGTGTGTGAAGCATTCCACAGTTCTAATAATGATAGGTGAGAAAAGAATTGCCAAAGATGTATTTCTTCTAGTAAGGAAAACCACTGCCACCTGCAGGGTGAAAGAAGTCCACTGTAGTTGGCCAACACCCCCCCCCACCCCCCCCCACCCCCCCCACCCCCCCCACCCCCCCCACCCCCCCCACCCCCCCCACCCCGACCGTACAATACAGGAGTGAGTGATACCTGGTATCCCACATGAAGAGCCTTAGGAGAAGGCAAGCCCCCAACATCTCACTGTGGGAACTTAACCTGGAGATGCCTAGACATTCTCTCTCCCCTTCTGAACAGGGGCGCGTGATGTGAGTGCAGCGATCTGTAGCTTCCTGCCCACGTCTGCTACTTTTTTTTTTTTTGGCCATTAGTTCTTTATTAGACCATCAGGTGTTTTAGACAGACACAATATCACACTTTCACAGAGTTAAACAACTGCAACATAAACAAAAGTAACACACCTTAAAATAATATTCTACAACAGAGAAAGAACAAAAGAAAAAAATCCTGCATTGTTACAGGGTTTTACACAATGTTGAATGCTTTCTATATTATTGAAGGAGGTCTGGTTGGCTGGCATGGATTCTCCCATGAAGTCTGGTTACTGCATTGTAACTTGGCTTTTTTTTTTTTTTAATTAATGTCTGCTACTTTTTTCACAGTAATACATGTGAAACTCACTCAAGTCGGCAGTCTCTAAATACCAATTGCTGTTTTGTAGAAGCCATCCCGACGTTCACAAATACAGCGTGGAAACGGTTCAGTGGTATCCCCATGATACAGGCATATTCACATCTAGCTCCTTCGATAAAACTCTGAAAGTGTGGGATACCAATACTTTGCAGGTGAGTACAATAAAACCTTTCCGAATTGCTGTGTACAGTGATGGAAAATTGAATCCTCACCGATACTGGTGTGGTTTCTTGCTAAGGTGTTCTGTGTGTCCGATGTGAAAGCAGCATAGTTAAGGAGAACTAGGTGGTGGGGCTTATATCCTGATTAACTAACTCCTGCTGGTTAACATTCTGACCGTGGGCAAATGCATCTCCGTGCCCTCATCTGCAGACAAGGACCAAGATGGCGCCTTCTAGCACAAGGCCTAGCATGTAATCAGCATTCAAAAGCTTCGCAAATGCCCTTCTTATTTGAAGACCTGGAGCTAAGGAAGAGAATTAGACTGTTCCCCTCTTGATTACAAACTTGCAGGAAAAGGAGGTTTTTATAATATAGCTTAGAAAAAAATAGTAGAGATGAGAATTATATAATTAGTAAAATATAGTTTATAGTACTCCTCTTCCTCAGCTTTATATGAACCTACCTGTAAACTCTCTTTATAGAAATGTGACATCTCTTTAGAGTTGGCATTTCCTGGTCTAGATATTAAGTTCTGTGGTAGCCAGGGATATGTAGCAAGACCCCGTCTTTAAAAAAAAACAAAAACCAACGGAATGAAACATATATGGTAAAGATTAAATGTCATAAACTTCCTGTTTTGACCACAGTGGAGTACCTTGTAGCTAAACCAATCCTCCATTGACAAAACCAGCAAGGTTCTGTTTAAAGGTTCTGAAAACCTAGGAATCTAGACCCTGATAGGATGGTTCTCAGAGAAAAGAAAGGTTTGTAAAAGTAAATTTGACTTTACAAATGCTTCACTCTTGTGTTTTTATGTACAGCGGGAGCCTGAGAAGGCAGGCAGTGAAGCTTTTAAGAGACAGAGCAGCAGCTGCCCATGTGGTATATGCCTATAATTCTGGCATTTGGGAGGCTAAGGCAGGAGAATCATGAGTTTGAAACCAGCATGGACTAGCTTGTGAGTCCTGGACAAAAGAGCAAGACCCAGTCTCAGAGCAGCAACAACAAACACACACAAGGGTGGGTCCCATTCTGGAATGGGAATTGGGTAATTTATGATGTTTGAGGGGTTTGCAGGAAATCCTACTGAAAATAGAGACTTGTGGATCAGTAACATTCAGTTGAAGAGAAAAAGCTTGCATAGAACAAACCCTGAAGGTGACCAGGGCTAATAGGACCAAAGATGAGGCGACAAGCCCTGCAAAAATAGTGAAAAGAAGTAGCCAGAGAGTGAGGGGCACATCCGTACCTCTCGAAACTGGAAGCAGGTGGAAAAGACTGTTTCGAGGACATTGGGGCGAACGGCTGTGTTGAGGAAGCTGACACACCAAATAGAATGACGAGGCTATCAGTGATAATTAAAAAGTAAACAAGGGGGGCTGGAGAGATGGCTCAGCGGTTAAGAGCACTGGCTGTTCTTCCAAAGGTCCTGAGTTCAATTCCCAGCAACTACATGGTGGCTTACAACCATCTGTAATGAGATCTGGTGCCCTCTTCTGGCCTGGAGGCATACATGCAGGCAGAACACTGTATACATAAATAAATAAATCTTTAAAAAAAAAAAAAGTAAACAAGGAAAGTGAGACAGAGCTAAGATTGCAGTGAGTTAAGTCGTAAGTGTGGCCTGGAGAAATGACTCCTCGCTGGCTGCTCTTCCAGAGGACCTGGGTTCAGTTCCCAGCACCCACATGGCAACTCGCTGCTGTCTGTAATTTCAGTTCCAGCAGATCTGACACCCTCACACAGAAATGAACGAAGGCAAAACACCAATGCACATTGTAGATGTAATTCTAAACGGTCTTATTAAATAAGAAACACAGTGCCAAATAAAGAGTTGAAAGCCCAGAGATTGAGCAGTAGCTGTCTTTTTCCTGAGAGAGACAGAGAGACCTCCTTCCTGTGTCCTGTCTTTTTATTGCCTTTCTGTTCTGTCTTCTCATTGGTTCTAAACCCAACCACATGACTTACTCGTCACTGCCTGTCTGTACAGACCTCCAGGTCTCTATGGTTTGTACTGAGATTAAAGGTTCGGGTCACCGCTAGGCTGTGTCCTTGAACACACAGAGATTCTGCCTGCCATGTGATCGGATTAAGGGCGTGTGCCACCAACGCCGGACTTCTGTTAAATGGCTTGCTCTTAGCTCTGATCTCCACGCATTTATTAACATACAAATAAAATCACATTTCAGCACAAATAAAATATCACCATAGCACATAAAATAAAATTAAATAAATTAGTTTAAAAAGTAATTAAATAAATTAGTTTTTTAAAAGAAATGGAAAATGATTAAAGATTGCAAAAATTGATGTGAAGAAGAGGAAAGAAAATTGAGGGGTAGTGTAGGGTGAAATAAGCTTTGTTTATTTTGTCCTGAGGGATACTAAGATGAAGGGGACTTGACTTTCAGTGCTGCTGGGAATGACCCAGTAGAGATATCAGAGCTAACCTTAGACCAGATTGCCACAGTGGTGAGGGGGTCTGAGTGCAGCAGAGGGATTAGCTTGTGAAATGGGAGAAGGACTGTTTCCACTAAGAAGGGCAAAAGCTTAAGCAGAAGTGACTGGCTGTGTGAGAGATTGGGAGATTTCTGATTCAGTGGCTTTCATTTTCTCTGAACTAAAAGATCTGATCACCTGTTGTGAATGTGTAGAGATGTTTGTGGATGAGGAGGAAGTTGGAAATGCTACAGGATATTGTAGTCAACTAGTTTAGAGAAATGGTACATGGTAGGCTGGCAGTCACTACTAAAGCCTGGTGGTAGTGAATGCAACTAGGAAAAAAATGATCAGGAAAGAACGCTAGGGACTCGGGAGCTTGTTCAAGAGCCCTGGAGTAGTTGGTCAAGAAAGTCAAAAGGATAGATGCTATGGTTACAGATAACTGCAATTTATCCTTCCAAAGGAGTGTGATTAGCAGATCCTGGAAACTGCGGCCATGTGGCCTGGAGAGGCAGGTTGCTAGCTAGCTAAATTGTCGATGGAGATGCTAGCCTACTGGAGAGGGCTGGTGAGGCTTGTCTTTCCTTAATTTCTAGGATCTGTTGTGTTTTAGTTGATAAATTGCTAGCAATCAATTAAAAATATGTGTAAAATGTGGGAAAGAGAATTTGTTGCTTCGATTTTACACATTTTTAACATCTCTTGTTTCCCAGGCTGCAGATGTGTATAATTTTGAGGAAACAGTTTATAGTCATCATATGTCACCGGCAGCCACCAAGCACTGTCTGGTAGCAGGTGCGTACACATCCTTTTGCCTTTTAGCATATAGGAAACTCCCATTTTAGGGCTAGTTAGTTAAAAATTTTAACCCAGGGAAAGATTATTTTAAACATAAACTAGTTAGTGTAAGTTCAGCACACGCTATTATCTAGGATTCAAGGACTGAGAGTATCAAGTCTCTCTCCTTTTCTTTTCCCTCAGCTTGTGTCTGTTCCCTGAGGAGTTCCTTTGAGGCACTAAACTTTAAAGTATTTTATGTGAACCAGATATGGCAACTTGGACTGGTGAAGTAGCTCACTGGGTAGGGCTGTCCGCTGCCACGCCTGATACCTAGCATTTGACCCTTGGAGCCCACGCGGTAGGGCAGAGCTGACTACAGCAGCTTGGGCTCTAACTTTGGCACGCACTGACCCATCACACACACACAAAGGAAATGTCCTTTTGTTAATTTATAACTTTTCCAGTTAACAGCTGGAGGGACAGCAATAGTCTTAGCTAGGGAAAACAGCTGCTGAAATTGAATGATTTCATGTGGTAAAGTGACAAAGAGCTATACACACACTCAAGTGCTGCTAGAGATTTCCTGTGATGTATTCCTGTGGTTACCTCTCAGTTGTCTCTGAACTAGCCCGACAGCCTATGCAGATCTGTAGCTGTTGGAATGAGAGTAGGCTGTGGAACACCCAGTTCTCAAGAATAAAGTGCTAACACAGGAACACTTCTCTACTCATAAATGTTCAAGATGGTTTAGATGTTTGTAAATGTATTGTGACATACATTTTATATTTCTGTGTAGATACAATGGGAATATCGTGATTCTTAATGGTGATTTGCTGGGATCTTATAATTTAAAATGAATATTATATAAAATCTTTTCCTTTTTTTTCTCTTTAACAGTTGGTACTAGAGGACCCAAAGTACAACTTTGTGACTTAAAGTCTGGATCCTGTTCTCACATTCTACAGGGTATTATTTTTTTAAAAAATTTGAAACAACTACTACTTTGAGTAAAGTACTCAGTAAAGAGAAACACTACTAACAATGTGTTCTTTGTCAGTGATGTGACTGATGCATTTTGTGCTAGTTGTTAAGTCACAGAGAAATAAAAGTCCTTCTGTGCATTTTTCTTGTCAGACCGAACTATTGAGACATTTCTATGAACAATGACTGTAAGGGAAACTTGGGATATGGAAAATAGAAAATCCAGCTTCAAGCCTTCAGCTGTTTCTACCTTTAAAATAAATGAGTAATGAAACTTACGTCATTAGATGTGTCTTGTGTCAACCATTTAATAATGTGGCTATTGAGGAAGCTTTGTTCTTAATATTTAAGTCTTTTCTCTTCAGTACAGATATTTTAGAAAAAGTCTATGAAGCAATACTTTGGGGAAACTATATTAATATAAATAATTTTATTCATTTGTAGCCATATAGATCACCTAGTTCTAAACAATGAAATATTGGAATATAATTCAGAAGTACACATTATTTATTAATCTCTGAGAAACATTATAAATATACCAGAAAAACTTGATGGAATGGGTAGTCCTTTTTTTTAGTTTATTTTATTATTTTACGTGTATGAGTGTTTCCCTGCATGTATGTAAGTGGTGCAGCACATGTGTGCCTGGTGCCCTTGGAAGTCAGAAGAGGGCGTCAGTTTCCCTGGAACTGAAGTTAGTTTTGAGCTGCCTTGTGGTTGCTGGGAACAAACCCCAGTCCACTGCAAAAGCAACAAGGCTCTTAACCACTGAGCCAATTCTCCAGCTCAGTGGGTAGCAATGACATTATTATTAATAATAACTGTTGATTAAAAAGCTAGGCAGATGAAAATGTCTGGTTTGAATAGTTCCATTAGGTAAAACTATTCTATGTATTTATCGTCTGTGTTTTCTAGAAACAAAACTGTTAAAATGCTTTTTTCAATCAAGTTTTTTCTTTTGTAACTTTATAAGAAGTTATAAAATACTTTATGTCTTTAAAATGGTTATGTTTTATTGCCATGCATTTCTATTATAGAGATAGATGCCTCAGTTGTGTGGACTGATTGATACAAATTAGTAATTGTATTTTTTCCAAAGCAGAAGCCAACCCTTTTATATTAACAGGTCCTGGGTTAAAAACCTCCCACTAGTCTCACATTAGGATTTAAACGTAGACACTGCAAGCTGAAGAAGCGATCATATCTTCACTGCTGTTCATGCTTGCTGTTTTGTGAGTTAGGCAGAATTATTGGTGCCCTACATTTTGTTTGCTTGGTTTTTTAAAATATTTTATAAGACCTTTTATACACTTGTATTTACAGGTCACAGACAGGAAATATTGGCAGTTTCCTGGTCACCACGCCATGACTATATCTTGGCAACAGCCAGGTAAAGTGCAGTATACTTGGTTTTATTATTAATATTAATAATTAGAAGCATTTTGAAAGGTTGCATTTTCCTAAGATATACATTTTGTTGTATATAGTTGTTAGTACCTGGAAATGAAATATTGAGTAACAAATTTCAGTTTATATCAGCAAAGAAAATTTGCTTTGCATCTTTTGTGTGTGTGGTATGTGTGCACATGTATGTGTGTGTAAGCCAGGGTTTGACACTGGGTGTCTCCCTCAGTCGCCTTCCACTATATTGGTCATCCACTGCTCTCAACTGAGCTTTGAGCCCATCAGGTCAGGTAGGACTGGCTTGTTTCCATATCCCCAGCTCTGGGATTACAGAAGCACACATAAATCCGTGCTAGCTGATTTATGCAACTACAGAGGGTCTCCTGCTTTCTCTTTGTTCTAAAAGGTGAAAGCCTTCAAGATGGATGGTCATGCAAAGGAGGGCCCTGGGTAGATGGTCCCCAGGTAAAGCCTGCAGCACCAGTGGGAGGGCCTGAGTGCAGGTCCCCGCAAAGCCAGACGCAGCTGTGTGTGCCGCTAGTGACACTTGTTGTTCCCTACATGGAAGTGTAACACTACTCACTTAAGGCGGCCGTTTTTAGTTTCTTTAACTCAACATTTTTGCTCTGATACAAAGTACCCACCTATCTGTTGATTTAGTTGTTAGTATTTAATGGCTACTACCTGTTCCAAATATTGCACTAGAGACACAGGTTGATCATGATGTCAGAAAGACCAGTGCCTACAGAACATCCTGGAATGCCTTAGTAGCAGTAGACCTTCAGTAACTAGTACAGGAAGAGGTCCACGGTGTGAGTGGGGGCTGTTCAGTGGAGGGAGAGATAGTAGAGTAGACCTTCGGTAACTAGGACAGGAAGAGAGCAGGACTGCTTGCCCTCTGTCAGGTTGAACGGTGTGAAGGTGGGGGCTATTCAGTGGAGGGTGAGATAGTAACGATGTGGAATGACAGGCTCTGCGAGAGGAGCAGGCTACAAGTACATAGGACCGCTGGACAATTGTGCTCAGTTCAAGAAACAGACTACAGCTTTACCAAGGTTCGGAAATCTAAACATCACCTGACACAGACAGTGATTTTGGGAGTCTAAAGGAAAGTACCTCAACATATGGAAGTTGTTGAGAAAATCTCTCTCTCTCTCTGTCTCTCTCTCTGTCTCTGTCTCTCTCTCTCTCTCTCTCTCTCTCTCTCTCTCTCTCTCTCTCTCTCTCTCTCTCTCTCTCACACACACACACACACACACACACACACACACACACACACACACATTGTAGGAAGGATCATTGACCTGAGGAGGTAAAAAGTATGTGATGTCGGGCTGGAGAGATGGCTCAGCCGTTAAAGGCTAGGCTCACAACCAAAAATATAAAAAGTATGTGATGTCTGAGGTACAGCAACGTCTAGACTGTAACTATCAAAAGACGTCTAGGACTGAAAAGGTGGCTTAGACAGTTGCTGCCGAGGCTGCCAGCCTGAGTACATTCCCCAGAACCTGTGTGGTGGGAGGAGAGAACCAGCTCATGGAAGTTGTCCTTTGATCTTTTGGTGTGAGCTCATGCACGCATGCATGCACGCACACGAACGCATGTAAATAAGTAAAATAGAGTTTTTAAAGAATATTGTTAAGGTCCTTAAGAAGACATGATAGATGAATGGATCAGATTGGGATCACATGTTATTACTGGGTATTTTTTAGAGGAGAAATTGATACGTAATCTATCTTGGCCTTTGTTGTTTCACTTGAAAGATAGTGAAATGTCTAGTTTCTAGAAGATAGTAAGTATAGTTTTCTAGCAAAGACTTATTTGAGCACAAAAAGCAAATGAAAAGATACATAATAAATCATTATGTATCTTATTTTCAAACTTTTAATATCTTGTTTAATAAAAACAAGATATCCCAAATTGATACGAAATAAATGCTTAAACAATGAGATTCCTTATTAATATCTTGTTTAATAAAAACAAGATATCCCAAATTGCTACGAAATAAATGCTTAAGCAATGAGATTCCTTAACTGCATGACTGTCTAGGTAGCACTTGAAAAATAATAGAAAATATGTCATAATTAGTGTGATAGCAGAATTTTTTCCTTGTGATCTGATAAGAAAAATTACCTTTCTTTGCTATTTTGGGGGACTGCTGAGTTTGACTATTGAATATTTGCTGAAAATAAGGATACAGTACAATTGTGGGAATATATTGTGCTATAGAGTGAAACCTCCGTGTTCATGCTGGCAAAGTAAAGAGTGGAGTCATTACCCTAGCTATGTTATGTCGACATAAGAGTTAATTTTTTTCCTCAGTGCCGACAGTAGAGTAAAATTATGGGATGTGAGAAGAGCATCAGGATGTTTGCTCACTCTTGATCAGCACAATGGGAAGAAGTCACAAGCTGCTGAATCAGGTAACAAAGACCACATTCATATAGAAATACAGTCATGGAGCCTGGCTGTGGTGCCGCACGCCTTTAATCCCAGCACTAGGGAGGAATAGGCAGGCAGATCTCTGAGTTCAAGGCCAGCCTGATCTACATAAGCGAGTTCCAGGAAAGGCACAAAGCTACACAGAGAAACCCTGTCTCGGAAAAGAAAAATACAGTAATGATTTTTATGGTGGCTTTTTATAAATTGAAATCAAATAATAAGTACATATTGACGAGTTAAAAATTATTATTATTATTATTATTATTATTATTATTATTATTATTATTATTATTTTGTAAATGGCATTCACCATGAATCGGTTTCTAAAATTGTGGTTTAGTTTCTCCTAAGATCCAAATAACTTTGTGGACTTCTTTTGCCTCCAAAGTTTCAAACATAAAAACTCCTCGTGCAACTTGGTTTGCAATATTTTTGCTTTAAGGCCAACTGTGTAAATTCAGTTTTACACAGAAAGCTACAGTAAATTTAAAAAATAGTGATGTTTTGTGCCTTCATGTCCCCATAAAAACTATAAGTTGTGGTGATTGTAAGTCAGGTGTGATCCCTGGAACATTGCGGCTCAACTGTGTTTTCATAAAGGATCTCATTCCTGTGGAGTGGTGTCCACTCATCCTAGACTAGAAGTCTATGGGATGACCGTGTGATGAAATGGGATAGAACTTCTCGGCTGTTGTTGTTTTTTATTGTAAAAGTGACACACATTTTTATAAGTCTGGGACAATTTTCCTTCCCCTGTTAGACTTTCTCTTGATAGAAAACACTAATATTTTCCTTCCTTTTTTTAAAATTTCTTTTCTCTCTTAATAGTGCTGGGGACTGAACCCAGGCTGGCATAAAACAAATGTCCCTCCTTCCTCCCTCTGCCTCCCAAGTGCTGGGATTATAGGCATGCACCACCATTGTAGATTTTTAATACTTTGTCAAATGGTTTCTAGGTTAGAGGGAAATATATTAAAGGGTTGAAAGGTGTTTAAAATTTTGGCATTAAGTTTTGCATTTAATTGAATTAGATAATACAGTTTAGTTACTGAAAAAATGATACTTGGCAAGTATTTTGCCTATCCTTTTCTTCTATATTCATGGTTCTTTTCATGTAGCTTATCTTACTTACACAGCCTAAAGGTTGGTTAATTTTGAGTATGTTCAACTTCTATTTTAAGTAATTTGTTAGTTATTCTTTAACGTGTTTCAAATAAGCTTAACACAGAAAAAGGTAAACTGGATGTGTTTTCGTTGCAGCCAACACTGCTCACAATGGGAAAGTTAATGGCTTGTGTTTTACAAGTGATGGACTTCACCTGCTCACTGTTGGCACAGATAACCGAATGAGGCTCTGGAATAGCTCCAATGGGAAGAACACACTGGTGAGAGACTTGAAAGGACCTTAAACGGGTCTGTGTTGTACATCTCATGTGCATTCATATACATAGTATTACATTTACTATAGAGGGGACTTCATTTCTTCTCTTGAGTCACAGCTTTAGGCATGAACAACTAATTCTCAAGATAGGCAAGCCACCCCACCTGGCACCCCTGGCACATTCCTTACTCTTACTGTGGTACTGTTGCAGTAGGGTGTACTCAGAGCTTCTCATTGAAAGATTGAGAACTGCTGCAGATGAAGTTACCAACAGTCAAATTTTACATTTAAAATGAGTCATCTCCTTTTCTTTACCCATCCTTTCTAGCTAATAATTCTCTGTAAAGTACTGGAGGGGTCACTTTGACTACTACTGTTATAGTATTTCTGATGCTAATACTGTCAGGAGTGTCTGTGTGTGCGTGGTGATGGGCACAGGTCTGCAGGCTTGTGCCTGCCAGGCCAGCACTGCACTGCTAACTGCATCCTCCGCCCCTCTGTGTAGCTGTGTGGAGTGGCCCTTGAATCAGTCTGAGGAAGGCTTGGGCAAGATGGAGAGCCAGTAAAGGTCTTTCAGTAGAGAGGTGTGACAGGATCATCCTGGAAAAGTGTTCTACAATCTGTGTCAAAGTTTCATGTGATAAATACAAATGGTACTGAACACATGTCCACGGTTAATATGGTTTATTCCATGTGTGTCCCCTGTGGCGTGAGTGCTATGCCTTAGGGGTTTGCCAGTGACATCTGGAATAGTGGGTTTAGAGCAGAAAGTAGAGTTTTTAATGGGCTTGACTAAGTAAGTTATTCATAAAGTGATACACAAGGCTAACTTAGACTCTCTCCTACAAAGGACACTTGGAGGGACTGGAGACACTGATCCCCAAAAGTCAACTCTGGGGAGAAACCTTGTCTTAAAATTTGTAAATGACTTGCAGATCAAAAAACAAATTCCACCCTGATTTACTTAATTAATACTCTTTTCAGTTTGGGTGTCATCGTTTTGTAAACCATGGATACTGTCTGCCTTAAAAAACAACAACAACAACAACAAAAAACGTTAAAAATGTAGTGCTGAGCTGCCAAATAGAGGGCAGAGTGTAGTGATAATTGTGTGTTTTTGCCTTATTTGTATAAATATGTGTAAGAACGCATTTCTAGTATGTTTAATTATGAACTATATAAAAATATTGAGCTTACATATTAAGCTTAGTAAAGCTTAATTTCTTATTTTTTAGATAACAAATAGAAATAGAATTTTTAAGATTTTCCCTTCACCTGATCCTTAATGGATCTTTAATGGTTAGTGATATAATCTCTCCGGGGTTTGAAGTCTGGAGAACATGCCTTAAAGTATAGAGCAAATTCCTGCAGAGCAAGTTCATAAGGAGACAAGTTTGGCACAATGAAAGAAGAGAAAAATTCAGAGTGGGAATTGGTGAGGTCTGTCGTTATTGACACTATCTGTCATATTGTGATGACATAGAGAACCGAGACTGGTCATTAGCACAACCCTTCGTATTGTGTGATGACGTAGGGAACCGAGGCTGGTCATTGGTGCTGTCTTTCATACTGTGTGATGACGTAGGGAACCGAGATTGTTCATTGGTGCGATCTTTCGTATTGTGTGATGACGTAAGGAACCAAGACTGTTCTTTTTTTCATTTCATTTCGTTTAAGCTAGCCACAGTACTGTTAGTTTCCCCTTGTGTCCCTGCTGGGCTTGTGTCTGTTTAATTACGCTAATATCCTAACTGTTCCTAGCTTCTCCCAATGGACGTCTTTCCCTGATTCCTCCATGCTTTCGTATTTTTCCAACTGAACAACGCCTTCACCTCTTGTATAAGTCGTGCATCCCAGCTCTCCAGCTTTGCCACTCTCCCATGTCCTCACCTTTAGTCTATTAAACTCCATAGGATTTAGATCTGCCCACTCCCTTTCCTTTCTATTCTGCTGCACACACTGTGGCCTTCTCTTTAGAATACCCCTCCTGCTGCTGCTTCTCAGCTTCCAAGGTTCATCTCAGGCTCAGCCTGGCTTTGATTCTTCCACCCTATCTTAGAAGCTCCCAAAACACCCAGGGCTTATTTGTCTTGCAGTGCACTGTGACCGTCTCTTCATACAATGAAAGAAAAATGTCACAACCAAGTGTTTCAGTGGTTCGGTTAGTGTAGTTCAGAAGCAGTATTTGAGTCTGACATTTACTGGTCAGGATTCATTGGTCAAATTAGTTAGCCTTTCCAGGTGTTCACTCCTTTCTGCCCTCTCCTCTGTGATGTTTCCTGAGTCTCACGGGGTTGATACAGGTGTCCCATTTGCGTGACTAAGCATGCAACAGTCGCTTGTTCTCAGCACCCGATCAGTTCTGAGCTTGTGCACTCCTGCTGTCCACTACAGAAAGAAGCTCCTCTGACCGAGATTGAGAGCAGCACTGAAGTATGGGTGTAAACTCGGATATTTAGAAGGCTGTGTGCTGCCATGTCCATTTAGTAATAGTAGATCTCCTCTAGGACGTATGATTCCCACAGCCATAGGCTTTTGATCGGGTTTACAGTAACAGTGGCCTCAAATCCACTCAGAAAATGGTTGATTACCCAAGGATCTTTCATGCTGCTATTACTCCAGTGGGCACACCTGCCGTGGCAGGTTGGTGTTATTGCATTCAGGGTTCATCACTGGGTAATACCATTAGGTACTTTTCTCTCCCAGAAGCCTGCATAGCACCTTCCAACACTATGAAAGTTCACTAGCATGAAGTTTCTGGATCAGTTCTAACTTGGTTTCTCTATGAATGCATCCAAAATGAATGGCATCTTCAGCAATAGGATCATACCATTATGATGGGCAACCAAAAGCAATGGCTACACTGTATCCTTTGTTGCTTTAAGGACCTCTGGGGTCTCGATGACCAGTAACTTGTAGGAAAGTATCCCATGTCTGGCACTGAGATTTTTACTTCACTGTGTCTTCTGTGGGAGGCAGTGTCCACCCAGGCATGGTACCTGTGTTCAAAGTCCTTTAGTAGTAGGTCTCCATAAGGATATTTCAGACAGCCTTAGTGTTCACTAACCCAACTCCCTCCTCCTCCTGTTCCTTTCCCTGTTCTCATGTTAACGACCAGTAATCTTTCCTATGTGTGTGTTCTGCTCTCCCCTCACCCCTAAGCTCCTGCCCCTCCCTGAAGATGGCCCATTCTAGCTTCTAGAGCCACACCTCCCCATAGTCAAATGGTACAGACTGGCTCGTCAGGTGGAAGTGAAAGAATGTTCTTGCTAAGTAATTCTTCTCAATTAATACGTCTGGACATAACGGCTGGCTACCTTCACTTCCCGAGTGCTCTCGTGTGCATGATGTCATTTGTGTTTTTACAACGGCACTATGGGACATGGTGGTGGGTCCATTTAGCAGATTAGAGGATGGGCACTTAGAGGTTAGATCTGAGTGACCCCTCTAACAAATAGATTTCAAAACTCAAGTCCAGTGTTCCATGTACTTCACTGCTGCTGCCACAAGGTGGCTGAGGCACAAGCTTATCTCAATTTTCAGTTGTTTGCCATTGTGCTGTGTTGAGTCCTCTGGGCATATTACTCTCTGCTGCTTAATTGTTTCCTTAAGAGAAATTCCCAGGAGCAATTACTAGATCAAGAAGTAAGGATATTGTCATTGTTCAGTGAGTTAGTTGTGGTAGAAGTGGAGATTGGACCATTCAGCTGCACACTTAGAGTGATTGTGGTAGTCCCACGTACAGTGGGTTGGTTTTGTTACAACACATTCTTATGAAAAGTTCAGCCCACCCAAAAGAGACATCTTGCTATTTTTTTGTACTAAACCATTTGTCTTGTTTGAAGGAATAGCCAAATTATGACGCCAGTAACATGTTCTCCTTACTTTTTATCAATATGAAGGTTTCTTAAAATTTTAGCCAAACCAGAAGCTGGGAATTTAGTAAAGTTAGAGGTCTCACCTAGCATCCATGAGGCCCTGAGTTTTGTCTTCAGGTACCAAAAGGAGAGGTGTATGTGCGGGGGGTGGGGTGGGGGACGGATTTTTGAAAGTTTGACTGTCGGGAATAATTCTTCAAGTTGACTTAGCTGTATCATCCCTCCCTTGAGGGTTTATTCACAATTTCTATTCCCTCAAATATAATGTGTGTTTGTATCATTGACTCTTGTTTTTATTAAGACATTAGTTTCTTTAAATTTAAAGGCCCTCTCTATATAATGTGATAATAAGAGAAAGAAGTATTTTTTTTCAGTCTTTGTTGCTTTTTTAACTGAGACTTAAAAAATGAGTAACATTATGATTTAAATTCTGCAGGTGAACTATGGCAAAGTTTGTAATGATAGTAGGAAAGGACTGAAATTCACCGTCTCCTGTGGCTGCAGCTCAGAATTGGTTTTTGTTCCATACGGTAGCACCATTGCTGTTTATGCAGTTTACTCAGGAGAGCAGCTAACTCTGCTGAAGGGCCATTATAAAAGTGTCGACTGCTGTGTGTTCCAGCCTCACTTCCAGGTGAGAATGATACTGATGGGAATTGAAAACGAGTAGATGGCTGGTGTATGAAACAGGAAGTTGTGGTCTATTTTCAAGTGTTATATGCTTTTAAACATTATGGAGTATGATACCAACAATTCACCTTTGAAGTAGTATTTCTTCAATAGAGATTAATAGAACCTGATTCTCAGATGGCATAGGAAGTGTATATGAATCAGTACAATGCTGTGCAATCGATTGGGATATGTTGTCTTTCCCTTTGAATATGAGTGCCACTTAACCATTCGAAATGTAATCAAATACTTTTTCATGAATAATCCTTTAGTGTGTGTGTGTGTGTGTGTGTGTGTGTGTGTGTGTGTGTGTGTGTCCTTTAGTATATAGTATATATCTATATATGTATATATATACACATGTATATAAACTATATATGTTTAATTTCAAAATATAGTATATCTTGGTTTATCTATGTGTGACTATATTGAAATCTGAAATCAGTTACTTCATTTCTTTATTTTCTGCCAGAGGCTGATACAAGTATGCCTTTGCCATGGGTAGATACTGAAATGGATAGTAAAGTATACCTTTGAATTAATGCAACTCACATCATTTTTCACACTTATTTATTTGTGTGTGGGAGGGCACATAAGGGCATGTATGTGGAGGTCAGAGGATAACTTACAGGAATTGATTCTCTCCCTCCATCCTGTGGGTCCTGAGATCAGACTCGGGTCGTCTTAGCAGGAAGTGCCTTTGCTCACTGAGCCACCTCAAGAGCCCCACAGAATTACTTCAGTGCTTACATTAGTTACTTTTCCTATTAATGTGACCAAAATCCATAACCAGAAGCAGCTTCACGAGGGAGCGGTTTATTTGGGCTTCCAGTTAGAAAGTACACAGTTTGTGATGGCGGGGAAGTCAGGCGGCAGGGATAATGCAGGTGGTCTCTGCATCCGCAGGCAGGAGGCAGAGCAAGGGGAATGCTGACGTTTGCCTTGCTTTCTCTTTTTACTCCGTCTAGGACCCCAGCCTCCGGGATGATAGCACCCACATTCATGGTGGGGCTTTCCCTCAGCAAACAAACCTTTCTGGAAACATCTGCGTAGAAACAACTAGAAGTATTTCAGTGTGATTCCAAAGCCAGTCAAGTTTGCAGTGAAGATTGCCATAGTCCATATGAATTTTGTTTACCACCCTTACTTTTCTCTAGTCAAAGAAATTTTTTATTTCTGTTGTATCAAAGAAAACAGTCCCTCTGGGGCACAACCAAAATTTTAAACAAGATATTCTGACTACAGAGTATGATGTTCTTCTAGGCAGGAGCTTATTAGCAAAGAGGCCTAGAAGTTGGTTAAAACTGTACCAAGAAGGGTCTGGAGAGATGATTCAGCAGTGAAAAATTTGCTACTCTCACAGAGGACCTGGGTTCTTAGCACTCACGTGGCAGCTCATAACCATCTATAACTCTGGTTTCAGGGAATCTGATAACCTCTTCTGGCCTCCTCTATTACCAGATACATGCATGATACACATACATTCCTATAGGCAAAACACATATATAAACAAACAGTACCAAGTAAGCTGGCTGTGGTGACACAGACACCTGTAACCCTGCATCATTCTGGATTATTGTCCGGAGTTCAAAGTTGGCCTGGGCTACCTAGCAAGTTTCCAACTAAAAACAAAAAAATATTCTGAGACAGACTGCCCTCAGTCGGACCCCTGGGATTGGCTGTCACCTGGAAATGCTCTGCCTGTGTTCATTTGTTTTGTTCTGCTTTGTGTTTTGAAACAAGATCTCATATAGACCAGGCTGGCCCCAAACTTGCTATGAAGCCAAGAATAATCTCAAACTCCTAATCCTCCTGCCTCCAGTTCCCAATGCTTGGATTGCAGTCATGTGCCACACTCTCAGCCAAATACCATGTCTTTATCTGCTTCAAACTCAGAAAGATTTAGTTGCTGAACACATTGGAAAACACTATGTATTTACTTTACTGCATGATGAGAATGTTTTCAGTTTGTTGGGAAAGGGAGTAAGCATTGTTCAGTGGGAGCAAAGAGCATGTCCATAAAGATATTGACACACACTGCATCAGCCCACGAGTCCTCTATGTAGTAAATGTCTCAGCAGACAGGGTGGGGTCTTGAAGCTTTTGAAGAATAGCCAGGTAGACAGCTGTAAGCTAAATGGAACTTTTGGCTTGTTTTCGTAGAAACTCGTGTTTTCTTCATTGAAGTCAATGTTGTAGATGCCTCAGTTTTGGGCAAAGAAAAGTTATTATATATTTTACTGTCTCTAACACCTTTAGTGTTAGAGAAATATGATTATAAGTATTGACAAAGCTAGTAAGGCATTGAATTTCTGTAAGATTTTCTCACTGTTTGTAAGCTCTAACATATCCTGGTATTGTTTTAAAATATAAAATACAGCTTCATATTATATTGGCTATTCCTGAAAAGATTCCAGTAGGACAGGGGAGTGGATGCTCTCATCTGTAGAAGATACAAATGGGTACAATACTTTTGGAGAATGAAATCTCAGGATATAGCCAAAAGATTTGTAGCATCTCTAAGAAGTTAAACCAATGACCTGCACAGAATTTAAAGACATCACATTTTAAAAAACTGAAGAGCATCATCATATTTTGTTTCATGAATAGAAATTAAATTAATGGAATTAATCTAACCTAACTTAATTAACCTACTTAGTCTGATCATTTCAAAATGGATACAGCCCGTTTCCTCATGATACCAGCTTTAAATTGATCAGCAGTCAGTCTTTGCTTTCTCTGTTACAGGAACTGTACAGCGGTAGCAGAGACTGCAATATTCTTGCTTGGGTACCATCTTTATACGAACCAGTTCCTGATGACGATGATGAGGTAAGTGGTACTTTTACCTAATGTGCAGTGATTTCTAATAATGAGGATTAGTGTTTTATTTATGTGGGAGAGACTGGCAAAGCAGTTCTTGCTGTTTTCTGGCTATACAGATAATTTGTTACCACACATCTATAAAAATTTAGAAAAATATTAAAAGAAGAACATAATTTCTCAATTTTAATTAGAAAAGACTTTTTATTTACTGTTTTTCCTTGGTATTGTTTTTTTTAAAAAACAATAGTTAACTCAGTCATATAACTTAGAGTCTTCTCTCATTGACATGATACAGTAACCCCCATTCATATCATTAATAAGTATCTGGAAACTTTTTTTCATGGGGAGAGGGTTTGAGACAGTTTCTCTATGTAGCCCTGGCTGTCCTGGAACTAACTCTATAGACCAGGCTGGCCTTGTACTCACAGAGATCCACCTACCTCTGCCTCCCAAGTGCTGGGATTAAAGGTGTGCACCACCACTGCCTGGCTACTATTTAGAAATACTTTTAATGAAATGGTATTCTGTCATTTGTATGTTTAAATATTTAATTGTTTCTGATGATTGTCTTAAACAGCATCAATGTAAATATATTTTCAAAAGTGTTCATATTTCTAATTAGTTTTAGGATAGACTCCTAGAATTAGAGTTATCTTTCTTGGTTGTTTGTTTGCTCCCTGTGTGGCTTAAAGCCACCAGGACACAAGTGACCAATTCAGTTCATCCTCTCTTTGGCTATTCTGAAGACTTTGGGCTTCACAGTGAGGGCTGCTTAGGGGGCTTTTCCTTCCCCAGAACTCCATACCACACTGGTGACAGGGGCAGCATTTACTCATGTCTGTTTACTGACCAGATCCACAGTTTACCACGGTTGGCAGGTGGACATAAGCTCTGGTTCCGCTTTAAGTGGTAAGACCACAGACCAACTTTACCAAAGTCACATGAGGTCATTTGTCTAAGTTGATCCTGTGGTGACACATGCATCCATCATTACCTTGGCCTTCTGGGTGCTTGTGATGCCTGCTTATCGGCTACGGCCCTGGCTCACGTAGCCACAGAGTTTCTGGCTCTTCCTCAGTCTGGATGGCATGGCACCTGTGGGAAGGAAAGAGATGGAGTTAACTTTTGAGTTACTATGTATGACGTCTTAAAATCTGTCTGTTCATAACATCAGATCTTAGCAGATCACACTTAGATCAGCAACCTCACTATGCCTGTCTCAGGGTAGTATGACAGTGTGAATAAAAAGCCTCAGGTAAAGGTGTTAAACAGAGGAGGATGCAAGAGTCCTGCCCTGAAGTAGTAGCCTCTCATTTTAAATTTACAAAAAGTAGTAGTATAATAAAGTAGTATTTTTAAATTGAGCCCTAGTATGATACTATCTTAGGAACTTTCTCCTGGTGCACAGTAGAAGACTTTACCCACACATAACTAACACATAACAGGCACTGAGTGACAGGACAGGCCTAAGTGTGGTCTTTAAACATGAATTCTGCTACGTAACTGAACATGTCTAAGGTGTCATCTCTTTCAGGGATTATTCTGGAATGCAGTGTTAAACATCCCAATTTACTCTAACTTCAAGGATATAAAAATGTGTATGAAATAATTTTTGTATATTTTTTGAGTTGGAGGACTCCTCTTAAGGTGATTTAAAGGTACAATCTCAAGCAGAGATGGAAGATAATCACTAATAAAGCGAGTTTGACATTCTGAAAAGATTTGTCATCTTTTTAGTTCCTTATAAAAAGAAGGCATGTCAGAAACAAAACTGTACTTGGGTAGTTAGGTGGGAGTGTCCAGCAGTGTGGGGATCCAGCTCCCACTTTTCGAAGGGTTCTTGGGTGGAGGAGAGAGGAATGAAGAAATATCAGAAAGAGAGACCTAGACAATGAGAAGACAAAAACATAGGATAGCTGGTGGGGGCGGGGGGGGGGGGGGGGCAGGCCTGGATCAATACCCAACAGCCTCATCCTTTATTGAAAAGGGCCTTTTCATAACATGCCAAGAAGAGGAGCAAAGACCTCCCCCTTGCTAGATCAAAGCACACCACACAGCCAAGTGTAGACCCTTCCAAACACCTGGTAAACACACCCGTGGCCAAATCATCTCCTCATGCAGCCCTGCTGGGTAAAGCAATCCCAGATTCTCTGACCCTGAGTAAGTTCTTACTAGGAAACCTCTGTGGGTCTCCACACAGTAGCTATTGGCGAATGTGTTTTATACCTAAATTTGCTACTGTTACAGCCAATGTAAAGCCTGGGAGCTACTTTCTTTGGGCCCTAAACCACGTGAAAGAGAGAAGAGGCACATTCATAAATATATAGGCAACTGGCCAAAACCAAATGAATATTTCCAGTTTTCATCACATGTCTAATTTAGTTTGTTATGGCTTGATTAGTTTTAGCATACAGCCTCTTTGGTTGACTGGACTTTGAATAGTTCAGTTTAGACATTTATTTTGCATTTTTATTTAATTCTGTCTTTTTGGGAATCACTATATCATGTTGAGAAGTACAACAATCATTTGCCAAATGAAAGTAATATAAATAAATGAAAAATAAAGCTACTGTGATTTGCACAGGGGAAAAACTTGAAGCAACTATTAAGTTGCTTGTTATAATTTTTGACTGATAGTCATGTATCCTTGTTAGGTAGCTGTGGTAATAGTGGGGACATGTCATCCAAAACAACTTTTATATGTGGGATATTAAAAGGTGTGGGCACAGACAAGGTTTATATGTGTAACTCCCGTTACTTCAAAGGCTGAGGCAGGCGAGCTGTGAGGAGGAGGCTGGCCTGCACTGCACAGTGAAGTCCTGTATCATAAAAATGAAGAGTTGAGCTGTATATTCAAGTGTTAGACCTAGAAAGCTTTATCTTTTCAGATGCACTACTGTGAGCTGGAGAAACAGTTTTAATTTTTAATAAAAATAATAAAATAAGCCAGGTGTGGTGGTACACACCTTTAGTTCCAGCACTCAGGAGACTGAGAAAGGCGTATCTCTGAGTTCAATGCCACCCTAATCTACAGTGAGTTCCAGGATAGCCAGGACTACACATATAAACCTTGTCTCAAAAAGTAAATAAATAAATAAAATATACTGCTCCTATTTTCAACTTTAAAATGTGAATAGCTCATTAATATAAAGTGCTGGATGGTAAGGTTATTTAATTCCATGAAATGTTATCTTAAAAGGTTCATATGAATGTAGGTGGAGTGTGACCATGGTATATACCCCAGCAGAGAAGCCTGAAAACTGTTAGAATATGAGAACTGGTTGCATATGTGAATGTTCACAGTTTAACTCATGTTTAAACATGTTTTCCCCTGAGCTGCTAAACAGGTAACTTGCCATTTCCCGGGGAGGTGGTGTGTGTAGCTCAGCATACTACAAAGAACATGTGTGCGCACATACTGCAGCTAGGTCAGACCCTGCTCTGCCCTTGTCAGCCAGCCCTGCCAGCTATTACCTTGGGACAACTTGTGGCATTTTCAAATGCAACTGTCAGATTGTTACACCGAAGTTGTTTTTAGGTTTCCTTTCAAACCTAAGCGGAATGCCTGAGGGGTGTTTCCCAGATTTTAAAGGAGTAACTTAATTCTACCTATAGAAAAGGAAAGATCTTAGATGACAGGGAATAAATTTTATGGTCTTTAAATTTGTTGTTAACTGGCAGGCTGTTGTATTATAGCTGAGGAATGTGTCTGTTTGGTTTTACCCAGACTTGCTAATTGCCATGGTCAACTCCCACCAGTCTGTAAGTTTAGCTGTAGCTGCCAGAGATGTGCAGGGAAGATACACTACAGTTTTAATCTTACTTCTTATCCAGAATCCTAGTCCCAGCTGAGTGTGGTGACCCACTCCTGTAACCTAGCACCAAGGGGACTGAGACAGCGACAAAGCAAGATTCAGACTCAAAACCAAACAGAACCTTTGCCATTGGCACAGTGAATGGCTGTTTCTACTTTATGCTTGTGTAGATGCATCATTTGCTGGCATGGAAAGCTCTGAGACTTTCCAGTAACACTTGAAATTTTTCAAGATGTATCCTTGTGATGCTTTGTTTTAATCCTCATTTGGTTCTGGGCTGGATCCCTTCTAAATTCAAGCTTCACCATCCCCATGCACAACTAACTATCTGCCAGTCAAACCAGAACCTGGTCAGGTAGAGGGAGGAGTGTTCATGCATAGACTGGATGTCCACTAGGAGGGGCTGTTGTCGAGAAAACCAAGTAGAGGGCTCTCAAATAGTAATGAGGATTAAATCTACCTGCAACACTGTTGACTGCAGCTCTTGACCACAGGGTTGGTGTTTTATTTGTGATTGTTTTAACAATAAAATACACTTATAATATTATAATGCATTCCAAATATCTGTTTACCACTTTAAGGAGTAAATGTATGTGCAAATACGTCAAAATCTTGGGGTTTTTTTGTTTCTATCCTTACCAAAGTAAAGTAATTCATAATGAAATACAAATTGGTTTTTCCATTGAATCGTCAAATGAAATTCAAATGACTGGTAGATTACACATTGGGCTTCCATAGAGGAATTAGAAGACTTGAACTTTGTGTAGCTTTTATTCCCCAAGGATATTTTTGGTAGATATCTAAGGCAGAGTTAAAAGTCTATAGACAGGAGAAAAGTGTCACCTCTGAGATGAACCCCTTCCTGAGCAGTCTAGCTTAGTAGTTGTTAAACCATCAAGTTCCCCAGTAGAGAGATTATGGACATGCTCCACCACACCCCACTTCAAATGGCATCCCTGATGGAAGTCAGATGTGAACCCTACTAATCTCAGGCATCGTGAGATTCATCAGACATGTGGGCCAAAGAATGAATGAATAGACTTCAGACTTTCATCACTGCTGCTGGAAATGAGTAGTTAGCTTGAGTTTGGTCGTAGTTTTGATTTGGACATTTGGAGACAAGTGTTAGGAAATTTTTGTTGTATGTGTAGTGGTGATAGCCACTAAGTTTAGCCATGTTCTCTGGTCTGTTTAACAACTGCAGCACGCCCACATCACTATGTTGTTGTCTAGCTGTTCTAGCTGGTGTGGGGAGATACTGGGGACGCGGGCTTTTCCATTTGAATTGTAAGAGTCTGTGATGTTGATCATAAAGTAAACCACATTCTTAGACATGACTTAGGGGTCACCTTCACAGAAAATATTTCTCTGCATTACAAAAGGCAGTATATCTAAGTTAATTTAACAGTATCTTGAAGTTGGTTAGCAATTGAAATCTGGGTCATGTCAAATAGCCAGATGCAGAAGCTGCAGCATAAGAGACAAAAGTGATTCTTAACTCAAGAAAAAAATAAGTGCATCTTTCAAGCCTTTGAAGTCATTTCCTAGAGATAAGGAAGAAGCCATTCCAGTTTCCCAAACAAGTGAACTGACTTGATAATTCATTTAATTAGGTCTCTCTAGTTGCTAAACCCTTTTCACCCATGACTCTAAGGAGGAAGAATATTGTGATATTGTCTTGAAGTTTTGAGTAACAATCCAAATAGCTTCCAGAAAAATCTCCCAGGGAAACCTCCATGCTAATTATTGCCCTCGCTACCATTTCTCCTGTAGTTTATCTACAATTTAGCACTATTGGCTGTAAAAACAGAGACATAGCTGTGTAATGACCCACAGTAATTTTTTATTACAAATTATATTATTCAGCTGGGCTTGATATCACATGCTTATCATCCTAACCGTCAGGAGGATAAAGCAGGGGCCTTACCACAACTCCAAGCCAGCTGGACTACAGAACTGTAGTGTGTGGGGCTGGAGAGATGGCTCAGTGGCACACACATAAGGGTACACAACCCTCTGTAACCCCTAAACTGTGATGAATTTTGGGCCAGCCTAGACTACAGAACAAGAACTGTCTCAAGGGGGGTGGGGGAGCTACATTATTCTGATGGATGAAAATAGTCCTCAGATTTTGGTAATTTTTATTGATGATAGTAAAGTTCATGCAAACGACACAAGATTACCAGTATTTGTATACTGGACTGTCCAATCTGCCTGTGGGCATGCATCCATTCTTAACCCCAGCATGTCTGTGTTGTGCCTGCTCCATAGAGTTGAAGAAACACTTGTGAACAGTATCATAGCATAGATCTGCGCATGCATAGAAATACTGTGACCAGTGTCATAGCGTAGATCTGAGCATGCATGTGAGCTGATTACTTTGAGGAAAGCATGTTATTTTGGAAGAATCAGTTTTGTCAGTTTTATATTAATTTAATTATCTTTACATTGCTTTTGTTTTTAAATTAGCAATAATACAGTTTCCAAATATCTAATTGCTATTAAAATAGCATATTTTGAGCCTATTAGCCTAAAATTATGAAATATAAAAATAGATTCTTCTCCTTTTTTTTAGGCTAAAACTAAATCTCGGTTGAATCCGGCGTTTGAGGATGCCTGGAGCAGCAGTGATGAGGAAGGATGACTGTCAGCCAGCCTTTGCTCCTTGTCCATGGGACCTCGACATCAGCGGTGTTCCTGGGGACTTCGGCCTGGGGCTCTTCTTTTGGTTATTGTTGGTTTTGAGACAAGGTCTCACTGTGTAGCCCTGGCTAGCCTGGAACCAGACGAGGCTCAAACTTTCAGCCATTCTCCTGCCTCTGCTTCCCAAGTGTTGGGATGACGAGTGTGTACCACATTGCCGTGTGTGTGTGTGTGTGTGTGTGTGTGTGTGTGTGTGTGTGTGTGTGTGTGTGTGTTTTATTTTGTTTAACTCTTCAGTCAGTTTCTGGCCTGTTAATTCTGAAATTGTTTCCCCTATATTTTAAAGTGAGAATGTGTATAAAACCCTAAAATTAGCTTCTCTGTGGTTTTAATTCATCCAAACCTTTCTCCTTGAGCCTGTTTGCCATGGTAGCAGGCCAGCTGCTACGGGCACAGGACATGAACAGAAGCTATTGTTCTCGGCTGGGCCCTATGTAGGTCTGATGAGTGGACGATGTGTCTCAGCCCTGGCTCCCCTCGCTGTGCTACCAGCCTTCTCCTTTCCACCTTTCAGGGGGTATTTTAACAAGAATAATTAAGAAAAAAACAAACCAAAAATAGTTGTTGTAAAGGTAACGTCATAACTCTGTATTCTCTTTATTCATATTGATGGCTTCATGTAATTCACTGTCTTCTAGCTTTATGTCAGACAGTGTACAGCTCATGTCTCCTCCAGTCTGAGCAGTGTATCACATGGGCAATCCCCTGACCACTTGTTACTTTGAAAGGACAGCTTGTACTCAGTCCTCATTTTCTTTCTGTGAAACTCAGCAAGATCCGTGCCAGGGTCTAGATTAAACATGAAATGTTCTAATAAAATGTCTGTTGTTCTCTCGTTCTCGTGTCAACCCAGGAGTGATTATTCTGAAGCCTTCCCCTCCCGTGCCCACTGTGTGTGTGTGTGTGTGTGTGTGTGTGTGTGTGTGTGTGTGTGTGTGTGTGTGCGCGCGCGCGCGCGCGCGTTCACTAGGGATTGAACCCAGGGCCTCACACATTAGGCAAGAGAACTGCCACCAGGCTACAGACTCAGCCCCTGTGACACTAATCTTGCTAATCTTACACTTCCTTTCTCCTTGACTCTTAGCTTCAGTAGAGTAGTAAAAGAGGTTTCTGTGAGCTAGAATACTAAATATATAATTGTGGGGTTTATAGTGGTAGTGCTAGGCCTAATATCAGCCTTTTCTGACCAAATGTTTTTTATGTGTCCTGGCTAGTTTTATGTCAACTTGGCACAAGCCAGAGCCATCTGAAAGGAGAGAACCTCAATTAAGAAAAAAACACCTCCATAAGATGGGGTTGTAGCAGGCCTGTAGGGCATTTTCTTAACTTGTGGTTGATGTGGGATGGCCTAGCCCATTGTGGGTGATGCCATCCCTGGTCTGGTGATCCCGGGTTCTATAAGAAAGCAAGTTGAGCAAGCCATTGGGGAAGAGGGAGGAGCAAGCCAGTAAGCAGCACCCCTCCACAGCCTCTGCATCTGCTCTTGCCTCCAGGTTCCTGTCCATTTTAGGTTCCTGTCT
This sequence comes from Peromyscus maniculatus bairdii, assembly GCF_049852395.1. NCBI lineage: Eukaryota > Metazoa > Chordata > Mammalia > Rodentia > Cricetidae > Peromyscus > Peromyscus maniculatus. The sequence continues at coordinate 47,417,074 of NC_134866.1, read as the reverse complement.
TGGTTTCTCTCAAGGTACTATGACACAGGATAGGTAAGCCAAATAAACCCTTTCCTCTACAAGTTGTTTTGGTCATGGTGTTCTTCACAGCAATAGGAACCCTGACTGGGACACTATGCCTTTGCGTCAATTTTGTGAAAGCCAGACCATTCTGCTTCTTTTCTCTTTAGGGAGTATGCTTTGACCTTTAAGAAAGCAATTAAAATTAAACTTAAAAAAATTGAAATACAATTGTGTTTGCCATGGTGCTGCTGTGGAAACACCTGTCTTCTCAAACCAGCACCTTCACCCCCCACCCCCCCACCCCGTTCTTCATACTTGGACACAGTCGTATTGGTCCAGTATGTAGTTCTTTTATATTACAGTTCTGTATAGACCTGTGTCAACCTGCAGGATTTGTTTTTACAAGATGAGACGACATGCTATCTAAATTCTTCAGACTCAGCTTGTATAAACCCCTCGGTCTTGTTACAATGGTGTCGTTACTTTTCCTAATCTCATAGCATCCCATCTTGTGTTTATACCGATTTTTTTTTTTTCCAGCCATTTCCCTGACTGGAACACGCGTATAGGACACATTGAGATCTGCATCCTCTCTTCCTTAGGCAGTGCATTGGGGTGGAAAGCTTGTTTATTGAACAGCTTTAACTCTTCCACATTTTTTTTTCTCTCTGGGTGTAGGAGATGTAGGGGTGTGTGTGTGTGTTCTAGTTTCAGTTCTGTTGCTATGATAAAATGCCCCAAACAAAGGCAGTTTAGGAGAGAACACATTTATTTCAGTTAACAACCCCAGGTTATAGTCTATCACTGTGGGCAAGTCAGGATAGGAACGTCCAACAGCTAGCCACATCACATCACAGTCAAGAGAAATGAGTGCACGAAACCTTCACGGCACACAGCTGATGATGAAACGACCTTTATAGAAATGGCTTCTCTACCTTACATTCCTTTCATGCACTCTTTATTTATTTTTTTTTAATTTACCTTACGGGCATTGGTGTTTTGTCTGCATGTATGTTTGTGTGAGGGTGTCAGATCTCGGAGTTACAGACAGTTGTGAGCTGCCATGTGGGTGCTGGGACTTGAACCTGGATCCTTTGGAAGAGCATCCCATGCTCTTCACCACTGAGCCACCTCTCCAGCCCCCTTCATGCAGTCTTTGTAAGATGAGAATGTCGTCAAGACTCGCGTGGACATGGTGACTGACGAGGGAGGTGGAGACAAGGTGGGCTGCAAGTCCGAGGCAAGCTCGAGAAACAGTGACTATGTTACTTGCTTTTCTTACCTCGGATCCAATGCCTGACAAAGGAGGAAGTGTGGATTCTAGTGGACGACTTGAGCGTGCAGGACGTCATGGTGGGAAATGGAGACGGTAGCTGCATCAGAAGCAGGAGGCAGACAAGAGGGCAGAGACAGGAAGCAGGGCCAGCTATAAACGGCAAGATCCTTCCCTGAAGGTGAGAAATTCTTTCTCCAGTAGAGTCCATCTTCCAAAGATTCTGCAACCTCAAAAAAAAAAAAAAAAATAGCACCACCAGCTGGGGTCTAAATATTTGAACGTAGGAGCCCATGGGGGACATTTCACTCTCTTAACAGTCCCCCACTGGTCTCCACAGCAACATGGCCATCTCATAATGCAAAATACATTCAGTTCAGCTTCCAAAGTCCCCATCCTCCTCCTTCTGTTCCAACACTTGAAACCTCAGTATCTCTTCATCCCTGTAGGAAACAAGCATTCCCATCCCAAAGTGGAGAAGGCCGCCTTCCTCTTGAACCCTCAAGCATCTATCTCTCTTGGCGTTCTGCTTTTCTTAGCTCCTACTACAATGGCCCAGTAAGTCTACTTATAGGATTCAGGACCTTTTTTTAAAACCACAACTCTAAACTCTTCCACATTTCTACTGCGCAATAGTCCCAAAGTTTATCTCAGCAACAACCTTATCACAAACCCTACCCTCAGTGCCAGTTTTTTTGTTTTGTTTTGTTTTTTTTTAGAATTGTTTTTATTAACCTGGGCGATGGTGGCGCACACCTTTAATCCCAGTACTTAGGAGGCAGAGTCAGGGGGATCTCTATGAGTTTGAGGCCAGCCTGGTCTACAGGGCGAGATCCAGGACAGACACCAAAGTTACACAGAGAAACTCTGTTTCGAAAACAAAACAAACAAACAAAAGAATTGTTTTTATTATTTTTAATTATGTGGATATGTTCAGGTGAGCGCAGGTGCCTAGTTTTGGGTCACCTAGTGTGGATGCTGAGAACCAAACTTGGGTTCTCAGAAAAACATTTCCTCCTCTTAACCACTGAGACATCTCTCCAGCCCTAAGTTGTCTATAGTGGTTACTTTTCTCATCACAGTGACCGAATACTTGACAAGAAAAAGGGGGGGGGGGGCAGGGTCAGGGGGAAGGATTGATTTAGCTCATTAAAGCAATGAGCTTAGATCAGTCAAACCCTGCCAGAAATGGAACTACAGAAGCTTGGCGCACTGGGGATTTTGCCTTCCAGAGAGTGTGACAGGGAAAGGCAATCAGAACAACTGAGTGGCCTGGCACTGGGCTCTAAGAGCAGGCTACAGCAGTGCTTGGGGGAAAGAGGAAGAAGTATTAGATTCATGGCCTGTAGTTAACAGTTCAGTTGTGGTATGGCTTTTCCTTTTGTGTTGGGTTTTTGTGTGCATTCATGTTTTGCCTGCATGTATGTCTGTGTGAGGGTGCCAGATCCCCTGGAACTGGAGTATTAGACAGTGGTGAGTTGTCATATGGGTGCTGGGAATTGAACCCAGGTCCTCTGGAAGAACAGCTGGTGTTTTTAACTGTTGAACCGTCTCTCCAGCCCCTGGTTTTGTTTTGTTTGTTTTCTTTGAGACACAGTCCATCTAAGTATCCAGGTTGACCTTGAGCTTGCTGTGTATGTAACCCAGTGTCTTAATTTAGCTAACTATGCTGAACACTTGTGTCATTGTTACTATTTGCTTTCCCTCTCTGCTCTTCCCTTAAACAAATAGATATTGGAAGAGGGGGTGTAGGGGTGCTCTGCAACATCAAATATGTAAACTAACTCTCGGGAACTGTCCTAGTCAGGGTTTCTATTGCTGTGAAGACACACCATGACCACAGCAACTCCTATAAAGGAAAACATTTAATTGGGGCTTATAGTTTCATAGATTTAGTCCATTTCATCACGGCAGGGAACATGGAAGAAAAGAGTCTCTGAACTTGGAAAAGGCTTTTTGAAACCCCAAAGCCCACCCCTAGTGACACACTTTCTCCAACAAGGCCACACCTGCTAATCCTTTCAAATAGTGCAACTCCCTAGTGACCAAGCATTCAAATCTATGAACCTGTAGGGGCCATTCTCTGCTGTGGGACGCCTTTCTGTATGCTGTGAATATGTGTTGCTCTGATTGGTTGGTAAATAAAGCTGTATTGGCCTATGGCAAGGCAGCTTAGAGGCAGGCAGGAAATTCAAGCAGATAGACAGGAAGAGAAAGGAGAGGCAGAGAGACGCTAGACTGCTGTCCAAGGAACAACATGCCAGCAGAGCGGTAAGCCATGGAACACATGGCAAAACATAGATTAATAGAAATGGGTTAAGTTCTAAGAGCTAGCCAGCAAGAAGCCTGCCACATGCCATGCAATTGGTAATTAATATAAGCCTCTGTGTGTTTACTTGGGTCTGAGTGGCTGTGGGACCGGGTGGGACCGGGCAGGACACAGGAAAACTTCCAACTACAATTCTCATTCAAACCACCACACTCAGTCAGGCTCCCTCTAGGATCCTGCTGCCTTAGCTCCCAAGTACTCCTGTTGCAGATGTGTGCCACCATGCCCAGTTCTTTTTTACAAAGAACATGTGGAGTTCCTATGTGCTACCTTGAGTCGATGTTCAATCTCCTTGATTTCTAGAATTGTTAACAAGCCATGTAAACAAACATTTTTTGAGCTAGAGTCTCACGTAACCCAGGTTGCCCTCCAACTTGGTATATGGCCCAGGATGACCTTGAACTCCTGATGCTGCCACTGTGCTGAAATTAAAGGCATGCGGCACCACACCCGTTGTGTGTGTGGTGCTGAGACCAAACGCTGGGCTTCTTGCATGCAAGGCAGGCAGGCAGGCACTCTCCCAGCTGAGCTATAATCCAGTCGCTGTAATATCAACATAACATATCTCGACCGCTGTGTCAGCAGCAGTCTCATCAGTCTCAGATGTAGGGCGCACGGTCAGTCCCCGCCCCCGCTGTTTGTTTCTAATCAGATAACTGACAACTCCAAACAGGAAAAAAATTAAGGCAAGCGGCTATGATCTCTATCAGTGTGTCAGAATCAACAGGTAAACACCTGCTCTCTCTTGATGCTGGCGAAAACTCTCAGGCAGCTTTTGCACACGTTTATAGATACGGCTCTCCGGGTTCACGCTCCTGAGGCATCCTCATGAAGAGGATGTGACCACCTTAACCGGATCTGATACACAATCACCATGTCAGTTACATCAGTGTGTGAGACCAGGTTCCTCAAGCTTGTGCCCTGATGCCTTGTGTGTGTGTCAGTGTTTATTATGTAAACTTTGCAGAACTGGCAGGTGGCCCTAGGCCTGGCTGGTGGTTTAGTTTTCGTGCTGCTGGTAGTCAGCACTGGCTCAAGGGATTTGCACAAACCACTTCTCTTTGGTTTGTATCATCCTGTGTGCTCAGGTTAGCACCAGCCCTAACCTAGGGCCTGTTGATACCTTGGGCAAACATCAGCAGGAGCAGAGAGCTAGGCCTGTGACTCAGGCTCCAGTTCCCCAGTTTCCCTCCCTGTCACGTGATGCTCTATCCACACTGCTATGTGCATCTGTAGTTCCTAAATAACTGTACTGTTCAGAGATGTACTTAAAGAATTCCTAATAAATCTCCAGGAACTGAGTTAACCATTTTAATCAATATTATAGTGTTACAATGTTTTTCTGTATTATATATGTAATTTTTATTAGGTTTTTGGTAAGTACTATTGAAAAAAGTTGTTAAAAATACAGTAATGGAACTGGGTAGATGGCTTAGCATTTGAGAGCATTTGCTACTCTTCGAGAGGGCCTGAGTTCAGTTCCCAGCACACTCAAAGACACCAGTAACAGTAGCTCCTGGGACCCAGAGCTCTTTCTTGGACACTCATACACATATGGTGTAGTACACACACACACACACACACACACACACACACACACACACACACACACACAAATAAAAATAAATACTTAAAAATTAGTCATGATTACTATAGAAATTGGAAAATACTAAGCTTATTTTAAAATTATAATAGATTCATCAAGAAAGAACAGGTGACTAGATGTGGTGGTGCACACCTGTAACCCCAGTTCCTAGCTGGGGCAGAACGATGGAGAATTGAAAGCCAGCCTCTCTCTGCAGTGAGGTGGTGAGGCCTGGACCGGAGAAGGAAGGACTAAGTGAGGAAGTGAAGTGAGAATAGCTGAGAAACTAGATCAGAAAACTAGGATGGAAAGTTATTAAAGATCATTTTATTTCTAAAACCACTCATTGTGACATTTTAAAAACATTTAAAATGGTATTCAGTGTGAAATGCATAAATAGTGATTTATATTCATGAATAATAACTAAAGTTCATTGAAGGTAAGGATGAAGGAATTACCTTATTACTGAAAGAACACTGAGACTGAATTCTAATGCAGTCCTCTGTGGGGGTGGGGTGGGGGGGGCTATGGGGTTAGTGGGTGTGCATGCATGTGTGAGTAGGTGTGTATGGAGACCACAGGTTGACTTATTCAGGTCACCAGGCTGCAGGGATCCTCCTGTCTCTACCTCCTCTGCACTGATTACAGGTGTGAATTACCACACCCAAACTTTCAGGTGCTGGTGATCTAAACTCAGTTTCACATGCTTGTGCAACAAGCCATTTCCTGACCTGACTGAGCTCTCTCCCTGGCCTCTAGATTAATTTTTAATGTTTCTGTCTGAATTGCAGAGTGACCACTGATTCACTGATTTTGTAAATTAACATACTGAGCTTGGGATCATTGGTAGAAGGGAATAAAATATATTAAGTATATTTCTAACATACAAAAACACTCAGCTAGTAGATTTCTTACTTTAAAATCTCACAAGTATGAGGTTGTACCACCCTGTGAAAAATTCATTCAGGTTTTATCTCAAGATGATCTGCTTTTTTGCTTTGTCTGGATCTCCCTTCTAGACTAGACTGTAAATGTTCCATGAGGGCAAAGATTGCATCTATTTTGCTTATTACCACATCAAAAGCACCTAGAATACTGCTTGAGAAAAGTTTATGCTGCATGTATATGTGTAATTAATTAGTAAATGACCCCATTGCCACACCCTTAATTGCATAACAATAAATCTTACAGTTTACATATTATAAAGTTAATTGATTGTTCTGTGTATCATTTACTGTGTATGAAATTTCAAGTGTAATAAATATTAGCTAAGTTACTAGTGAAACCTATTATTATGTATTAATGAATGCTAATGAAAAACAAAATGGTTCGTTAAGTTGGTTGTTACATAATTTTGTCTTTCTTCTCATAAAATATCAGAAGATTCTTCATTCAGTGTTGCTATTGGCCCTTACACCATTCCAATCCTGCCCAGATCTTCCACTGGTCTCCATGAGGCTTGTGGTGGTTTGATTAAAAATGGCCCCCATGGGCCCATAGGGAGTAACACTATTCAGAGCTATGGCCTTGTTGGAGGAAGTATGTCACGGTGGGTGGGATTTGAGGTTTCAGAAGCTCAAGCCAGGCCCAGTGTTACTCTCTCTTCCTGCTTTCTTCCAATCTGGGTGTAGAACTCGCAGCTACATCTTCAGCACCATGTCTGACTGCATGCTGCCATGCCTCCCACCATTATGATCATGGACTAAACCTCTGAATTGTAACAAGCCCCAATTAAATGTTTTCCTTTAAGGAGTTGCTGTGGTCATGACATCTCTTCACAGCAATAAAACTCTAAGACAGGGCTCATTACCATATTCTATAAACTGGGTATGCAAGGGACTGTGGCTTTCAGGAACTAACAAAAGTAAGAGACCTTTATGAAACCTGAAATACAGATTTCTCTATGTGATCTTTACTGCTCACACGCTCCTACCTGGTAATGTGGTCGGATTAAATTTCTCCATTGCATTTGACTCAAAGTTTGTTGATTTATCCTCACCCACCCCCATTATGGACAACTGGCAAGTATTGTGGGAGATTTCACACACTTCAGGTGATGATTAGGAATATAAAAGAAAAAAAAGCAAAATGAAGGCTCTCAAAAAGGCAAGAAGACAAGGAAGGAAAGGAAAGGGAAAGGGAAAGGGGAAAGGAAAAGGAAATGTAGGTGTACCAAGAAGCCAATGTAAGATGTAAAGTTATGGGGCAGAAGGGATGGCTGATTGTTTAAAAGTGCTTTCTGTTCGATCATAAGGACCAGAATTCAGATCCCAACACTCATTTACCAAGCTGGGAATCTGTGGCATGCCTATAGGCCCAGCTTCGAGCAGGGTGGAAACATAAGGATGCTAGGGCTTGCTGGCTTCTAGCTTAGCCAAGGAAACATCCACCCTGGATTCAGGGAAAGAAACTGCCTCAGAGGAATAAGTGAATAGTATATAGAGAAATACTCAACCCCCTCTTCTGGCCTCCATATTCCCACACAGCTATGTATACCTATGCACACATATGCACATACTCACACAGACATGTACACATGAAAGTCATATAATAAATTTCTGGTGTAAATTAGAATAAACAGTTACCTTGATTGTTACATTTTTCTGAGATCAATATTAATTTTTCCAAATGAGTTCTGTGGGCTGGTCAGATGGCTCAGTGGTTAGGGGCATTTGTTGTTCTTGCAGAGGACCACCTACCTACAAGGAAAGTGAGCATGACATCTCTCACCTGGAAGGAAATGCCAAGCAACACTTGGCTCATTAACCAGAAGTTATTTCCATGACCAAATGTAAAATGGAAGGAAGGCTGGAAAATATCACTTGCTGTGTGAAGCATGAAAAACAGCTCCTGAATTGCTAACCATCACAAGCTACAACCCTGAATGGGAATGTGCTTCATTTCTTTCTTTCTGTTTTCATTTTTAATGTAATGTTTGAGAATTTCATACCAGCATTATTGTGAACTTTGAACAGATCACCGCCTCCCCTCCAGCTCCTTCTATACCCCTACTCTCACTTTTCCATCTCAACTCTGTATACTTCTTTTAAATCCACTGACTTTGCTTAGTGCTGTCGGGAGATGCATGGGCATGGGGCATCTACTGGGGCACGGGAAACCTACCAGGGACTGCATCCCAGGGAATGCATCCCCCCATCCCCATTCCAGCAACCATCATTTGGCAATAGCTCCTCAGCTAGGGTTGGGATTTCTTGATCTCCTAGGGCACCCATGCTCGACTTTGGCTGGCTTGGTCTTACACAGGTCTTGTGCATACAGTCACCACCACCGTGAGTTCATGTGTGCAGTGTCAAATACAGAGAGCACTGTTTCACAGCATTCCTTCGCTACCTCTGGCTCCTACAATCTTTATGCCCCCCCTTTCTCTATGATTCCTGAGTCTTAGGGGGAGAAGATGTGATCCATATGTGATCTAGAGCTGAGCATTCCAGAGTCTTTTAGTCTCTGCATTTTAACCGAATGTGAGTCTCTGTCAATCACCATCTCCTGCAGAAAGCAGCTCTTCTGATAAGGGTCGAGAGCTGCTCTGCATCCATCATCAAGACATTGGTCTCTCCTTTTTCAATGCGCTGAGAGCCCACTATAGAGCCTAAGTCATAAAGGGCTAGCTCTTTGTGTTCCCATCACTGTTACCTTTTGTAACTCCTTAAGCCTTCTGAACAAGTTAATCTTTCCTGTCCTAGCCTAGAAGAAGGAAGCTGAGATAAATGAGCTGTAACTGAATGACGCAAATTTTGCTTTGCGGTTGTCATAATTCTCTCTCCCTCCCTCTTTCTACCCCTCCCTTCTCCTTCCCTCGGTCCCTCCCTCCCTCATTCCCCCGACTCCTCTCTGTTTTTGAGACAGGGGCTCATATGTCCCAGGTCAGGATTGAACTCACTGTGTTGTTGAGGGTCATCTTGACTTTCTCTTTCCTATGTTGGTGTTACTGCTATGTGGCATGTGTCCCTGGTTTATGTCGGGCTGAGGAGCAAACTCAGGACTTTGTGTATGCTTAGGCAAGCATGCCAGCACCTAAACTACATCCCTGGCCCTTAGAGTGGTTTACCTACATAATTACTTTGTATCTGGAAATAGAGAGCTCATTTGAAATGCATTAAAATGGGTATGTAAAAGCAACAGCAGAGATACTGCATTTTCAATTACACCCATGTGCACAGTCAGCACTTGATGGTCTGTGCCAAAGAAAATGAAATGAATAATAATAGAAAGGAATGTGTGATTTCCTGTTTACATACAAATTCAGTCACCAGTCTGTATAATACCCATCTCTACTGTCTGATTTTCAGAACTGGCCTCCGTTGTCATTTATGCCGTGTGTGTGTGTGTGTGTGTGTGTGTGTGTGTGTGTGTGTGTGTGCATGCTCGTATATTTTGGTACCTGAATGCGTGCATGTCATAGCATAGCATTCTTGTGGAGATCAGAGGAAAGCTTTTGGGAGTCACTGGCCCAAAATGGTTAAATTTAGATGATAGTTGTAGGTGAGAGAATGAGTGTGAGGATGTCTACCCGCAACACTCCTAAGAAGAAGGAGAGGCCAGGAGCAAGAACAGGAAGATGGCTGCCTGCAAGCCATGAATAGGCCCTAGCCAGAACTCACCATGTGGGCACCCTGACCTTGGACTTGACTCCAGAACTGTAAGAAAATGTCAGTTGTCCAATCTTGCTAGCACGTGGTGTTTTGTTATAACTTAATTTTGCTTGTTATCAGGAAAATGTACAAAGGCTTTTTTGTCCAACACCATGCAGCAATGAAATGAATTAAAAAAAAATTATGTGTATCTACATGAATGAGTCACCATCGAGGATTGATTGAGACTGATAAGATGGTTCAGTGGGTAAAGGTGCTTGCTGCCAAGCCTGAGGAGAGAGAGAGCTGACTCCTGCAAGTTGCCCTCTGACCTCCATACTAGGATCATGGCATGCACATGCACACATACATTAAAAATAAATCTAAAAAATAAAATAAAGGTTGATTAAAGAACAAAGTTTTGAGATAATATATGTGGTCTGATACTAGTTCTGTAAAATGTTATTTATTTTACATTTACATGCAAAATTACAGTATTGAGACATGTAACAACAAAAAAAGGATGGCCCATTCTTGTTTCTGGATTCCTTTTTGGAATAAAAGGAATCAAGGTAGGTTAGAGCTTCAGCTGTTGTACGTACTTTCTCTCTCTCTCTCTCTCTCTCTCTCTCTCTCTCTCTCTCTCTCTCTCTCTCTCTCTCTCTCCCACCTCCCTCCATAAGCACATTTGGAAAACATAGCATCTACATAGTGGACAATGTCTGGCTTCAGCCTGATCGTCTTGGATCACTTCCTGACTCCCGTAAATGGATAGCAAACTGCCTAAACCTCTCTTCTCCAATTGCTCTCTTCTTGTTTGCTTTTGAAACCCACTCTGGCCAGATTTTTACTCCGCCAATTTATTTAAAGCCATCTTTGTCAAGATCAGGCGATAACTTTCATATTGTTAAATCCACAGTCCCTTTCTAGTCCTCAGCATTCGCTTGCTCTACGTTGAAACATGTTCTTCTCTTACTGTGATACGAGTCTGGGTTATTCTTTAGCAAACATTCCTTTTCCTCACCCTCCACTGTAGGCTTAATAGTTTCACAGGATGCTGATGTTGGCTTTGGCTATGTGATGGCCTCAAGGTAATGGAATGTCAGCTTGCTTGATGTGATGGGGGCCTTCAGTGTGCTCGTAGGCTGTGGAATGCCATGTGAACTTTGTGATATACTGTGAGATCCCAAACCAGCTGTGGCCTCTTCCTTCTTGGCTCCCGAATACAAGTTGAATAGACATAAACTCAACTCATGGCCTAAAGCAGAGGCCCTCAGATGAGGCAAGGCCAGCTAAACTAAACCTACCCACAGATTGGTGGCTGTGGAGACAAAGGCAAATCCATCCGTTATTGTGCGATGGGGCGATTTGTTATACTGTGTTATTATAGCATTCCTCACACATCTGCCTTCTGGGACACATCAGTGCTCAGATTTCCCTCTACACTCACTCTTATTCTTCATTTCCCTAACCACTTACTACTGGGGTGCCTCAGGAGCCTTTAGACCTCTTCTCTTTTCTCATGCTTGGCGTGCTCTTAGCCATCCTTACATCTTTAAAAAAAATATTGAGAGGTTGGCGAGTCCTACGTTTATATTTCCAGCCAAGCCTCTCGCTCAGTCTGCAGACTGGCATCACCGATTGCCTGCCCGATGCACCCACGTGGATATCTAATGGGATTCTCAAATTCAGTCTGCTCTTGAATAAGTTCTGCCCCTAGCCCTACTTTTTTTCTCTCATTCTTTCTCTTTACAAAGGCAACATGCTCTTTGCATTTGCTCGTGGAGAATGCTTTGGAGTCATTTTTGACATACCCTCTCTCTTATCTCTTGTGGGAGCCCATTTTCGGGTTCCTCGTGGCTTTACCCAGCAGGTCCACATAGAGGATGATTAGGACCAAGGGCTTGAGTGCAGGTGTCTGAGATGGTCTGCACTTGGCTGTGCTGGGGGAGGAAGTCTTTTGCTCTACCCCTTGGCATTTCTATAAATACCCTGAAGCAGGGCCCATTGGAAAAGGTTCCAGGTCCTCTCGAGGCTATCCTTTATTTTCTATCTTTATCGCCACAATATTCTCCACAATATAAACCTTTCTATCTAATATTTCCTGCTGCTCACACTTAAAACTCTGGGGAGCTGTGGGGTTGGTGGGTAAACGCCCCACAATCTCTCACATCAGATCTTTGGGAAATGTGGTTGACACTATCTTCACAATGAACTGGGAAATGTGGTTGACACTATCTTCACAATGAACTGGGAAGTGTAGTTGACACTATCTTCACAATGAATTGGGAAGTGTGGAGGTGAGACAGGGTCTCACCATGTAGTCTTGATTAGCCTGGAGCTCCCTTTGTAGACCAGGTGACTTTGAATTCATAGAGAGCTACCTGCCTCTGCCTCTGTGTGCCAAAATATATTCGAAGGTCTGACTCTTTCACTCCTGCCCACTCCTCTTTCCTCCTCTTTCTCTTATTTGGCTAGCACAAGAGTCTCTTAACTATTTCCTGGCCCTGCCCTTCTTTTTTCCTCCCCATCCCATATTCTGTTCTCAAAAATGTTAGAATGCTCAGTTTTAAATGCCAAGCAGAAGCAAAGGCCTATAACCCCAGTTCTTAGGAGGCTGAGGCAGGATTGAAAGTTTGAGGGCAGCCTGGGCTTTATAGCTAGACCTTGCTGTAGATGTAACCAACCATCTTATTAAATAAGAGACACAGAGCCAATGCAAAGACGAAAGCCAAGAGATCAGAGCTAAGAGCCTTACCGCCTGCTGTAGCTAGCCTCTTAAGCCAAGAGACCTCTCCAAAAGAGAGCTACTTCCTGTCTGTTTGTCTTTATATAGACTTTCTGTTCTGCCTTCGCATTGATTGTAAAACCAACCACATGACTGCCTCGTCACTGTCTGTTGTACAGCCCTCCAGGTTTTCTATGGTATTGAGATTAAAGGCGTGTGTCTCCAATGTTGGCTGTATCCCTGAACACACAGAGATCTACCTAGCTCTGCCTACCAAGTGCTGGGATTAAAGGCATGCACCACCAACTCCCAGCTTTTGCTATGGCTCTAATAGCTCTGACCCTCGGGGCAACCTTATTTATTAACATACAATTAAAATCACATTTCAGTACAAATAAAAAAACCACCATATTTCCCCTTTTCTATTTTAATAAAAAGAAAAAAGGAAAAAGGTTATAACTAACATAAGAAAAACTATACACAAAAGTACAATAACTATATACAATATATACAAGTAATAAATACCTAAACAATGCCTAGTCCGTTTGTATTTGACAAATTCAGAGAAAATAATTCCATTATCTATCCTATTTTGGTAAGTCCAAAATGTACCTAGTTCACTTTCTATCCTAACTAGTCTTCAACTATAACTAACTTGTCTTCAACTCCCTCAGAGACCCAAGAAGGAAATAATATTACCTAACAAAAATAAAAACAGGAAGTGCATGCAAGCAACTTCCAAAAAATTTGTGAGTTGACAGAAACAGCCAGCTGCCTGGACAGTCACCTGAGGTTTCTCCGCAGTGTTGGGGCATCATCTTCAGCCTATAGGCTTAGCGTATCTGACAGACTCATTTGTGAAGTAGGATGTACACAAGGTCAACAGTTCAACCTCACATTGGGTGAGAGCAGTCCATGTACCAGAAACACCTGAATTCCACTAGTGTCATGTCATGATCCAGACTTTTAAATTCTAGAAATTGATGGTTTTTGAATTTGGCTGTCCATTCTTCTTGGCTGTGTATATATGGCTTCATCTCAGCATCCCGTTCTTCTCCACATCCCTCTATTAAATGCCAGTCTACTATTGAGAGGCGTGAGCTTAGTTACTCTTCAAGAATAACTGTTTCAGCTGCTGTTCCATTGCACATCAGAAGCCATCAGCCCACTTCCTGTTCAGCTGCCTTCAAAGAAAAGGGCACTGTACCTTTTCCGGATTGCGAAGGCCACTTCAGGGATGGTGCCATATCGTCCTGGCCTCAGAAGATGCCTCTTGATAAAGCCATAACCACACTTGTTTTGGCAAGAATCAGTAGTCCTTTGTTTTGTGTCCTGTCTGTCCTGTTTGTCAATAGTTGATTTGAGGATACATTGTTGTCCAGTGGCTAACTTTTGCCACAATGAAAGTTGACTCCATATGCAGTTTCTTCAATGCCCATATTTTCTCTGAAGTAGATTGGTACTGCCAGGAGCAGACATGTCTCATAGTCATAACAAAAAAGAAAAATTTTCTAAGTTATTAAAACATTTTAAATGCCATATTCTGTAGATCTCTGAAGGGTCTGTTCTGCCTTCTCATTGATTGTAAAACCAACCACATGACTGCCTTGTCACTGTCTGTTGTACAGCCTTCCAGGTCTTCTATGGTATTGAGATTAAAGGTGTGTGTCTCCAATGCTGGCTGTATCCCTGAACACACAGAGATCCGCCTGGCTCTGCCTACCAAGTGCTGGGATTAAAGGCGTGCACCACCAACTCCCAGCTTTTGCTATGGCTCTAATAGCTCTGACCCCGGGGGGCAACTTTATTTATTAACATACAGTTAAAATCACATTGCAGTACAAATAAAATACCACCATACCTTGCCTCAAAAAAGGGGAAGAAAAAGATAAACATTTTAAAACTAAGCCAGCCAGATGGTGCCGCTTTCCAGAAACTGCTTCCTTGAGGCTGCGGTTGTATCTGTTGTCACTGTCCCCAGCCTGGTTCAGCTCCTCCAACCTTGGTCTTCTGGGGACTGTGGACTCCCAGATGTGCTCATGCCCTCATCCCGGCTGTTCCCATTGGCTGGAATGCCATTACCTGGAAAGATGTACAGCTTTGCCACTTCAAAAACCCTGACCCCACTACTTCCTTTCCGCCTGTTATTTCAGCCCTGGGGAGCAGGAGGCAGGAGGAATGTAAGTTTGAGGACAGCCTGGGCTGTATCAGAAGTTCCATTCCCAGCCCCTGCTTCATAGCGAGTCTCAAAAACAGCACAGCACAGAGGAGGCCTTCCCGAAACACTTCAACGTTGCAGCTCCCCACCCCATGTCCCCATGCTCTTCCCGTCTTTATGGTACCTGAACACAACGTATTTTTTTTTGGGGGGGGGGCGCTGGTTATGCATTCACTTTATTGTAAGTTTCAGCTCGAATGAATGTTCTGTCCCTGAGAACAGAGGGCATTTTTCGTTTGTTTTGTTGTCTGGGGAATCTTCAGATCCTGGGGGAGGAGGGGGTGGAGTAACAGCAATCGGATTTGTCTAAAAAAAAATCAATGAACCTAATTAAGCTCTTCCATGTTTGAAATTTCATTCGGATAGAAATGGTGACCAACACGTAACAATTGTCTCCAATTTCCAAAGGATTTTTCAAATCTGCCAACCAACTTATTTGTAACGTGAAAGAAAAGCTCAAACAAGGTTTTCTTTGTTTATTGACTAATGTCCAGCACTGAACTCAGGTCCTTGTGCCTGCTAGGCAAGTCCCCTACCACTGAGTGACATCTCTACCACGGGAAATCTTCAGCTTCCTTTGAACTTTCAGGGGTTGGGAGTTGTCCTCCCATTGACTACTTAGTGGGAGTCCCCAAAGCTTTATGTCAAACACTGAAACCCCATTTTGAAAAAATTTGCTTATTTTCTCATATTATATATTGACCAGAGCTTCCCCCTCCCTCTACTCCTCCCTGTTCCCCCCCACACACAACCCCCAGATCACACTCCCATCCCCCCCCTCCCGGGAAAAGAGCAGGCTTCCCAGGGATATCAATCAACCTTGGCACAAGATACAATAAGACCAGGCCCAAACCCTTACATCAAGGCTGGCTGAGGCAACCCAGCAGGAGGAAAGGGGTCCCAAAAGAAGGCAAAAGAGCCAGAGGCACCCCTAACTCCCGCTCCCGAAATACCAAGCTGACAATCATAACATGTATGCAGAGGACCTAGTGTAGACTCAAGAAGGCTCTCTAATGGCTGCTTCAGTCTCTGGAAGCCCTGCTTAGTAGATTCTGAGCGCTGTGTTCTCCCAGTGTCCTTGACCCACCTGGGTCCCACAATTCCTCCTCCCCCTCTTCTGTTGGGTTCCCCAAGTTCCCAGTAGAGGGGCCTGATGGAGACCTCCAACTTGGGCTTTCTCTCTCTGCCTAGTGGTTGGTTGTGAGTCCGTGCGCCTGCTTCTTTGAGCTGCTGCAGGCAACCTCTTTTAACGACTGGACTAGGCACCAATCTATGAGTATAGCAGAACATCACTAGGAACCATTTCATTGATTTCATTTATTTATTTGTTTTGCCAGTTGTGTTTGGTTCTACCCTAAGTCTCTCCAGCCTCTGGTTCCCGGTCATCCAGGCAGTGTCAGGCATGGGCTCTCTCTCCTGGAGTGGGTCTCAAATTAAAGCAGTCATTGGTTGGTCACTCCTACAGGTTCTAATTATATTCCTAGGTATGCCTTGCCTTAGCACCCCCACCCCCCCACCTTTTTTTTTTTTTTTTTTTTTTGCTTTTTTCTAGAAGATTCAGAGAGTTCTTTTTTAAAGATTTATTTATTTATTATGTATACACCGTTCTGCTTGCATGTATGTCTGCACGCCAGAAGTGGGCACCTGATCTCATTACAGATGGTTGTGAGTCACCATGTGGTTGCTGGGAGTTGAACTCAGGACCTCTGGAAGAGCAGTCAGTGCTCTCAACCTCTGAGCCATCTCTCCAGGGCCGATTCAGAGAGATCTTAAAATAATCTTTGTCCCAGCACATCTTTCAGGCAGGACAGATCATAGGTTGAAGGTTTGGTGGCCTGTGTTGATGTCCCAGCCCCACACTGGAAGCCTGACTGGTAACAAGAGATGGCTGGTTCAGGCTCCATGTCCTCTATTACTAGGAGTCTTCTCTAGGGTCACCCTTGTAGATTCCAGAGGGGTTCCACTGCACTAGGTTTCCATACCGTCCCCCTGCAAATGCCCCTCAATTCTAGTCGTCTCTCCCTCCATCCCTCCCTTCCCACCGGGTCCCTTCTATTCCCATTCCCACCTGCCCACAGTCCACCCACAAAATCTATTCTATTTCCCCTTCAGAGGAAGAGCCATGGATCCTCCATAGAGCCCTCTTGGTTTTCTTCTTTTCTTTTTTGAGCCCCCCCCCACTTGTTACTTAGCCTCTATAGGCCTGTGAGTGTAGCATGATTATCATTTACTTAACAGCTAATGTCTACTTATGAGTGAGTACAGACCATGTTTGTCTTCCTGGCTCTGGGTAACCTCACTCAGGATGATTTTTTTTTTCTAGTTCTATCCATTTGTCTGCAGATTTCATGATGTCATTTTTAACTGCTGAGTAATACTTTATTGTGTAAATGTACCACATTTTCTTTATCTTTGTCCTTCTTTATCTGTTCTTTGGTTGAGGATTAACTCTCACACACTGATAGTGGGAGACTACAATACTCCACTCTCACCGACAGATAGGTCATCCAGCCAAAAACTAAACAGAGGCATACTGGCGCTAACAGACCTTATAAACCAAATGGACCTAACAGATATCTATAGAACATGTCACCTAAATGCAAAAAGAATATACCTTTTTCTCAGTACCTCATGGAACATTCTCCAAAACTGACCACATACTCAGTCACAAAGCAAGTCTCAACAGATACAAGAAAATTAAAATACCCCCTTACATCCTATCAGACCACCATGGATTAAAGCTGGGTATTAACAACAACAGAACAACAGAAAGCCTGCAAACTCATGGAAACTGAACAACTCTCTCACAACCCCTTACGGAGGGGGGGAGGGGGTCAAAGGACCACTTTCACAGGGCTCATATAGTAGATATCCTACATATCAGATATTGAGATTATGGTTCATAACAGTGGCAAAATGACAGTTACGAAGTAGCAATAATGTAATTTTATGGTTGGGGTTCACCACAACATGAGGAACTGTATTAAAGGATCACAGCATTAGGAATGTTGAGAACCACAGCTCTAGAACCAAAAGAAATAAGCATACCTAAGAGGAGTAGATGGCAGGAAATAATCAAACTGAGCACTGAAATCAATAAAATAGCAACAAAGAGATCAATACAAAGAATCAATGACACAAAGAGTTGGTTCTTTGAAAAAAAAAATCAAATTAATATCCAAAATCAGAAACAAAAGGGGACCTAACAGGCAACTAGGAAAATCCCAAGCATCATTAGGTCATACTTTAAAACAAACAAACAAACAAACAAAAAATAAAAAACCTGTACTCCACAAACGTGGGAAAATCTAAAAGAAATGATTAACTTTGTTGATAGATACTACTTACCAAAGTCAAATCAAGATCAGATAAACAATGTAAATAAACTTATAAACTTCAAGGAAATAGAAGAAGTCAATAAAAAATCTCCCAACCCAAACAGCTCAGGCAAGGCCAGACAGTTTTAGTGCAGAATTCCACTAGATTTTCAATGAAAGCTCATTTTTGATGCACTAGGGTTAGGCGGTGGAAGTCTGGCTGACTTGACTGGTCTTGCTTTCTCTACCCCCACTGTCCCTACTTGCTGAGAGCCCCTTCATATTCTGATTCCATGCTGGGAACTCAGTGCAAGCATCACTCACACCAGTGAGACAGTAGGGCCTGGAAGGCAAGCTCTCAGGGATGGACTGGGTAGGGATGGGGTGGGGGGAGTGGTCTGGTAGAAAGATCAATACTAAATTTTGGTTTTGCTGTAGAAGCAGGAACCTCCAGACTTACATTTTGCCTTCCTGCTATTATGCTTGATTAGAAATCGTTACAGTGTTTACTATGATTATAACCAGACACAGGACTAGATACATTTTAAAAAAGAAACAGAAAAATGTCTGGTGTACACACACACACAGGCCTGCATGCATCCAGCTCAGCACTTCCGATCCAACCATCATTGAAGGACTCCTTCAGATAGGAGCTCGTCAGACTTTGTTCCTTGCATCAGTTGGGTTACTAACCATGGGGGAAAAAGTTGCATACATTGCCCTAAAAGCCCCCTGCGTCCCCAATTCAATTTCAACAATTCATCTCTTAATTATAAGAGGGATTGGGCTGGCCCAAATCTGGCTTGTCTTCCCGGGGATGGGGTGGGGTGGAGGTGGGCATCTTGTTGGTCTGGTCTCCCCTTTGGAGGGGGCTTCCCATTTCTCCTTCCTCTCACCCTCCAGCCGCGCCCCCCGCCCCAACCTCCCTCGGGGCCGGCAAGTATTCCTCATTACAGATTGTCCTGGCATTCATCAGAGTCCCTTATGATGACAATTTCCGCAGTATTTTGGTTTAGCGCGGGGATGATCCCCAGCTGATTGGCATACATTCTCAGAAAGAAAAGGGCCCCAGGACAGCGACGAGAACTGACACCCCCCAGTGGTCAGGGTCGGCCGGCCGGGGCTAGGCTCTGCCCGCGGCGAGGGTGGCAGCGGGAGCGGCTGACAAGGCACCCCACGCCCCTCGGCGGCACCTGGCGGCGGCGGCGGGCGGGCAGGCGGGCGGAGGGCGGTCCCGGGTGACGCGCGAGGTTGGGAGAGCCGGCAGGTGCCACCCCGCGGCCTCCGCCTCTCGCCACTTGGTCGGCGGCTCGGGCAGCAGGGGCCGCTGTGTGAGCCGCGCTCGCACCGACCGACCGACCGCCGCCGCCCTGCGCGCGCTGCTCGGCTCCCCGCGCGGTGAGTGAGGGGGCTGCGGGGCTGCGGGCTCTTGGGGCTGGGCCGAAGCTTTCGGGGGTGGCGAGGAGGGCGACCGGGGGTAAGGGTGTGCGAGCCGAGGGGCCGGACCGGGGGGCCGTGCGGGTGGGGAGCGGCGGGGAGCCGGGGGCGGTGCGGGGCCGGGCAGGGCCTCCCTCCCGCCGAGGCTTGCCCGCCAGTCCTGTGCGCCCGCGCTCACCTGCGCCGCCCGGAGTCCTGCCGCTCCGCACCCCCAGGGAAGGTGGTGGTCTCAGGGACCCCGGGGGGCGCAGAGGTGCTGTGAGTGGGACTCAGGGAGGGAAGGTGCTGCTCGACCTTGGACCGGGGAGGTAGGTCACTTTCCGGGCTCCCGGACCTCGCTTCCCAGCCGCCTCTTCCCAAACCAGCGATCCCTTCTTCCTGCTTCGGTGTGCGAGCGTCCCGCCCGCGGGAGCTCGGGGCGCTGTCTCTTTGGCTCCGGGAGCAGCATCCCGTCCTGGTGGCTGCTGCGGGCCAGGGAGGGAGGATGAGTCCACAGCTGTGGAACAGGTCGCTCCGGAGACGGAATGCCAAAGTCTGCCGTTTATTCCCTCGGTGTCGTGCGTGGGAAGCGGGCCTTTCCCTCTTATCCCTCCCTGATTCAAACTTACCGGATGCGCGGAGGACCTCCTTTTGGAACAACCTGGGGAGGGAGCGGTAGGGTTCGCTGGGCACCCCAGCTCCGGATGCGGTAGGGCATCCCCACTTCCACCAGGGAAGGCTTTCAGCGACTGGCCAATGTCTTCTGAGCCCCTTCCTGTCCCTAAAACAGCCCCCCTTGGAAAGCG
This sequence comes from Peromyscus maniculatus bairdii, assembly GCF_049852395.1. Lineage (NCBI taxonomy): Eukaryota > Metazoa > Chordata > Mammalia > Rodentia > Cricetidae > Peromyscus > Peromyscus maniculatus. The sequence goes on along the minus strand of NC_134866.1, from coordinate 47,396,807 downwards.
TTTTCATTCAACCCTGAGCTCCCAGGTCATCCTTTATTTCACGTCTCTCTTGTTCTGCGTTTCTTGCACAAAAGTCATCCTCTTTAGTGAGTGCGGCCACTGTCGTACCCACGCTTTCTTAGTCTCCTCATTTGTAGTTTACCCTCAGGCAGAAATTGTTCTCCCCAAGGTCATCAAGCACTATGTTAAAACAAAAATCCCTGCGGCCCCCCGCCCCCCCCCCCGTCCCCCGTCCGTCCCCCTGCCCCATAGCAGATGAGTATCCAGTGCTTTTATGTACCTGGCTCCAAGTACTTCACGCTGTCAGTCTTCCACAAACCTGTTAAGTAGATAGATACTGTTTCCAGTTTAGGGTTTGGCCTCCAGCCAGCCAGGAGCTAGTCGGATGAGCCCGGAGTTCTTCTTTTCGTTCTTCCTTTCACGAAGTGTTGTGCAGATTCAAGCATCAGGGTCCGGACTCTCAATCTTTGGTTCCTTTTCCTTGTTTGTCTTGCTGTAATAATTAAAGCAGGTGCTACAGGCTCTTGATCTCTCTTCTTGTCTCTCTGCTACTCGGTGTGGACCGCAGCGGGCCTTGCACACGTCAAGTTTTTACTTTAGGCTGAGCCGCACTCAGCCCTCTCGCCCTTAAAAGATAGATAAATAGATTGATTGACAGCTTGATTTCATGCAACTTCATTTTTTAAGTCTATTTAGCTTCGATTAAAATTTGTTGCTTGGTGTCTTCATTTTTATCTCTGAGGACACATTATAATACTCCGTTTAGGTGCTCTGTGTCTTCCCAAAGCTCCCGCAGAAGATGATTTCTGTCGTAATTAACCTAGTCACCAAGGTGAAACACTCAGCCATCCTGTCTCCTAGTATTACCCCAATCCCAAACATGAAATCTTTTATCCAGTTTTCCTGTGATCTCTGCTTGCCTACATCAGTCTCAGCCTGCCCCCTACCCCATCTGATCTTCACTAGATCCCCTCCTTCACACTCTGAGCACACATTTATCACTTATCATTGACACATTTCTTTTCTTGTATTTGTTTTGAAGGAAGGTCTCATGTATCCCAGGGTGGCCTCAAACTCATTAGGAAGCATAGGATGACCTTGAACTTCGGATCCTCCGGCCTCTACCTCTGGATTGCTGTGATTATAGGAATGTGTCACCACTTCCGGTATTATTCGGTGCTAGAGAGGGAACCCAGGGCTTTATGCAAGCTGGATAAGCGTTCTACCAACTGGGCCACAGTCCCCAGCCAGTACACATTTCAACTACTGTTTATCTTCTTTTGTAAGTGTGTTTGCTTTCTGTGAGGAGATCTGTAACAACTTAGGACATTACACTGTCAGACCTTATGTCTAGTAGTTGCTTAATAGATGTTTATAGAATACAATGCAACATGAACTAAGGTAGCATGGAAGCAGCAGCCTTGATGATAGTAGAAATCAAGCCAGTCTTACAGGATACTCATCAGTGTGCATTGGTAGGTGTGTATTGCCACACTAAGGTTCTAGTCGTCCTGATTAATCATTACATCTCCTGATGTGATGTAGGAGCCAACCGTATGGGAACCAAAACAAAATTGGAAACAACAGTGAGTTTTCCTAAAATAATTTTTTTTTAAATTGGAAATACATAGCGCATACATAAAAGTACACAAAACATCAGTGAACAGATGAAGCGGTGGCTATATTTAGTAGTAGTATCTTATTCTGTTAGAACGTATGATATTGGAGGAGACTGCAGTCGGGACAAACAGGAATCTTTTCCCAAAACATGTGGGTCTGATCTAAGCTGGAGAGGCCAGGCCAACAAAGAATGGGCTGTGTGCGTGGTAAGTGGTAAGGTTTGAGGTGAGGAGAAAAAACTGAAGGTGCTCCTAAAGCCACAGCACCATCAGACGTGAACGGTGACCCTGGGAGAAAGGAGAGAGCCCAAGAAGCAGGAGTTTTCCTCATGTCATTGCTGGTTTTCTATGACGTACCTCTTGTGCCAGCATCAATTTTAAGACAGAGAAGGATTCTATTTAGAGCCACTGCGAACACGGTAGCATAGCAAATGGAGAAGCAATCTGGAACTTAAGGATTCCTGTCCTGTGCTATGGAATGTGCCATCAGCAGATCTTCAGAGGGGAATGGTTCTCACGTGTGTTTATGTGACTCATTCAGTTTGAACACTTAGAACTTACTGGAAAGTTGAAAATGTCTACAAATTTGGCGGATAAAAGATAGATCTTCTAAAGACAGCTATGGTGACACATACCTGCATGCCCAACTTTTGGGAGGTGGAGGCAGCTGGATCAGAAGTTCAAGATCATCTTTAGCTACATAGTAAGTTTGGGCTAGCTTGGGCTAGATGGGATCCTGTTCAAGAAAACTTTTTTTTTTTTTGATCTTCTAAAAAAGTGAAATTTCCAACTATTCTTCATAACTGGTATAGGTTGATTAAAAGCACATATTAACACACTGGATTAAGGGAAGTAGCCTTTTTTTTCTAAATACAAATCAAATCACCTTTAAAAAAAAGAGATTTATTTATTTATTATGTACACATAGAGTGTTCTGCTTATGTGACAGAAGAGGGCACCAGATCTCATTAGGGATGGTTGTGAGCCACCATGTGGTTGCTGAGAACTGAACTCAGGACCTCTGGAAGAGCAGCCAGTGCTCTGAACCTCTGAGCCATCTCTCCAGCCCTGGAAGTAGTCTTTTATAAGTGATGGAAGCAGACATACCATCACACACTGTTCTTCAGTATTATGCGGATGAAACATTTCCACTAAGAACAATAAATGCCCGTGGGGATTAGGAAAGGGAAACTTGTGTACACTGCTTTGAGGGAATGTAAAAACTGGTATACCTACTTTGGAAGTCAGTGAAGGGGCCCTTAAAAATCTAAAAGAACAAAAAACTACCATATGATCCAGCTGTACTATCCCCGGGCATGTAAGTGAAAGATTCCAAGTCAGTTTCCATAGAGATGCTTTCATATTGACATGTTTATCATCATCAATGTGGACCATGAGGAGGGGAGGGGAAGGGCTCAGGGAGGAGAGGGGGCAGGAAGAGAGGGTGATGACATACATGTGACAAGGGAGCAGAAGGGGAGAGTCGGGGAGGAAGAGAAGAAGTTAGAGTGAAGAAGGGTGCATATGGCTTTTCCATGGGTCTGGGGATTCAAACTGAGGTCCTCACACCTGCAGAGCAAGTGTTTTCTTTATCTGCTGTACTTGCACATTAACTTAAAAGGTTAGTAAAAACGAAACAGATTTCCACGTAACTCCCAAGTTTCCCAGGTTAACAGCAAACCCACCTGGAAAGCAATATATAACACGATCATACATAACACAACACAGGCTCCTTCCTTTTCATGAAAGGCGTAGGGTCAAACCTGGACAAAATAGTGGTGTTTCACAAGTTACGTTCTGAGAAAACATTTGGCTTCATGTCAGCAGAGTGGCTGGCCGGATGATGGAGCCTGTCCAGGGTGGTGTAGGTTGGTGGGACAATGTAGTAAACTACTATCATACACAGATGGGGTAGGGCAGGTAAAACAGAGACAGACCTGAGAGCTCTCTGGAGCTCAGAGAAGCAGAGTTGGGCAACTGAGAAATGGGTGATGTATGGGACATGAAATCCAGGGAAAGAAAATGCAGTTCTAAGAATTGGAAATTGTGTGTGTGTGTGTGTGTGTGTGTGTGTGTGTGTGTGTGTGTGTGTGTTAGTAGAATATTTTAAGGTGTGTTACTTTTGTTTATGTTGCATTTGTTGAACTCTGTGAAGCTGTGTTACTGTGCCTGTGTAAAACACTTGATGGTCTAATAAAGAACTGGCCAATAGCGAGGGAGGAGAAAGGATAGGTGGGGCTGGCAGGCAGAGAGAATATATAGAAGGAAAAACTGGGTGGAGAGATCTAAGATCTAGCAGCCAGAGAAGGAGGAGGACTCCAGGGGCCAGCCACCCACCTACACAGCAAGCCATGGAGAAAGAGTAAGAGTCACAGAAGTAAGAGAAAAGGAAAAGCCCAGAGGCAAAAGGTAGATGGGAGAAGTTAGGGAAAGCTGGCAAGAAACTAAGTCAAGCTATGGCCGGGCATACATAATTAAGAATAAGCCTCCGTGTGTGATTTATTTGGGAGCTGGGTGGCGGACCCCACAAAAGACCAAAGACCAACCAACAGTGTGTGTGTGTGTGTGTGTGTGTGTGTGTGTGTGTGTGTGTGTGGTGTGCATGTGGCCAGAGGTTGGTATGGGTTGTCTTTCTCAGTGTCATCCACTGGAAATACTTTTGCATAGCTACAAAAGAGGGCATGAAATGGGGTTGCCCAGGAAAGCAGGGGTGGTGAGGTGTGCCGAGTGCCTTGTTTTGACCTACTGAAGATTGTTTTATTTTGTCCTATAGTCAGGGATAGGGGGATGGGGAGCTGGAAGCAGGGAAGGAGAGGGTCCTATGAAGATTGTGTTTGTAACTCAACTGTCTGATGTTTGACACTTTGGCATTGTGAACCACTCCTATACAGGTTCTGTCTCATTTCTCTATCTGATTTGGAAAGGGCAACTGTCTTCATTGTTCACATTCTCTGCCTGGCTAATATTCACCTTGCATATAAATTTCGGCATAGAAGATGGAAGGTATGAGCATCCTCTGTACCTCGGTGCTTACAGGACGCTCACCTTTAAATTTAGGTTAGAAACACGTTTAGATTAGAACTCTCTGTAGACTGTCATGCGGTGTAAATTTTGGCTGTTCTTCGGGCATCAGCATTAGCTCACAAGTCCTCTTAAGTCTGCAATGTCTCCACAGGGTCCTTGTCTTGTACACAAGGAGGGCACAGCAAGGAAGCGAGCAGGAAGGGTACTTCAGTGATACCGGGAGAAGCAAGGATTCAAACCTGAGTCTGTCTACACATTCCAGCTTCTCCCACGCTGCACAGCGACTCTGCTGGGTTGATCTAGGAAGTGATGTGGGAGGGTGATACTATCGTTTTTTGGACAACCCTAAAAAGAAACCCAGTGTAGACTTACAGCTCAAGAGCAGGAATGTATGATCTAGCAACAGAGCAGCTCCAGTAGCTCAGGACATTCTTCAGTCCCCCTTCTTCTTATGTCAGATGCCGGGTATTATTGTAATTTGCCGGGTGTTTTTAGAATTCAATGATGTAACAAGCACAGACCAGAAATACTTATTACTTTAGGATGCCTTCCCGTAGGCCTGTCTGCAGGCTTCCCTGCCGCTCCTCTTTCGTGTGTTCTTGTGCCTTTTTAAGTAGACAATGGAGGGCAGGATCCTGTGGCCCCAAAAGATTTATGTCTGTCGACAGTATGTATTCAAAATCCTGCTGCTTATCATCCAGTTAGCACATGAGGATGGCGTCATCCTTCTTTCTCTTACCTGCAACACTAGCAGGTGTGACTCTAATGTAAGGAAAGAAGGCAGGAGTGGCTGATGTTCTTAGGAATCTGGAGTCCAAGTGCTGAGTATTCAGGAGCTCAGGGTGGGTTCCTGTGTATGTGTAAAGTGTTTTAAATGAAGGTGCAAAAGCCAATGTTTGTTTTCAAAGGAAGAAAAAAATATGAGTGATGGGTAAACCAGTTAACATTAAATATAGTGTGTGTGTGTGTGTGTGTGTGTGTGTGTGTGTGTGTGTGTTTAATGTTAGGTTGCTCATGTACAATTGCAATTCCTATAGGTAAAAAATGGTTGGATGTTGGCAATTTGCATGTGGTCTTCCCCCCACACCCCCAAATACAGTTCTATTGAGAACCTAACATGTTGACCTGATAGGACTATAGGCCTATACACAGACTGAGCTGTGCCTAAGGATGAACACTGGCTTCCAGTAACATGTTCCCATCCAGCTGCTAGGTTGTTTGCTCAACAGGAGTCTATATTTATTGTAAACCCTTTTATTCCAGTTACACCTGTGGTTGCAATAGATTGTAAGTAAGTGTGTGAACTGATGAAGTCTAAGTTCAGCGGGAAAGAGGATTATTATGTCTGTGAACAGCAAACTCAATTCCTTGGAAAATTCCTCACAAAAGTGAGCCACTAAAAAAGTGGTCAGGAGAAAAGAAAACTGAAAAACAATAAACAAACAAAAACCTTGAGAGCTAATATCCTGTGCTTGCCTTACAAGCATTGCCTATGTTTTAATATTCTTGATCCGCTTAGAAAATGAAAACCGGAAATTGGAGAAAAGTAAGGTCTGGGTATGACTTACCTCAGACAGATGTTCTTGAGTGGCTCATCCTCAAGGAAGGTCTTAGAGATGCTTTGAAAAAGTGGGGACATGGTACATAGTCATACAGTTTATGGTAAGGAAAATTTTATGTTACGTACAAAATTTTAAAGTAGTCTCCCTGACAACAAAAAGAATAAAAACAGTCAACCAGAAATAGCTGAACGGCTGCTTTCTGTCGCTACTCATGCCACACTGCAGGAAGTGGTGGGAGCTGGTCCATCCATTTGCCTGCAACAGGAAAGACAAGGGAACCTTTGCCCTTGGAATCTTCCAGCGCATGGGCAGATCTTCCTTTCCATGGCACAGCATCTCATCCTGATGGTACACGATCAACTTGTACTTCTTACTCTTCATTGGACTTTTCGCATCCATGTGGCATTTCAGTTCACTTCTAACAATGCGAGCCGATATGTAGAACTCAGAGCTGGCTTCTACCTGCCCTAAGTAGTCTACCTGAGCACGCAAAGCAAAGACACACTCTAGCCAGATCCAATAGAGGACATCACAGTTGTGTGGCACCTGATAATTCCTTAGTGTTATTATTCTGATAAGCTGAACGGGTAAGATATCACTTATTGCAGTCTCAGGTATCATGGAAGTGTAGCCATTCTTTCTAAGGCGTTAACAGGTTAATGAACAGAATCCAAGTTATAAAAGAAGAAGGAAAAAGTAGGTATTATAAACAGCACATGCTGAGCACTGGCTCTCTGTCCGGCCCCACGCTGTATTCCATGCATGCATGCTTTCTCTCATTTCGTTGGCACAAAGGGGCTGGAGAGAAGGCTCGGGAGTGAAGAGCATCTACTGTGCCTGCAGAGGACAGGAGTTCCGTTTCTAGCACCCACGTTGGGCAGCTCACAGCTGCCTGGCTCCCAAGGCCACAGATCTAGCTAGCATGCTGGGAGAAGAGTCACTTTCTTCAGAGTGGAGCCCAAGTGCTTTTCCAACTTAAGGTCAGGTATTCTCTGTTGTGCTAACTCTGAGTGTGTCTTTATACTGATTTTTTTTTTTTTTTTTTTTTTTAGTTCTTAAAATTTCCCAACTCCTCTCTGGTCTACAGGTAATACTTACTACTCTTACAAACTTGACTGTGGAGTATGGACAGGGCGGGGCAGCCAAGGCAATGGAGTGATGTACTGATTCCTGAGGCTCACACAATCACAGCTGAACGTGTTAAAGGAAAATACTTTTTTTTTTTTTTTTTTTTTTTTAGCATAGAAGATTAAAAGCAGCTAGTGCAGGCCAGGGGCCTTCTCTTCCCCTCACCGCGTTTTTCCTTTCTGCAACCTCTGACCTTAGTGCTTGAGGTTGTTCCTTGGAGGCACCGTCTGAGTGTCTTGTTGGAGGTCATGCTTGTGAGGTTGGTAGGGGTGAGTCTTAATAGTGTTAGCTGCTGTGTGTTCCCTAAAAATACCTGTTAAACTTCAACAGTGGCTTTCCCTCATTGTATCAGCAGGCAGGGGGAACAAGAGTGAATTTTCGACTGATTCATTCATAACAAGCCAATGTGTGTTGGCTGTTCATTTTTGTTTTTTGTTGTTGTTTTGTTTTGTTTTGTTTTGAGACAGGGTCTCATGTAACCCAGGCTATCCTCAAAATCCCTGTGTAGCCAAGGATGACTCGGAACTTTGATTTGTGCCACCAGAGCCTGTTTATGCAGTGTTAGGAATCTAACCAGGGCTCTATGCATGCTGAGTAGGCACTCGACCTGCTGAGAGACACTTCCAGTCCTGATATGTGCCCTTAATCCTGGAAACCAAGAGTCTATGACTCCAAGAAATTTAAACGACTTTCCCAAGTTCTCGTGAGTGGTGGGTGGCCAAACTTGGTCTAGAATACAAATACTCTGAAAAATTATATATTCTATTACTTACTCCCTGTATCTGAGAGTCTGCTTTCTGATATCTGGAAAAGAATTGCTGGGGGATATATTTTCATAATTCATGAAATAGTAAGATTATAGTTTGCATATCTCTGCATAATTCACATTCTACTTTTTTCAAAAAAGCAATTTCTGTAATTACGCTATGACCCCAGCATAGAAGGAAGGTCAGTTTAGGTCATGTGCTTGTGATAAATGGAGCAGTAAGTGGTAGCTCGTGTTGAAATGTTTGGGGCTTTGGTTGTTTTAGAGCAGAAATTGTAAGGTAATATTTTCCACCCCCACCCCGGAAAATTGAAATTTGTCAAGTAGGTCCCATAAAGAGAATCTTGGGCTTGTTTTTAGATGATATTTTTCAACAGTTTTGTTGAAGACACAAAGACATTCTTCAAATTAATAGTGGCTCTTGGTAATTTACTTATAGGCATTGATGAAGTGATAATTCTCTTATAGATATCAACAAAGGCAATCTCTTTGAGAGAATTTCTCCAAATGCCTCAAGACTGGGTTGAATGAGCCTAAAACTCTAGAAGTAAGCAGCATAGAGTCTGAAATTTGATGTTGATCAGTAGATGGCTTCAGAAGGCCCGGAAACCCTAGAGAACATAGGATTTGGCATAATCCAATCTCCGAGACAGTGTCCCATAACACTACAGGCTATTGATTTAAGAGTCAGGAAATGATATTATAAGTAAAATGCTAAGTAAAACCTAGGTGACTATGAAAGGATTAGCTTTAATGTTAATGTTGCAATTAGGCGTTCTTAAGCCACTGACATCGACTTTATCCATGTTAAGGACTGCCAGTCTTGCATCATGATAGGTCTGTGTGTGTGTGTGTGTGTGTGTGTGTGTGTGTGTGTGTGTGAGAGAGAGAGAGAGAGAGAGAGAGAGAGAGAGAGAGAGAGAGAGAGAGAGAGAGAGAGAAGAGAAAGCGAGCTCTTATTTATTCATTCATTGCAAAGGGGTTTACTTTTAAAAGTTTGCTAGCTGGTTAGCAAATGTCTTTATGCCATTTTCTTATTTTCTTACATCCTTTGTTGGGTGGCCTCCTCACTTCTTCCTCAACTCCGTCTCACTGTTCCTATTTCCACCCAGACCCTTCCACTCTTGGTATGATTTGAAGGTGGATCTCCACCCCACCCCCCCACCCCATCGTCCTAATTCACTAAGAAAAAATTTCCTACTTAAAAAAATGTTTGAATTTTTTTTTTCTTTCGGGCATAGGATCTTGTATGTAGCCTCAGTTGACCTCAAGTCCTAGGTCCTCCAGTCTCTGCTCCCCAAATTTTGGAGTATTCCAGGCCCGAGTCACCAAACCTGACAAGTGCCTCTGCTCTTTAAACATTAAGTTCATATTGACTTGCTTTATGCCAAGTCGCTGAGCACATAAAAACCTAGAGGCAACTACCAGTTCTTATTATTGTGTATCCATGTTTCAAATTTGCAGCATTCACGTTAGCTCTGCCCAGAAATTATATGCTGGGTCTACCCATTGCATTAAGGTACTAATCCCACTGCCTTCCTACGAGCCATCCCTGCCAAGAAACGAGATTAATTTTTAAAAGCCTAAGTAAGATCACGTGACTGCGGTGCTTAAAAGCTGATGGTAAGAGTTTTGGTTTCGCAAGAGCCCAGTTCTGGAGATGGATGGTGGTGGTGGTTGGTGGCAAACCAGTGTGAAAGCATTTGACACCCGTGACTTGGGCATTTAAGGACGGTGAAGATGGTGAATTTGAGTTATATCTGTATTTAGATAAGTGAGACATGCATACTTTAAGTTAATAGTCTCTGACTCTTTCCTCTCAGACATCGACTGAAACCCACGCTGCTCACCACTGTGGGAAGACGTCCCCGCCCCCCATCTCTGTAGCATCAAGCATCACTTTCCCTGTGTTCTCTCTCTGCTCTGTTTCTGCTCTCCTGACAGGGTTCATTCCTGCCCCAAGGCTTTTGTCTTAGTCCTTGTCTCCCTCCAGACCTCTCAGCCTGCATACCCTCTCCAATGCCCTCCATCTTCCCGACTCCCCTCAGCTGTTGGGGACCACTGCCCTCCTTTTCCTGTCATATTACAGACATGATTCATCTTCATAACTTTTGCCTATGTTGCCCTTACTTCTGTGTGCATTCATCTTTGCTTATGTGTATGTCTTCCCACAAGAACATATGTTCCTTGAAAATGGGAACTGGATGTAATCCCGGTGTCAAGAAGGCTGCTTGGCACAGAGCGGTTATCAAATTTGCTAAATCAAAGAGTAGAGAGAAGTCCCTGCCTCCACGAACCTTACAGTTTTGGAGAGTCTTGGCAGCCTTGAGCTGTATTTATTGGCAAGGACTTTAAGACCCTCTCAGCTGGGCCTCACAGAGAATGGCAACTAGTTCAACTCAAAGTAAAATGATATGGGTTGGGGATTTAGCTCAGTGGTAGAGCGCTTGCCTAGCAAGCGCAAGGCCCTGGGTTCGGTCCTCAGCTCTGGAAAAAAAAAAAAAGTAAAATGATATGTGGAAGTGGAGAGAATGATGTTGGGGACAAAAAGTCAGGCAGCCTAGCCAAGTCAATGTCCTACAGGCTCAGTGAGAGACTCTGTCTCAGAAAATAAAGTGGAGAGTGATAAACGATGATATCTGATGTTCATCTCTCTCTCTCTCTCTCTCTCTCTCTCTCTCTCTCTCTCTCTCTCTCTCTCACACACACACACACACACACACACACACACACGCACGCACGCACACACACAGAATGTGTGTGTACACATGTACAAGAGCCCACATATAAGTGTACATGCACCCACACAAACATGAGTACATATACCACACATACACTAGAAAGGGCCATGTACACACTAGCTGTTTTCTCTGACTCAAGGATGGTAGAGGGAAGCTTCCCCTCCCCCATCTCTCTACTGATCCCAAATAAACATGGGAGAGAATAAAAATATAGCCATATATTAGTAGTCAAGCATGATGCTGCCAAAGCCGAGCTTCAGATGAACCTAGTGTTAGGTATTGTGTAACACGTTCCCAGAAACCCCTGGCTCCTCTGCACCATTGGCTCCCAGAGGGCCCAAGCATTCAGTTGTGTGCATCAATAGGGCTGCCTTGCCAGTCCAAGACTGTTGTCTCAGCAGCCTTCCCATAAGCCCAGGTCCATCCTTTGCAGCATAGCTGGTTGTCTTGGGGTTTCTATTGCTGCGATGAAATACCATGACCAAAAGGCAAATTGGGGAAGAAGGGGTTGATTTGGCGTACACCTTCATATCACTGTTCATCACCAAAGGAAGCCAGAACAGGAACTCAAGCAGGGCAGGAAATTGGAGGCAGGAGCTGATGCAAAGGCCACGGAGGGGTGCTGCTTACTGGCTTGCTCCTCATGGCTTGCTCAGCCTGCTTTCTTATAGAGCCCAGGGCCACCAGTCCAAGGATGGTACTACCCACAATGGGCTGGGCCCTCTCCCATCAATCACCAATTAAGACAATACTCTACAGATTTTTATTTATTTATTTATTTATTTTGTTTTTCGAGACAGAGTTTCTCTGTGTAGTTTTGCGCCTTTCCTAGATCTCACTCTGTAGACCAGGCTGGCCTCGAACTCACAAAGATCTGCCTGCCTCTGCCTCCCGAGTGCTGGGATTAAAGGCGAGCGCCACCACCGCCCAGCTCCACAGATCTTACGGACGCATTCTCTCAATTAAGTTCCCTCCTTTCAGGTGACTCTAACTTGTGTGTCAAGTCGACACAAGACTGGCCAGGACACTGGTGATGGGTAACAACTCTTTGCTTCTCACAGATAATTTTGTAAATATCTGGGCTCATGTTTCCAAATATATTTCATAGTCAGTATAGAAACAGCCAGATTTATGATATAGGTTTTTCTACAATTCTCATGAAAAAAAAAATCCATACTGCTAAGTAAAATCAGATTATTTTGTGATTATAACCTGTTGATTTTAGAGAATGTCTAACAAAAATTAAATAATAAACCATAAAAAATTATAACTTGAAAAAAATGAGACATGCCACCCATAATCCTTCTAACCAGAAATAACAATTTCTAACGTTTTGGAAAATTGCCTCCTAGCCTTATGTAGCCATTTTAAAAAGTTGTTGAATTTTGTCTTTTTGATTTCAGACAGGATCTCACTATTAGCTCAGGCTGGCCCAGAACTGGCTATACAGCCCAAGCTGGCCTCAAACACATGGATCCACCAGCCTCAACATTAAAAATATTGAGGTTTACAGGTGTGTGTCACCAATATGCCTGACAAAGTTTTTCTCGAGAAAAAAAAATAGTTTAGATGAATATCAAGAACTATTCTTTTAAAAGCTAAAGCAAAGGCTTTTCACCATGGAGGTTTCATTTCTTCCTAAAAAACCTCCTATTATGGAAGTCTCCCAGCATGACTAAATAGAATGATAAAATGGACTCCATGTATCATCACCTGGACTCAAGGCTAAACTTGTTTTACCTGTTTCGGTTTATCTCTGAAATCTACGGGCTTTGGAAAAAACAAAACAAAACAAAACAAAACAGGGTTATCACACCCAAGTAGTCTGAAATAATTACTGAATGCCATAAAACATGTAAGAAACACGAAACATTTGCAAATAAAACCCATAAGGCAAGGACTAAAAGGGCTATTGCCGTCTGCTCAACAGGATGACACCAACAGCCACAGATTAGCTTTATCTCCAAAGTATCAGGGCGTTATTAGGCAATCAGCATGAGTGGAGTGGGAGAAAGGTGAGGAAGGGGAGTGGGGCGTGGGCAAGGGAAGCCGGGTTTTAAGCTTGTTATGCCTGCTCCGGAAGCACAGAACAACAGAAAGTGAAGCCTTTTGGAATCAGAACTGGCCACAGGGAAACTTGGCCCAAGGAAGTCAGAGTCCCTCGCTGAGACTTGGGACACCCTGGTTCTCTTCCACTGCAGAATACCCAGGCAGGCAATAGGTTCACTTCTAGAATTTAGACTTTTAACTAAGGTGGCCTCTTCTGAGCAATGTTTTCATGATGGCCTTTTAAAGAGTATGGTCATTAGCCGGGCGGTGGTGGCGCATGCCTTTAATCCCAGCATTTGGGAGGCAGAGCCAGGTGGATCTCTGTGAGTTCGAGGCCAGCCTGGGCTACCAAGTGAGTCCCAAGAAAGGTGCAAAGCTACACAGAGAAACCCTGTCTCGAAAAAACCAAAAAAAAAAAAAAAAAAAAAAAAAAAAAGAGTATGGTCATCATTGCAATGTTTCAGTCATCACCATGCAATGGTGGAAAAACCATACTAGGTAGGATGCCTCCTTTCCCCTTTACTAACCAATCACCCAGAAGGAAAATACGTGGTATTTGAGTATCCTCTATAAATTGTCTAAGAAGAAAAATTTCTGTTTCCCTATAGCGACATTTGTAAAGATTTGCCATAATTACTTTCATAGGGCAGGCCTTGTTTCAATCTTAATTTCAGTTTCTGGAGGGACCTATAACCAAGGCATATAAAACACTGCTTTCTATGTCTTCCCAGGAGACAGTGGAGGAGAAGGTGACCTGGTTCTTTATTTCTGTAAAGTGGCTGCTTTCAGGAAAGTATTTCAATGACTCAGTTGTCTGTTGGCTGACGTATTTGACGTCTGGGCAGAAGAAGAGGAAACTAGACTCAGTTCAAGGGGGTCACAAGATCTGGGGACTGAGCTGACTTCCCCCAACTGCTGGGTTCTGCATTTGTAAAGAACTTACTTCCATGGGGGGAAAAAAAAAATGAACCAAAGGCCTCCACTTTGGACATCTTGGGATTAATTTCTGCTCCCTCCCTCTCCCTCTTTATCCTGTCTGTCATTCTCTGCTTTGTTCCCTCTTGTGTGGTGGCTGGCTCTCCAGCCCCACACCTGCTGCTGCTCTGGAGACTCCAGAATCCTTTCGGGTGCTGTGGTGTGGGCGATCTAGGCTTTCCTTGTCTGCCTTGACTGATAACCTCTGCCAATGTTACCACCCACGTTCGAAGCCTATCTTTGAGCTCAGCTGGAAGCATGCCAGGAGCATGTATTTGGATCTCATGTCCCATCCGCAAGCCACAGCCTCTGGCTCTCCAGCTCTTAAGTCTCTTCCTCTCCTCCCCCTTACAGTGACCTTTGTTTTTCCGTTGCGCTCTTCATCTTCATCTCATTTCCATATGCACTTGGCAAAGCGACTCAAAATTAATACTGCCGTTGTCCCTGAATGTAATCTAAGTATCTCCAAATTAGTTTTTGAAATATGGATTAAAAAAAAAAGAATTGATCAGTTCATGGGCTTTAATCTTCCCTACACACTGACCAACATTACTTATAATAGCATCATTTGTGAGCTTTAAAAAAAAAAAGCCATTGTCCAAGCTCTGCATAGTGGCACACACCTGTAATCTCAGCTACGTGGGAGGGTGAGGCAGGAGAATGGGGAGAATGGTGTCAGCCTACATAGTCTCCAAAAAAAAACAAACACCATTCAACTGGACAAGGATGCCCACTGCCAAGGCCAATTAAATCTGAAGTCTTGGAGTATGACCCAAGTATCAGTATTACTTCATGTTCTCCGGCTGATTCTGTGTGCAAGTGCAAGGGATGTTTACTTCCCATTGCCCCTGTTCTTTCACGAATTCTAAAATCCACCCATGGGAGTGAAAGGTAAGTATTGCATATTCCTCTTCTATGTGGAATCTAGCGTTAAATATACACACACATACATACACATAAATAAATGTATATAACAAAAATAAAAGCTCCCTACCAGCAGAGCATGGTAGTGTGAGGTTTGTAATCTCAGCACTAAGAGGAGGCTGAGGCAGGAGGATCTTGGATTCAAATCCATCCTTAGCTACCTAGTGAGATCCTTTATTAAAGAGGGTCGGGGGAGGCCCCTCTACCTAACTATGTTTTATATTTATTGCCTACTTTGATAGAAAAAAAAAAAACACCTGAAGATTTTGTTGGTGAATTCCCTTTAATGATTTTGTTTGCAATTCACTAAGACCTGGATTGTGCCAGGTGTTAGGCTTAGAGTAAACAGGAGAAGAAATCCATACCTCCTCATGCTGGCCGTCTACAGCTGCATGTGTACAGGTCAATTAGGCAATCCCCGGCATGTGGTAAGTGCTATGCGTGCTTGACAAAGGAGTCCTAGCTCACACTTGGGCCCCAAGAAGCATTCCTGCCTCCCACTCACTCATTTATATCACACCCTTTTTTCCATTTCCCCTTCTCAGAGAAGGACCTCACTGCTGCTCTGGTGGAGAAAGTATACCAGGAAAGCTACGGCAAGATGGTTACCACAAGTTCAGAGCTAGCCTTGGCTAATAACTGGGATATATGAAAAAAAAAATTGCAAAAATCCAAAACACCAAAACCAAAGGAATGATCAAAGCTTGATTTTTCCTCTTTTCCCTCTCCTCTAGCTTTCATGACTCTCGCCTGTTGAAATAGGGTTGTTGGCCATTTATCTATCCTGTCTTTACATTGGGCTTCTGTCCATCCTGGGAGTCAGCCTGCTTTCCCTATCCTAAGCCATGGGGGTCCCAGTGGGAGCCATTTTCCGCTCTCCCAATGACCGGTCTGACACACTGTCTTCACTGACTTCTTCAGGAGTTTTCCTACTTCTGTTTTTGTATCTTTTTGACATTTCCCTTTCCATCTCTGGAATTTTTTCTCCCAGCACACTCCTTAAATAGTGACATTCCCCACAGGTCTATCCTTCGGCTACCACTGTTCTCATTCATCCATTACTGCAGTTTTAATCCCAACTAGGTGTGGAAGTTCCCAAAACCTGCGGACCCTTCATCCTGATCTTCCTCTCAGATACCTGCTGAGCATCTCCGCCTGAAGATACATAAGGTTGTCACACCATGGTTTCCCAATGCCCTGCTCTTTAAACCTGTTTCTCTGTCGATGACACTTATCTTATCTGGTAGTCCCAACCTAGAAAGCTTTAGTCATTCTCTCCTGTGACTGAGTCACCAACCCTGTCTGTATTGCTTCATGGATAATTCGTGATGGTGTTGTGCCCACCATTGTTACAGATACATTGCCACACTGTGCCGTAGCTGAAATCTTGTTGTCGTTTTTTCAGAGGCGATTGCTGTTAAGTCACACTTACTTTCTCTGCCATCCGGGCCGCCCCTTCTCACCATCTCTCTTATAGCTGATTTGCCTCCAGCCAAGTCCTCCAGAACCTGCGTCACAGGCATTGTTCTGGAGCAAGCGGGGCCTGTCAGTGTGGGGGAACTGGAGAGCCACGTGGTTGAGCTCTTCCACACACTGAGCTTCTACACAGGCTCTTACCTCCAGGACGTCCACTGCTACCACAGCATCATTTCACACTGCTCATTTGCCTTCTCCTCAGGAAGCTTATTTGTCCTACTGCTGGAAAGCACCCAGTTCCTACCATTCCTTAAGAAACCATTCAGATCTCACATTTGCCCGCAACACTTTCCTAAGATGATATTCACGTCTTTATTAGTTTATTCCCTGATACATGGTTGGAGGCTGCATTGTCCCACACAGGAAACAGGGTTTATGAGAGGGGTAAGATGCTCATATACTGGAGGGCATTAAATGAGTGTTTTTCAAACTGTGGTGGCGGGACATTTGGGATTTTTATCTGTTTCTGTTTGTTCTACCCTGGATCAATAACTGGTGCCATTACACATAATGACTAAGCAAGTTGCACCACAAGTGACTCACCTCTTAAATTCAGCCATACCTCAGCTAGTCTGTGCCTAGTTCAACAAGTGTTTCATACTTTCCTGTCATGGGGATGTCGGATTTCTGAGAGCATCTCTAAATGGCTACCTTTGATTCCTTATGCCACGGTAGTAGTAAACAGTTTGGGCATCCTCATCACCTTGCTGTATGCCGTGATAAGAGCCTGCATCAGGCACCCCAAACAGTCCACCTGAATAGTTCAGCTAAAGGGGAAACCCAAAGCCTGCTGGGAACTTGATCAGCCATGTAGATAAAGCTTTATAGTTATGAGGGGAAATTGAAGCCTATCTTTATGGTGGGTCCTTTTGGGACTCCTGCCAAAGGTGGCAGAGGCATGGTGGAATATGCTAGAAGGCAAGAAACAAGGCTAGATAGAGAGTAGAGAGCCAGGTGGGGGTAGAGTTCACCTGTTCAGTCACCTGTTAGTCACCTGTCCTGGCCATTCTTACTTGGCATTGAGGCTCCAAGCAAGCACAGTTCTTTTTTTTTTTTTTTTTTTTGTCCTGAAGGCAGTCTTTGAAGAAACATGGCACGGGACACAGGAGAGTCAGTCAACTTAGTCCTTATTAGAGGACTCTGGTGACATTGAGGAAAATGGAAAGCTGCCACGTGGGGGAAGTCTGGTTAATAAGTTATTGCAGCAATCCAAGGGAGAGATTAATAAGGGCCAGGGACTGTGAGTAGAAGGGGTCAAGGAAGGGGGTAGGGGTTTTCAGGAGAAACACCATTGAGGTGGGATGAACCCCAGAGTCTTTGGTGGTCCATAAAGTTTAGAAATGGCTTGCAATTTCTGTGATGGGTTATTGATCCCAGCCGTTAGGAAAGTGCATCGTAGAAGAGGAAGTGATTGGAGACGCAGTCAAGCGTCTGAGGATAGCATCCCAATGAGGCTTTTCCTCTCTGTCTTACTGTAAAGCTTTTGCAGGCCTCTGACATAGGATTCATTGGGCTTCTGTGCTTGTGAGTTTCATGAGAGTATTTAGCATGTTTTCCATCCCAAATACTTATCATAAGGCCTCACACATGGAACAGACACAACAAATAGTTGCTAGGTTCAACAGATAGGATATTAGATTTTTTTTTATTATTGCATCACAAAGTCAGTGAATTTAAACAGCACAAATTTATTGATGGACCAGAAATCCTGCTTGGCATGGCTGATATCTCTGTTATGTTTCACAAGGCCCAATTCAAAGTATTGGTTGATTTGGCTCATTTTATTAATATTTTGTATTTATTTATTTGTGTGTGTGTGTGTGTGTGTGTGTGTGTGTGTGTGTGTGTGCACTCATGTATGCTGCAATATACATTGATATATACATGTATATAGGTCAGAGGACAGCTTGTAGTTAATTCTGTGCTTTCTCCATGTGGCTTTCTGGGATTGGCTGCAGATCTTGTGGCAAGTACTTCTACCCTCTGAACTACCTTCATAGCCCCTGCTTCCACTCTTACCAGGAGGTGCTGGGAAAGCTCTTCCAAGGTCAGTCACAGTGCAGGCAGAATCTCTTTCTGTGTGACTGCAAGGCTAAGGTTCTTGTTTCTTGGGCAGTCAGAAAAAGGCCCTGCTCCTGCCTCTTTCCAGTCCTTGAATGAGGGCTTGAAGTCTTCAGGACAGCAATGATTTGCTCCTTTGCCTCCTAGCCAGGCCTAACACTTTGTTTCTAAGGGTTCATGTAATTACGTAGAGCCTACCATGGCAGCCCAGGCTAATCTCTATTTTAAGGCCTGTCGCCTTAAGTACATTGGTAATTTTGCCATGTGACATCGTCACAGGCTAGGCCATGGATACCTATTACAAGGGGACATTACTTTGTCCAGCACATAGTTGTAATTGTCTATCCAGTCATGAAAGGGTTATGAACATGGTTATTAAACATGTGTATTTCGGCCTCTCTTATTTGTTCATGGAGGTGTGAGGATGACCAGATTTTCTCAGTATCAAAAAAAATGAGAGCAGATCACAGTGAAGCTGTTCAGGTTCCCCTCTTCCAAGCTGGTTTATCCATTCTGTGTGTCTGTCTGCCTCATCATTCATTCATTCATTCATTCATTCACTCATTCATATCCATTTTGGTACTGACTTAAAGAGTCTAAACTACAGGGTGAGGGGGGATGTAGCTCCATTGGTAGAGAGTCCATCTAGCGTGCATGAGGCTCCAAGTTCCATCTTCAAGCCTGTTTAGCTGGGTATGGTGGTGCATGCCTGTAATCTCAGCACTTGGGAGACAGAAGCAGAAGGATCAGAAGTTCAACATCATTCTTGGCTGTGTAGCAAATTCAAGACTAACTTGAAATAAGTAACATGCTGTCTTGAAAAAAAACATATATGTGTGTGTGTGTGTGTGTGTGTGTGTGTGTGTGTGTGTGTGTGTGTTTGGAGACAGGGTTTCTCTGTGAAACAGTCCTGGCTGTCCTGGAACTCACTCTGTAGAAGAGGCTGGCCTTGAACTCACAGAGATCAGCCTGGCTCTGCCTCCCGAGTGCTGGGATTAAAGGCTTGCGCCACCACTGCCCGGCCCATGTTTTGTATGTTGAGGTCTATATCTAATTGCTTTTTCTTTTTGCTTGGTTTTGTGTTTTGAGGTAGAGTCTCATGTAGCTTAGGTTGAACTTACACTTACGGTGTAGCCAAAGATGATTTGAAATCCCTGATCCTCCTGTCTTCCCGACCCTAGCATTAGAGTTATAGGCGCGCACTATCCCTCCAAGGTACGCTGAAGTTTCTTGTAGCCATGCGGTCTGGTTGTGAGTTTGCCTTGTGGCTTCAGGCCCTTACCAAGTCCCCAGTAAATATGTAATTGAGGGAATCACTGCTTAATTCGCTCCCTTCTGTGTGTGGCAGTTTAGACACCATTAATAAACATGTATTATAATTTTAATTTTTAACTTTGTTTAAATAGGTAACAGATGTCATCAGCTGCTTATTACTCTCCAGAGACACTCTGGGGACATACAAGGAAGTAGTTCTTCTGTACCCAGCCTTATTATGTTCACATTTAGTGATAATTTCATAGCAACATCGATAAAACTATTTCATTCCTTACTTTTTATAACTCCATTCCTTTTTATGACGTTATTTCTTGTTTATTAGTATATTATACCAGGTTATTAATGTCGTCAATTGGTGGCTGCTCAGATGGTTTCCATTTCTTTCCTGTTAGAGATTATCATAGCAAGCAAGTCTCCTGTCTGTACTCTTCACACAAATGTAAGTACACACAAAGACCATTTGAGTCATGCTAGGTTTTGCCGCTTCATCCCAAGAAAGTTAGGCCAATCATACTCCCACGGCAATGCACAGGGGTCCCTCCCACCCAGAGCAGCATGTTTTCCCAGATGTGAAGGACTCAACCAAATGTGGAAATGACATATGAGCTACAATTTGGACCTTCCACATGAGTAAATAACTTTGGGGAATTTTTGTGTGTGTGTACAGTATGCTGGAACCATTTGTATCTTCTTTTTCTCTCAATCATCTGTATCTTTTGTCCATTTCTCTTATTGAGTAGATGCTGCTTTTGTTTTTAACTTATTTGTCGATAATCTTTATATAGTAGAGAAAGTAGCTTTTAGGGATATAGAGTGTATGTAGTTTTCTTTCAGTTTGATTTATTGTTTGTCCTTTTTTTTTTAACTTAGCTTTTTTCTGTAGATATACACAAATCCTTAATTTAATTTATGTGGTCTTGTTTGATTATTTTTGAATCTATCACTTCTATGCTTTCACTCATGGTTAGAAAGTCCTTCCTCATTCCAGTAGTATGAAATAATCATTTGAGGTTGTACAAAATATTATTTAGCTCTTTATTTTGAAATAATTATAAATTATAGGATGTCAGCACAGAAATAGCCTGGAACCCACACTTGACTCTTTCAGGGTACTAGATATAATATGAATTTCACGTTTTTACACTTAGATTTTTGACCCACGTGAAATTTGTTTTGGTATGAAATGGGGCTGGGCATGGCCTTGCATGTCTGTGATCTCAGCACTTGGGATGTGGTAGAAGGGGAATTAGGAACTCAAGGTCATCCTCAACTACCTAGTGGCTTCAAGGCCACCACTTTCCCCCTCCTTACACAAGACCACGTCTCAAAACAAGGAAAAAAAACAAAGAAACAAAACCAACCAAACCAAAAAAGAAAAAAAGAAACCAAACAGATATGGATTTCAACTTACTTTTTTCTAATTGGCTCCCTGTTGGTCCTAACATTTTAAAATTATTTAACCCATATTTTCCCCTGTAATTTAAACACATAAGTATAAACCAAGTGCCAAATTCCTGTATGCAGTGGTTAGTTTCATAAGCATTTAAGTACCACAACTGGGATAGAACATCACATACCTTGTAAGCATATGTTTTTTCTTGTTTCAAAATACCGTTGTGGTGTAAGTTGGCCTATTTTTCTTGTATTGGCTTTGGGTGGTGTGGTTCATGCTGGGACATAGGTGAATAAACATTTATGCCCTGCCCTGAAGGAGTTCCATCTATTAAGTAAGGTAAAGCATTTAGACTATGGAGTGCTTAAGTGAACCATGTAGTAATCCTGCAGAACCCAGGCCAGTTTTAAGCTGTTCAAATCTTAGATCTTCAGACAACCTGATGGAATTGGGACTTGGGTTCTGACGTCCTGATGCTTTTGACTTACTGTTCCATGCCATGCCTCTTGTCTGCCCAAAGTGTCGTTTAGTTCCTTAGACATAAGATAACACGTGCCACAACGTGTGGGCTACAATGTTACTCTACTGTTCCCTCTGTGCATTTAGTAATCCCAACAGTTAGACCATTTCAACTTAATTTAGTTTTAACATACTTTATAGTGTATAGTTCATATTTGTAATGTAACCATTCTAAAATTCTTAATTTTCAAAGAATTGACTAATTAGGGAACTCTGAGGATTTTCTGACTGTACTAAAGTAGAAAGAAGATGTTCATCTGCTTATTTAATTATCTGAATTTAGGTATAGATTCGTATGATCCTAAATTCTTTCCCAGATATACAGTCCAAATATATATATTTTTAAAAATCTTGTTATTTTCCCCCCATGGTTTTATGTTTTCATTCAGGAGGGGAAAATGCAAAGTATTTTCATATGGATTATCTAGAGAGAAATCAAGCAAGAATTTTACTAATGTGCTTAAAATCACATTTGTTGTATAATATATAACAGTAGTCTTAACTTCAATTTGTTCTATAGCTTGCCAGCATGTATTTAAAGGCCACCCCTTAAAATTCCACATGAGCTTTGGATTTAAAGCTATTGGCTGAGTGCTCTGTGGGATCCCACTTCTTAGCTCAGTGTGGTCCCTGTGAAGTTTTACATGGAGTAGAGGTCTTAGGAGACATACACAGTTGAGAGACAAGGGGACTCTCTAACTCTGCGTAGCCTTCCTCTTGCTGTTCAGAATTATTATTATACAGCAAAGCAAAATCTTCCAGGTGATTTTGCTCATTTTCTGGGAGTTTGTATCTCTGGGTTTTCTGTGGCCAACCCCTGGAGAATTTCCTTATGGACATAAATCACTTAGTGTGTTTGTGATGGGAGGCTATGCTCTGACAGTCTACAGTCAACACAAGGCCAGTCATGCCCAAGAAACTTGTTTGTAAAGCTGAATTCCAAGTCATCCATTTGAAACCGGTCACATAAACAAAGCCAAGGTTGAGGAGATGTGAAAGTGGCTGATTCTACTCAGGTGGTCCAGGTCTAGATAAGAATGTGGTTTTAGTGAAATTAAAGCTAAAAGAACGAATTCTGTCTGCCTAGAGATTACTCTGCTTTTTAATATATATATGTGTGTATTTAATATATTTTATTACACATAATATATAAAAATACAAAGTATATGCAATATATATAAAGTATTGTATATAAAGTATATATGTGTGTAGCAGGAATCTTAAAAGTTCTTATTGATAAAATCAAACCTGAGGCCAGTAATTGGGGTCCATGCTGGTAGATCAGAGAGACAGAGCAAGCCACAGCTATCTCACCTCGCCACTTCCTCAGCTGGTCCTGTTTCCTCAGACTGGAAGCTTCTGTGTCCTCATCCAGAATGAATCTCAGCTGAACTATGTTGCTCCATAGCCTGAATGATTAACCAGGCCAAATGCTTAACCAGCCAAATCCTTAACCAGCCAAAAGCCTCTAGTTTCTGGTCCTCACGCCTTATATATCTTTCTACTTTCTACCACCACTCCCTGGGATTAAAGGCTGGCTTTCTGGGATTAAAGGCGTGTCACCATGCTTGGCTATTTCCAATGTGGCCTTGAACTCACAGAGATCCAGAGGGATTTCTGTCTCTGGAATGCTAGGATTAAAGGCGTGTGCTATCACTGACTAACTAGTGGCTTGTCTGTTCTCTGACCCCAGGTAAGTTTATTAAGGTACACAATATTTTGGTGAACACAATACCACCACATATGTGTACACACACATATATAATGTACACACATATACATGTTGGTGTATGTGCATCTTGAGTGGGGGTGAGGTTGCTCATGTACCTACCACTGCACATGTGTGGAGGTCAGAGAAACGGAGGAAACTCTCTCTCAAGTCCATGAGTCTGCTCTCTTCCTCCTCTTGGGTCCCAGGGATTGAACTGAGGTTACGGGAACTTCATAGCAGGCTTTGACCTGTTGAGCCATCCCACTAGGCTGTAATTCTGCTTTTGAAACCTGTCACAATGGGGCTGGAAAGGTTCCTAGCCCTTCCAGGTAGCCCTGACAACTCTGGTGGGTACCTTACCAGCTATGTTTTGGAGATAGGGGAGGGACCTCTGCTTTTCAGCTTTATTTCACTCTAAACTTGGCCAACAGAATCACCAGAACCTACTAGCGCTTGTATGCCTCAGAAAATTTGATTTATTTGCTGTCTGTTTAAGGGTGGCACCTCATCTTTACTGGCAGGCTGGCTCTCTTTTACTACCAATGAATAGGGTGAACAGGCCTCTTTATCCAGTAGCCCTTAACTCTAGAGTAACCTTCAATCAGCGATAATTTGACTTTAGGGATAATTTGACTTGGAGATTTTATCTTGGAATGGAGAGAGTCTTCCCACTTAGGGATTTACCCTGCTTGTTGGGGCTCTCTCTTTTTTATTCTCTGAGACTTCTTGATATGGTCAACTAAGGATATTAGCACTAATATGAATGACAGCCATCTCAGGTTTACAGGTCAGTCTTATTATTGGTAAGCAATCAGAGGTTGCTGGACTAGATTGAATTAAAATCCCATTAGATATTCCCATTTGGTTCATCATGATAATGCCTTTTTAGACAGCCTATCCCTGATTACCCTGTGATTGGTCTACTTAGCTCCAATTGTCTCCAAGAAGACTGACTTCTTCCCATCTGCACTGTGTATAAAAACACCTTTGGTAACTGTTGCCATAGTATTGGAATTATACTATTGTAACTGTTTGCTTGATGCTGAACTCCAAGAAAGCAATCACTCAATATTACCCACTTTTTTCCTTTCTAGTAGAACCCATGTCCTCACACATGCTAGGCAAGTACTCTACCACTGAGCTATATACTCATCCATTCTCTCTCTCTCTCTCTCTCTCTCTCTCTCTCTCTCTCTCTCTCTCTCTCTCTCCTCTCTCTCTCTCTCTCTCTCTCTCTCTCTCTCTCTCTCTGTGTCTGTGTATAAAATATTTTATATCTCTTTACATATATAATACTCCTTAATGTAAACATATATTATTTATGTACTATATATTTGTTAAAATAAATATATCTACACACACACACATACAATATATATAAAAGGAGTATTCTTAATTTACCCAGACGAACTTGAAATCTTCCTGCCAGCCTCCCAGGCATAGGGTTCCAGTCTTGGGCCACCAGGACTGCCTCACTCACTTTTCAAAAACAACACTAACTGGACCTAGAGAGATGGTCAGTGGTTAAGAATACATATTGCTCTTCCCAGGGACCCAAGCCCACTGCCTGTAACTCCAGTTCCAGGGGATCTGATGACCTCTTCTGACCTCTGTGGCTGCAGTACTCGTGTGCACAGACTCACACACAGACACACACATATACACATAATTAAAGGTAAAAATCAGATGCTTCTTAAAATAACACTAATTGGGACATAGTTCATATCCCATACAGTCAGCACATTTAAAGTGTGCCTCTGTGAGTTTTACTGTATTTGATTTCACAGTCATTGCTACAATTCACCTTAGAACATTTTCTTAACCCCCCCCCCAAAAAAAAAAACCAAAAACAAAAACAAAACAACTTGCATTTATTTATTGTGCAGGTGTGTGTGTGTGTGTGTGTGTGTGTGTGTGTGTGTGTGTGTGTGTGTGCACGCTCGCGCATGCTGGGGAGTATGCTCACCACCATGGCACACAGAGGTTAAAGGATTAGTTGCTGAAGTCCGTTCTCCCCTGCCACCATGTGACTCGGAGTCAAACTCAGGTCATCAGACTCAGTGGCAAGCACCTTTACCTACTGAGCCATCTCACCTGCCCAGAACATTTCCATCAGTTCCACCAACAGTCATCTCCCACCGTACTCCCATTCCCACTGGCCCAGGCCTAGGCGACAACCAGTCTTCTTGCCTGTTCTGGACATTTGTGGGAATAAAAGCATATGCGATCTCTTGTGACTCACTATTTTTCTTTCCAGTACCGATGCAGGGCGAGCTAAAGCCTCTACAACTGGAGTGGGTTCACTCTGAATCCTCTAAGGAGGATCCATTGGGGGGCAAGTGCTGCCAGGAGCCAGCCCAGCTCCAGCTGTGAGAACATCTATTAATGTTGCTGCAGTTAAAAGGCTCCTAGTTGGATCTTGGCCATAGGCCAGTTCCCCACAGCAAGGCCAGTCATTGCCGCCCTTGACCTTTGCCTCAGCTGACTCTTTGATGCTCTTAGCTGAGGGCTTCATGGGACCCTCAAATATTTACTTAAAAAACTTAGACCATTCAAAGCAAGCCGGAATTTTCTGGATAATGAATCAGAGAACCATGGGATAGGACCGTGGTTCTGTCTCTGGCTTCTGGAACTGGGGCCATGAGTAAGAGGGAGGCCAAGGGTAATCACCATGCCACTAGAGGTGAGGTTCTTGTATCAGCACAAGATGGACAGGCATCAGAGTGAAAGCCTTCAGTAATCAAGAATGAAAGTCAAAGTTTTGAAAGGCAATCATATCCCCATATATGATCACAGTTCCAGCCATCAACCTGTGACTCAAAGTCCATCCATGTTACTTCAGGAGTCAGTGATCCATTCCTTTTTAATGTTGAGTGCTATTTCACTGTGTGGACAGACCAGATTCTTGGCTCCTTAGTTGCCATAGTTCCATCTTCTTACTATTGGTGAGTAATGCTGCTGTGAATGTTCATATGCACATGAGAATTGCTGGGTCTGTGGTAATTCTGTGTAACTTTCGGAGGAACTGGAAGTTGTTTTCCATGGTGGCCGCATCGTTTTACACCATTTACACCATCAACATTCTGAATGTTCCGCTTTCTTCATGTCCTTACCAACCCTTGTTATTGTGTGTTGGTTTTGTTGTTGTTGTTTTTTATTTAAACAGCCATCCTGGTGGGTATGGATTGTCCAGCTTACCTTTGGATCTCCATCATGAGGCCTACCTTGGTGTTAGTAAATGTTGACCGATTGACTGAGCCTGTTTTACCATGTTTTCTCTCTCACCACCTTCTGGATGGTGACATACACTGGAAGGATGAATGACTATAGATGAGCATAGACCAATACCTGTTGGGACCTGAATATTATGCTGTGTGGTGTCGTAGCTGTGTGATCTGGAGAAAGTGTCTTACCTTCTCCAAGCTTCAGTTTCTTTATACCCGAAGATAAGATCCCTCTTTTACATGGTTACTGTGAAGGATTGGGTGAACTAAGATGAATACAGCATGTCATCAGGAGCCTGACCCAAGCCTTCCTTAAATGGGTGCTGCTGTCCTCATGGGTGAGTGAGTAGGTGGCGGCTTCCTCTGTGTCCTCACCTCAGCATACAGCCAGGAGCCGATTTCTGAAGATGGGTCTGGTTTCTCTGCCTGTCATATGCTCTGTCAGCACCCTTCTTCAGGAGAACATCCTCAGATCTCGTCACAGGTTATATTCACGCTCTTCCATCGCAGACTGCTGGTTGGTTTCTGTGACCAGGTGAATGCCCATTGTCACCAGAGGTTCTGCTTCTAGCCTGTGACCTTCCCTCACTCCTTCTAGCCTAACAGACCCATTTCATGGATCCCATTGCTTCCAGTAACTCGTACTTGAAAGGATATTCTTTGCAGAATCAACCATTTCTTTCTAAAACTCCAGTCAACCCAGTCCCTCGGTTATAAAAGCCTTAAGGTTGGATGCAGGTTGTTTGGGACTGGGAAAAGACGTTTTGATGTGTGAGGGGCCTCACTCGCCTGGGCTGGCCTTTGTTGCCTCCTTTGCCTTTCAACCTCTTGGATCTTTTATGAAAGCAGAGGAACAGCTTTCATCTGAGGCCACTGTGGCGGAGCTCCCTCCCACCGCCGCAGGAAGCGCTTGCTGGTCTTGTGAATCCCACACAGTGACTGCCACAGGGAGGCCTCAGGATTTCAGCTGACTTGTTTGTACATCTCCGAGATGTCACGATGACTTCAGTGTTGTTACCCGAGAGCTCGGCATCTTGGAGGAGAGACTATGAGCTTCCCAGAGAAACCTTCGTTTCTCAGGACCCATCTGTCTGTCTAGTTCTAGTGGCCACTCCCCGTCTTTCTAAATCTCACTGTGGTCTTTTAACAAGTACCCCCTTCCCCACTCCAAAGCTCCGTTCTGTTAACACGAAACAATATAGCAGACATAAAAACAGTTTGCGACTGTCCCCAAGCATAGGAATGAATGGACAGAGGCCTTTTGTCTTGTTTTTAGAACTCTCAGTCTCTCTAACCTTAGCATACAGCTGCAGGGGAGGGAAGATTGCTTTAATCGTCAAGATTGGTTATTTGGGAACAGATAAGATAGCTTAAATCAAAAGAACACACAGTTGAGGATTGTCTGAGGTGGGGGGTGGGGAGGGGACTGGTGTGGAGTAGCTTACTGAAGGGGAAAATATTTTTAACACGGGAGAGGGGTGCATGATGGGAAGTTTGAATGGGCAGAATGGAGCCAAATAATGGAGCTGAGAAACTGGACTTGATGGGATGTGGTTCAGAAAGTCATTAGAGGCTCGTGAAAGGGGAACCCGGGATGGTGACAGAGGTGTTTGGGATTTTTCGTTTTGGTTTTTTTGTTTGTTTGTTTTTGTTTTTGATTTTGATTTTGTTTTTTGTCTAGCTTTAAGATTAACTCTAAGCTTGGACTCAAGATCTGTGACAGCAGAGGTGGGAGTTTTCCAGGCTGAGTGGTAAGGGGACACGTGTGAGGTGAGGTGAGGCTCTGATTGGTTGGCATTTAGGACTGAGGAGAGAGCGCTCACCTGAGAGAGGTCAGAGGCCCGTGTGCCTGTACTCCAGTTGGCGGAGAACAACACACAGATGTGTGAAAGAGAACTAAAGATAGGAAAACCTGTGGCAACGGTGGACAAAGGCCAACCAGGCAAAAACTCAGCAGGCAAGATGGCTTCCAGTTAAGACTGCTGGGTTGCTGCGGGCAGGAGGAAATGCCTGAGTTGTAATGGCGGTTGGTGGGTGGACACAATGACCCCTGGCAAGAGCGAAAGGTTGGGGTTTATAGTATCAATTTAGGAGTTATTACCGTAATATTAGAAATGAGTGTGATAAGCGAGGTGTGGTGGCTCATCCCCACAGTCCTGGTACTGGGGAGGCTGAGTTAGGAAGAAAACCACAAGTTCTAGGCCAGCCCGGGTTACAGAAAACCAAAACAAATGAAATAAATAAGTGGATAAGTCAAGGAAAAAAACAAAGCACCAACAATTGGAGTAGTCTGTTTTCCACACCCAGCGTAGGAATAGGACATAAAGGAGCCACTGAAGAACCCAGGAAGGACAAGAGGATAGAAAGGCATGGGGACAGTCAGAAAATGTCATGTTCTGAAAGCTGTGGTCAGGGATGGAGGAAGGGAGGAGAGGTCAGCAGAGTGGAAAGCAGGGCAGATAAGAATTCCTGATGGCTCAGTAGACCAACACATTTTCAGCATGCATAAATTCAACTTCTAGCATAGGAATAATTAAATAAGTAAATAAACACAATTAAAAACACAACTCAGAAGAAACCTTTGCATGTAGGAAGGGCAAGATGTTTATCTCCAGGACAAACAAGCCCTCCTCTCTGAGATCCAGCATGGAATGGATTCTGGAGACATTGGTATCACACTTAATACCGTAGCTCAAGTGTCTCAAATCCCTTGAATTGATGTTGAGATGAGATGTATAAGATGTATAAGCATGCCTACATAAACTTGTAGGCTTATGTTCCTACATTTAATGTGGGGGAATCCTAAATCTATACTTCAGTTACAAAGTGGAAGAAAATAAACATTGCCTCTGTTAGAAAAATGTGAAAGAGAAAGGTGAAGTTCAGATAGGACTGTGCTTTTATATAATGGATAATCTGAGACAATAAACCACTAAAAGGAAGTTCCAGATTGCAGTAGATGAGACTTTCTCTCCTCCATCTTTATTAGTATGGCAGCAGATGCATGGGAATTTACTAGATGGTGAATCCATCCACAGTTAGCCACTCTGTAAAGATGCTATTGGGCTTCAACTATGCTGGAGATTTCATGATCCGTCATTGTCAATCTTTTCATAGCACATAGTTCTCCTAAAATGTTCACAAATGACCAGGATCTAGGTGTATCCAAGTTAGTGATGAGCAGCCCAGAGCCAGAGAACACTGGGAGTGCATTTTGAGTGACTGAATTCAGTAGACTTGGCAATGTTGTCTCTTTCTGTTTACTGTCCGGAATCAAATGAAATCACATGAAATGTTCAGGGAACTCATCCTGGCAGGAGCAAAGAGCTTGCTGCTGCTCATTCGTCTGCAAAAGTGTGGGCTCTCAGGATCTCTCTATGTTTTTAGGAAGTAATCCTCAAAATTGGAACTAGACTGGAAAATGCTACCCAAAGGATGCCACAATGTGTTGGTGTCCGTGTACATTATTGAGGTTCTAGATTCACACTCCGATCTTTGTTCATGGTACACACACACACACACACACACACACACACACACACACATATACATATACAAACTGAGCTGTGTCTTTCTTCCAGCTATGAGGATTTTGTTAAATCATGACTCTAAAGAATAAAACGCAATTAATCTTATTCCCAAAGTGTTAAGAAAGAAAGAAAAAGAAAGAAAGAAAAAAAAGGACAATTAACATTAATGAAAACACATTCCTCACATTTTTTGAGAATCAAATCTCATTAAAGAAAATCTCTTGAGGAGATCAAGAGCAGCTTAGTAAAGGGCAAGGCTACAAATAGATGTGATTAATCAACAGAATGTTGAAAAGTTGACCTTGCTATGTGTGTTAGTTAGAAGCAAACATACCTTGTTTCAACCTCAGAGTTAAGTTTGAAGGGGAGAAAGTCAGGCCTTCATGCTAGCAGAAGCAGCAAAGTGGTGATCAGCTGTGATCCTCTGACTTATTGATTGATGAAGAGTGTGGATTTTTATTCCTGGGCCCACCTTCCTCAGTGTACTGTACAGTGCACACATTTGGATAAGATTTCTTTTCCACCTTTCCTGTAAAGCATGTAGAATTTTAGAAGAGGCAACATGGCATGTCCACAAGTAAAGTGCCCTTTAATGTTATGAAATAAGAGGTTCACGCAGATATGAAACCAAGTGTTGTATGTGTGTATGTGTGACTGTGCGTATGCGCATGTATGTGCATGTGCTGGCCGGAGGTTGATGCTAGATGCCCTTCTCAATCACTTTCCACCTTGTCTTTTGAGATGGAGTCTCTCACCAAACCTGGAACTCACCAGTTCCTCTTGGCTGACTGTCCAGGAAGCTCCAGAGGGCCTCCTGTCTCCATCTCCCCAGTGATGGGAATGTAGGCATGTGCCACTGTCACCAGCATGAGAATCCAAACTCAGGTCCTCAATGCTTATACAGTAGATATTACCAACTGAGCCATCCTGCCTGTCTTTGAATCAAAACACTTAGCAGTTAGTGTGGCCTGGATACCTATCTGGTCATATCAGATGGCAGCCCAGAAAAACTGACCCCACTATTCCAGTGCATGAGAACGGCATGCCAATCCTGGCTGTATATAATGTGCTGCAGGATTACATATTAGTGTAATTGCATATTTGATTCAGCTGAATTCTTGCATCTATGTAATGGGTTAACGTGTCATTTCCTTTGGACAGAAAAAAAAACCAAACCCCTCCAATTTCCTAAGTTCCCCACAGAAGCCCTCTAAGACATAGAGATAAGCAATAAACAAATGCTAAGCAGTGGGTTCTAAAAACCTGTATGAAAAGCCTTTAATAAATAGTTGAACTCACTGTCACTGTACTGAGGGAACCCCCATTCAGCATGAGAGTCCACTGTTAGGATCTTTCCTATCAATGAAAGCAAAGGTATGTGTTAAAGGTTAAGAAAGCCAAGTAGCATTACCCTAGGCTAGACCAACCTACTCCTGTAGACCCTCCCATATTGACCTTTATAATATAACAAATACTTTATTTCATTTTCTTAAATATTCCAAACATTCACTTAAACATCCATTTGTGTTTCATGCCATCTTAAAAAAAAAGTAATAATATTGTTCACAAACAAACAAACAAACACCCAACAACTCCAAACTGAAATCATAGTGCAGTATTTACCTAAGTGTGGGCAAATGAAGTCCTGCAAATATGTCTTTTTTCAAGACTCTCAGGAAAGGATAATGAATGTTAGGTAGACTAAAATCCCGGGGTATAAGATAACTCCAAGAAGATTATGTGGAGGCTCTAAGAAAGGTAACCTCTCTTCCATTCTTTCTTTCTTTTTATTTATTTCATGTGCATAACAGTTTTGCCTGCATGTATGTATGTGTACCATATAGATGTCTGATGCACAAGGAAATCTAAAAAGGGCACTGGAATCTCTGGAAATGGAGTCAGAAGTGATTGTGAACTACTATGTGGATCCTGGGTTTTGAACCTAAGGTCCTTTGGAAGAGCAGCCAGTGCTTTTAACCACCGAGCAATCACTCCAGCCCTCCTCCTCCTCCTGTTTTGCTGAAGGTCGGTTTCTGTAAACCAGAACCGCTAGCTAAAGTCACTTGTCTACATTAAGGGCTAAGTAAATCAATGTCTGTAGCTTGTCTAGAAAACGAAATGCCTGTCATACTTTGAATTTCTAAACAACTGAAGCATGAATTCGTTTTAGAATCCTAGATGATGATAGGTTGAGCAATGGTACTGAAATTAGACTTTGTCATGGTTCATAATGAGCGCTTGTGGCCAGGGGAATTCAGTCAAGAGTTCACCTTCCCAGTTTTCCTAGTTTGCTTTTTACCACCAATAAAAGCAGAGCATTCACCGTAGGCATACACACATGCACACAATTCAATTGCTCTGTCAATAGTCTGTCCAGGGTGTTCAGGATGCTTTTGTGCTTGAAATAAATCTTTTACTTTATCACCTTCCTTCCCCAGTTGCCCTACAAATGTCTTGAGAAACACAGTATAAGATGGGAAGACCCCAGAGGTCAACTGAACTACGAGTTAGGTGTAAACTCTAAGGGGCCCCTGCAGCCCAAACATTCCTTCAGAGTAACAGTTATCTCCCAGTATCTACGCCAGATTACTTCCATGACTCTTCCCCAACATTTTCTTTTCATTGTCTGAGTAGCATTCCCTTGATTAGATCTATTGTGGTTTGTTTGTCTCTCTATGCATTGAGGAACATTTGGGTGGTTTCTAGTGTGGGGTGATTATGAATAAAGTCGCTCTATGAAATTATATTCATGTTTTTATGTGTTAATGTAAGTATTCATTTCTTTTCAATTAATACGTGGGGGTAAGATTATTAAGAAATACTCTTAGTGTATGGGATTTTGATCATATTTGTTCTAATCAACTTGAGTATAATTGATATCTTTTGCTTTTATGTCTCAGACTTCCGAATTCTGTACTACCACATCTGTCTTAATAATTAATATCCTAATAATATTGGGTCCCAATCCATGAACATTGTATAATGTTCTACTTATTTAAATCTTTGATTTTTTTCATAGATGCACACGTCTTCTTTACTCACTTAGTTTATCAATCATGGTTTATCTTGTAATTGTTCTCTATCATTAGCTTTCTCAGTCTATGAAGTACATTTTTATTATGTATTTAACATGGCTTCTTGTCCTTTTGTCAAACTCTGCCCTTTGGAAAGATCAGTCCTCTTTGTATCGAATGTTCTTGCCCTCTGTGGAGCCTTTTGAGGCTGTTTTCTTATCTGTTGGTTCATTTGGCTACTTCACTGCCTTCTACACCGGGAAATCGCTCTTCAGCCAGGAACACTCTGTTGCTAATTTCTTTTTAATGCAATAGTGATGCTTTGTTCCTTAAATGGTTACATTAGTTCTGTATTCACCGTTCCACGTTATTCTTTAAAACATAATTTTGTGGATACATGTTTCTAATTCCAGGTACTTAGAGAATTTCACTGCTTTTAGTCACATTGCACTTTCACCTTAGGTTGGGTTCTGTGTGTGTGTGTGCTAGCGCGCGCACGCGCGCGCATTTTACACAGAGTATCAGGCAAGGCCATGTAGCCTGCCATTTAGCTTTACTGTGTAGTCCAGACTCTCTTCAAACTACAGATCCTTGTGCGTCAGAATTATAGCTGCATGCTGTTGGCTGGTTCTTTGTTTAGTGTCCTTGCTTTGCGCCCTACCCCTAAGTCTATTTGTGAGCTTTTCCAGTGTTTTAAAGTCTTGTGATTCTCTGGGTAGTTCTGGCTGCACCATCTCCTTGCTGTCCAGATACTTTGCCATTTCTTCCAAGGCCCGTTTCCCCCTCACGGAGCTGGAGTTTGAGGGCTGAGGATCTCAGTTTATACTTTTTTCTCCTTTTTCTTTCTTTCTTTCTTTCTTTCTTTCTTTCTTTCTTTCTTTCTTTCTTTCTTTCTTTCTTCCTTCCTTCCTTCCTTCCTTTCTTTCTTTCTTCTCTCTCTCTCTCTCTCTCTCTCTCTCTCTCTCTCTCTCTCTCTCTCTCCCTCTCTTTCTTTTTCTTTTTTCTTCTTTTTTTTTTTTTAATACAGGGTCTCATCATGTAGCCCTGACTGTCGTGGAACTCACTCTGTAGCCCAGGCTTGTAGCATGAATCTTAGAAGGTCTTATTAATAAAATCAAACTTGTAGCCAGGTATTGGGGTGAAGCTGGAAGATCAGAGAACCAAAACAAGCCACAGCTACCTCACCTGGCCAATTTCTCAGCTGATCTTGTTTCCTCAGACTGGAAGCCTCTGTGTCCTCATATCCAAATGGATCTCAGCTGAACTGTGCTGCTCCAAAGCCTGAAAGCTTAACCGGCCAAATGCTTCTAGTTTCTGGTCCTCACGCCTTATATATCTTTCTGCCTTCTACCACCACTCCCTGGGATTAAAACCTTGCTTTCTGAGATTGAAGGTGTGAGTCACCATGCTTGGCCATCCTTGAACAGATGGATTTCTGCCTCTGGAATGCTAGGATTAAAAGTGTGTGCTACCACTACCTATCCTAAATATCTAGTGGCTTTTCTGTTCTCTGACCCCAGATAAGTTTATTAGGGTACACATATTTTGGGGAACACAATACCACCACACAGGCTGGCCTCGAACTCAGAGATCTGCCTGCCTCTGCTTCCCGAGTGCTGGGATTAAAGGCATGCGACGCCACTGCCTGGGTGACTTAAATTTTTCTATCTCAGGAAAGCCTAATGCATTTTAAGTTTCAAATTACTCTCTTACTCCGATTAGTGATGAAATCATTTTCTTCCCAATGTCTAGCCAATCTAAACTGTAGTAATTGGACTTTTTAAAAAAAATTATTTGGTTGACAGAGTCAGGTAGTTGTGTATAACCATTTTGATGAGGTGAAGGCCTTAGTGAAGAGCTGTGTTGGTGGATTTAGCACAGAATGAGATCACTGAGTGAGAAAAGTTTGTGGGGCGACCTAACCAAAGGTGCTTTGGGAGGTGGAGGAAAGAGGTGCAGCCAAGACAGACTGCATCTGAAGAGAACTTTTCTCTCCTCTTTCCTGCCTCATCCCTTAAGAACTTGTATGTTCTAGTTGAGAGTTTTGAGCTATACCCCCGGGCCCTGAATATATAAATGTTAAAAAACAAACAAACAAAAACAAAAACAAAAAAACCTCTTGCTCGGCGGTGGTGGTGCATGCCTTTAATCCCAGAACTCCGGAGGCAGAGCCAGGCGGATCTCTGTGAGTTCGAGGCCAGCCTGGTCTACAAAGCGAGTTCCAGGAAAGGTGCAAAGCTACACAGAGAAACCCTGTCTTGAAAAACAAAACAAAACAAAAAACCAACCAAACAACCAAACAAACAAAAAAATTCATTCAACAAGACAAACATTGTTGCTCCAAGTGGCCTTGAGCTCCTGAAGTCTAGCGGTCCTTTCTGTCTCAGGCCCTGGAGTCACTTGGGACTACAGACATGCATGACTGCACTTGGCAGTTCTCATTTTTAAAGTAGCATTAAGTGTTAATATCAAGATTTATCCCTCCTCAGAGAGTAGCTGTGAGGCAACTGGCCCTGTCCAACAGGCCAGTGTGGCTGGCGCTCCTGTCACCAGAAGTGGATTCCTGCTCTGTAAGGGTTATCAGTCCATTCTCCTCTTCAGCATCCAGCCTGTTTAGAAACAGGCTCTTGCTGGGCGGTGGTGGCGCATGCTTTTAATCCCAGCACTCGAGAGGCAGAGCCAGGCCTGAGTTCGAGGCCAGCCTGGGCTACCAAGTGAGTTCCAGGACAGGCTCCAAAACTACACAGAGAAACCCTGTCTTGAAAAACCAAAGGGAAAAAAAAGAAGAAAGAAAGGAAGGAAGGAAGAAACAGGTCCGATCCTTTTGCTTTACCAGTAAAAGCAGAGGCTGCTTCAGGTTAAGACTCTTGCTTGTTGGAGACACCAGTCAGCTCCAGAACCATTCTTTGACCATAGAGTTTTCTAGGATTTAGAATGTTTGTGACTTTTCCTTGTTTGGTTGTTTCTGTGAAATTTCTTGCCTTTTTTTTTTTTTTTGATCATTATTTTTTTCCTTCTTCAGTGTTTAGAACCACTCTTAGATGTTACCCTACAGCTTTTGATGGTTGCTTCCTTGTATTTGTCCCAGCTTCGCTTCCTGTTTCTTTTTTTTTTTTTTTTTTTTTTTTTTTTTTTTTTTTTTTTTTTTGGTTTTTCGAGACAGGGTTTCTCTGTGTAGCTTTGCGCCTTTCCTGGAACTCACTTGGTAGCCCCGGCTGGCCTCGAACTCACAGAGATCCACCTGGCTCTGCCTCCCGAGTGCTGGGATTAAAGGCGTGCGCCACCACCGCCCGGCCGCTTCCTGTTTCTTAAACATGGGTGTTTCCTGGGGTGCTGTCCTTTGCCAGGTCCCCTCCTAAGGTATTTCTCAAGAGATCTGCACTGCTCCCATGTTAATTATTACCTCTTGCGATAATTAAGCATGGCTTTAATCCTAGGTTCTGATACTGGATTTTTCTGTAAGTCCAATGAACATATCTACTTGCTATATTAATTTGGTAGGGCTGCTATGGCAAAGTCCCACCTACTAGGTGGTTTAAACAACAAAAAGGTATGAGCTCATAGTTCTGAACCTTAGAATTCAGAGACCTGTGTTCCCTCTGGAAGCTGCTAACGGGGCTAGTCCTTGGCTAGCCTTGGCTTAGAGATGGCCATTTTTGTGTTCATATTTCATTTATTCTGTATGTTTATCTATGCCTGGATTTCCCCCTTCTACAAAAATACCAGTCATATTAGATTAGGATCCATCCTAATGACTTTATTTATGTACTTATTGGAGCGGGGTGTGTATGTACCACAGCACAGAAGATAATTTACAGGAACTGGTTTTCTTCTTCCATCATGTGGGTCCTGGGGCTTGAACTCAGATCATTCGGCTGGGCAGCAACCGACTTTTCTTGCTGCATCATCTCACAGGCCTGTGACTTCATCTTTAGCTTGATTATGTCTATAAAGACGCTCTGTTCCAATGGGTCACATTCTTCAGTACTGGGGACTAGGATCTAACCTAGCAATTTTAAGGGGTCACAATTCAATATACAACACTTAGTTATTCACTCTTACCACAGATATTTTCTACTGCACTCTAGGCAGCAGTCTAGGCACTGGGCATGCGAAGATTCCAAGGCATGGGCTCTTCCTTCTTGATGCATGGAACAGATAGGAATCAATAGATAAGAATTTGCAACAGTATGCAGCATGGGCTGTCTTTCGAGGGTTACTATTACAAGGACACTGTCCCTGAGTGGCTAGCCCAGGGATGCACTGCAGAGGAAGAGCCTCCATGCTGTATCTTTCCCAATAGGATGCCACCCTGCAGAATTGTTTTGTCCTGCTTCTAAATCACACCCTCAGTTTCCCAACTCTGGATCCCACCACCCAGTTAATCTTTCCCAATCTCCCACTGATGGACAGTTTCCCAACTTGAAAAACCTGTAATGACTCCTCATTGTCAACAGAACTAAGGATAATGAAATTCTTCAGCCTGGCTGCCTTTGCTTCCTCCACGGTCAAGTTAGTACCACTGGAGTGTACCTCTCCTGTCTTGATCTCTATGTCTCTGCTCCTTAACCTTGTGCATTACCAGGGTATTAACAGCTAGTCTACAAACATACTTAGGCTTTTCTATAATATTGTGTGGTCAGAATTTTGGTTGGTTTTCTACTATATCATTAGCACTATAATCGTGCTTGGCATAAAATAGATAGGTGAAAATATTGGTTGAGTTGATTTCCCCACTCCTTGGAGTTCTGTCTGCTTGCAGAGTCCTCCTCCTCCTCCTTTCTCTCTCTCTCTCTCTCTCTCTCTCTCTCTCTCTCTCTCTCTCTCTCTCTCTCTCTCTCTCCTTGGGTGTGAACATTTTTTTCCCCAGTGAATTCTTACTCTCAAGGGTCAGATTGCATATCCTCTCCTCTAACATGCCTTCCTTCTGGGTCAGGTGTGACACTCCCACAAGGCTTTTCATGATCTATACGAACTTTGCATTATAGAAATCTAAGTAGATTTCTTCCTCAGGCAGATTGAAAGTTGCTTAAATGTAGGAACCATATTTTAAAAATAAGATCACGTTCAGCCTGGCGTGGGTATTCCTTCTTACCTTGCCTCCCCCCCCACCCCCCACCCCCCACCCCCGAGGTTACAGGATTTAAAAGTTCATCTAGTAGACATTTGCTGAGCACCTGGTTAATTCAAGATGCAGCACTAGCATTAGATTGTGAATAAGATTTAAATTCTCTTTGCAGTAATTAGTAATTATCACATCTTCTGATAAGCCCGTCCAATTGGTCCCAAGGGGCACAGGTTTTAGGATACTTTTCAGCTCTCAAACTTCACTCATCTCACACCTAGAAAATCATTTCGCGTTGATGCTACTTGTAGAAAAGGGACTTTGGCCGGGCAGTGATAGCACGCCTTTAATCCCAGCACTCGGGAGGCAGAGGCAGGCGGATCTCTGCAAGTTTGAGGCCAGCCTGGTCTACAGAGCTAGTCCAGGACAGTCTCCAAAGCTACAGAGAAACCCTGTCTCGAAAAACAAAACAAAAAAAGAAAAAAAAAGAAAAGGGACTTTGTCTGCATCTGGTCACTCTGTAGTGCCCAGCACTGAGCTAACACCTACTGGTGATTTGAGCAGGTCCCAAATTTCCTCCTCTCTCTCCAGTTGTAGAAAACTAAGTTGGGACCAGAGATGAAAGCTTCTATTTTCCTACTTATATGGGACAGCTTTCTGTTATCATGAGTGCCCAGAAACAGTCAACAGCACGATATTTAGTGCCATGCTGAAGTGTTCACAGAAATTCCATTTCCTAGTGGAGCCCTTTGTGAATACCCTGGCATCTAGGTCTCCTTCATATTTAACAAGTTGTCACCTTAGGACAACTTGTCACACTAAGGCTAAGTGAACATTGAAGCCAAAGTGTCTGCCTCATTTCTCAGACTCAGGTCATGATCTTGAGCCAGACAGAACTGTGATCTGAATTAGTCTGGTGAGTTCTGTATATCTGTTATCACTCGTAGAGACCAAATTCCTAGTAAATTCTTCAAATAAGGAAGAAGGAAGGAGTAAAAATTGGGGTGAAAGAATAGAAGAAGGAATGGAAAACATATTTGTTTTGAATCCTGATTGGTTTTGAAGGGCAGACCTGAGATGTTCATACCACATTAGTAGATATTCCAGGTCATCGCTTCTGGGGGCAGGAAACACCCATCGTATTCATGTAGGCTAGATTCCAGGTGGAACGACTTTGGCCCAGGGCACTCATCTAATGACAGTTACAAGTGGTGTACCACCCTGTGTTTATAGATTTATAGTGTGGCATCTGCTCCAAAGAGACCATGGCACAGATAATTATAAACAGAAGAGACATAAAACTCACTGGCAAGTCTTATATGGTGCTACAGAGTTGCGTTAACTTATTTGCATATTTTACTTACTAACTTATTTATCATGCTTTGTTTAAACCAAAATCAAAATCCTTTTGTCGGGAACATACTCCAGGCAAGCAGGGTAGCAAACACTTGGGTGGGCTCTGGCTTTGGAGCCTTGGTTCATATCTGAACATGCCCTGCCAGGGCAATCCTCCAAGCTACAGCTATGTACTACGTTGTTTCTCTTAAGCGAACCTCTCCTCTATCCTTGTGGGCTGACGATTCTTCGCTATTTCAGGACCCTACGTCTTTCCTGAGACTGTGTGTACACACGTGTGTGTGCGTACGTGCGTGTTGGTGTGTGTGTGTGTGTGTGTGTGTGTGTGTGTGTGTGAGAGAGAGAGAGAGAGAGAGAGAGAGAGAGAGAGAGAGAGAGAGAGAGAGAGAAAATAGAGAGATAGAGTCCCCCTAAGCATCACAGTCTAGCCTCGAACTTGTATCCTTGTGTGTTAGCCTCCCAAGTGCTAGGATTCCAGGCATGCATCACTATACCTGGTCCGGTCCTTAGCTAGAAGCTAACCTGTGAGACTTTTATGAAAAGGGTCATTTGAGAGTCTTCTGTGCAGGTTTTTAAAACCCTAAAAAGAAATCCAGTTGGGTGTGGTTCTCATTTACAATCCCAGCAGGAGGGAGCTTGAGTGAGGCAGGAGGAGCATGGACTCTGAGTCAGCTACACAGGGAGACCCTGAAAAAGAAAGAAGGGAAAGGGGAGGGGAGGAGAGAGAGGGAGGGAGGGAGGGAGGGAGGGAGGGAGGGAGGGAGGGAAAACCCATCTTTCTGTTCTCAAGAAAGGTTTGTAGAAATGGTTACCACTGTCTTTTCCATTAAAAGCAACAAATCAGATCTTTTCTAGCTCACAAGAACTGCCCCCTGTGTTTAGATGTCTTGTTCTGTGAGAGATCATATCCCCTCATCTGCTATTTACAGTTGGTTGCTCTGTTACTTATAGCAAATAATCTTCCTGGACTCAATGGCATTTTCATTTGACAAACAAAAAGTTACGTGTTTAATTTCTTCTTTGGTATTTGACTCTGTTGTGTTTTTGTTTGTTTGCCTGAATGGCAACACGCAAGGACCTAGTTTTCTATAATGCACTCAGAACTGAGATGTAGTCATGATTTTTCTCGCACAAATGCTCGAGGCCCTCACATTTTACCCCTAAAATAAGGGGCCAGTTTCCTCACACCATAGATGTGGGTGCTGACTCAGGTGCTGCCCACAGATCTCATTTCTCACATAAATTCTTTTGACTCATCAGATTAATCTTGTCAGGATCAGTGACGCCTCCTATTCCACCCTGATTCTGATGCCTTCCACATCCAGGTGACTTTTCTTACCTGAATCCTGTCCTGTATGTTTATGCCTGTTTCAGGTGTTTTGGGGGTGTCCTAAGAATAATGTATATAGCATTAAGAAGAGGTTTCTAACATTAGCCCATCATTGGAATTTCCCCAAACACCAACTGTATCCAAATCTCTGTCTCAGGTATTCTGAATTTCATTCATGTCCAGGACCACTGATATAAGAAATGGAGAACCCACAAAAGTTGCACTGACCTACCCCTTTATATTTATTTGGTATCTGTTGAAATGCCTCCTTCCCAATTTTCATAAAACTTGTTTTTCTACTCCTCATTATATTTTGTTGTTCAAGTAAAGAGATTCCACTGATTTCTAAGGTGCTTTCTAATTATTTCCTTCTGCAGATTTTGGACTTTTTTTTTTTTTATTAGTTCCTTAATGTGGAACATGAGAGTTTTTTAAACTTAATTTTTGTTGAGAATATATGAGTACTCTATTTACATCATTTTCACCTTTTCCTCTTTTTCCTCAATTCTTTTCATGTCTTCCTCCAATTCCCTCACAGACTCATGATCACTTTTTCTTTAATTATTATTGTTACATTTTATTGGAAGTCATTCTTTGTTTCAAATACAGGCCTCTGTTATGTGACTACAAATGGTGCTTTTCTCATTACTGAGACCAAACACCTGGCAACACAATTTAGTGGGATGGTTTGTTTTGGCTCATGATACCGTCCGTCATGGCTTGGTGGTAGATGATTCCATGGTAGCAGGGTCATGGATCCCCTGATCAGCTATGATGTGGGCAGTCATAAAGCAAAGAGAGTGCCTCCAAGTGACTCATTTCTTCCAACTAGACCCCAGACCACAAAGGTTCCACAGCCTCTAAAACAGCATGACTGTTAGGGACCAACTGATCAGACATATCAGCCTGTCAGGGGGCTGTCACATTCAGAGCATAACAACTTTCCTCTTAGAATTGCTATGTCCCACTGTTTTGTTGTGTTTCTGTCTTAGTTTGTCTCCAGATACTTTTCAATCCCATTTTGATTTCTTTGGGACCTATTCATTGTTCAGGAGTAGGCGGTTTTCTTTCTACATATTTGTGAATCTTCTGGTTTTCCTTCTGTTGTTGATTTCCAGGTTCATAACATTGTGGTTAGAAAAGAGACTTGATATGGTTTCAGTCTTCTTAAGTTCCTTACACTTGTACTGTGACTCATCATATGATCTATCCTGTGCATTGTGCTGGTGGCTACAAGTCCTTTGTGTCTTCTTAATTTTCTCTCTGAATGACTGATGTGTTGTTGAAAATGGTAGACTGGAATCCTCTGCAATTTTTGTATTGCAGTCTATCTCTCCCTTTAAATCTGTTGATATTTGCCTTGTATATTTAGATGCTGGGATGTTATTTGCATGTATATTTATTCTCTCTCTCTCCCTTTCTCTCGTGTGTGGTACTGGATGTGGAACCCAGGACCTCATGTGTGTTAAATAAGGACTTTGCCCCACTCAGCCCTTATATCTTTTTGATGAACTTGACCCCTTTATCTTCTTGACCCCTTTTATAATGACCATGCCTCATGATAATTTTTACTTAAAATCCATTTTGTCTGATATAAGAACATGTTGTTGTTCATTTTGCTATTTTGGGAATTCTACCACCCAGCTCCCAAATAAATCATACATGGAGGCTTATTCTTAATTATAAATGCCCTGCCTTAGCTTGGCTTGTTTCTAGCTGGCTTTCCTTAACTTTAAACTAGCCCTGTTTATCTTTGGCCTCTGGACTTTTATCTTTCTCTATTCCTGTATACCTTTCTTTGTTTCTTACTTGTGTCTTGCTGTGTAGCTGGGTGGCTGGCCCTTGATGTCCTCATCCTCTTCTGGCTCTTCCTTCTTCTCCCCCCAGATTTCTCCCTCTATACATTCTCTCTGCCTGCCAGCCCCACCCACCCTGTCTCCTGCCTCGCCATTGGCCATTCAGCTCTTTATTAGACCATCAGGTGTTTTAGACAGGCACAGTAACACAGCTTCACAGAGTTAAACAAATGCAACATAAACAAAAGCAACATGCCTTAAAATAGTAGTCCCCAACAAGAACATAATTATATTTTTTCTATAGCTTAATTTGT
The DNA here is from genome assembly GCF_049852395.1 of Peromyscus maniculatus bairdii. Lineage (NCBI taxonomy): Eukaryota > Metazoa > Chordata > Mammalia > Rodentia > Cricetidae > Peromyscus > Peromyscus maniculatus. The sequence continues at coordinate 47,353,955 of NC_134866.1, read as the reverse complement.
ATTTGCTGAGGATGGTAGAAATCCATCACAGTGAACATCTCTCCTGAAATCCCCAGCAAGTTACAAGAAGCATATGCAGGACCAAGGTAATGGTGGGGAACAGCAGCCTTTTATTAGCACCATGAGGGGCTGGAGAGATTGCTCAGTGATTAAGAGTACTGGCTGCTCTTACAGAGGACCCAGGTTCAATTCCCAGGACCACATGGCAGCTTACAACTATCTGTAACTTTAGTTTCCTGAGGGGATAAAACATCCTTGTCTGGCCTTCATAAACAGCAGGCACATACTCTGGTACACAAACATACATGCAGGCAAAGCACCCATACATATAAAATATAAAACAATAACTGTAAACACATTTTATTAACACGATGCTTTGACCAGCTTAGCTAGCTGGGCACTCCCATTTAGTGAGGAGCTCTTTAGTCTTCCAGGTTTTCTGTCTACATAGCTGTCTCCTAAACATCCAGGGCCCATCCAGTGGTTGGTCAATTATCCCTGCAGGTCCAGGAAGGGATATATATTACTTCTATGTGTACAGCTTCTTCATTGTCTGCGGCTCTTCTGCAATCCTCTTACACCTATTGAAGGCACTCAGAGGGCTTCCTGTTGCCCTGATACCACACTAGAACAAAAGGCACTCTATACCCATGTAGCCCCTAACCACTTACCCCAACTCTGCATGAGCAATAGTGCCTGACCCTCCTCCTCCAAGTTCCAGTTCGTCCTACTGGCATCCCTTTGAGATCTTCACCAGCTGCTTTCCTCTCTTCTCACTCCAAGCCCGAAACATACACGTCTGATTTAGGAGACACAGAAGCCTCTTGTCTATGCCTTGAGTTCTTCTTAGGACCAACTACATACAATTTTGTAACTCAAAGGGTAGGATATAGCTATTTTTTTCTTAGATTTCAGCTGTTATTTTATTTCCAAGGCAATGTGCATGCCCATCGACTGAATAGATGACAAAAATGGGAGGGAAAGTGATAAGAATAATACTAAAGAGAAATATTAATATTGTGAGCACACTTGGCAAGTTAGGTAAAATGGGCACATATTTTGGCTTGTGTATGAATAGGCTACAAATATAAATAAGTTTATACATGCTGCAGCACATGTACTTTTCTGCTAAATTAATAAATTGGAACATTTGAAATAATTTTTCACAGAGTCTAGTCTACTCTTTCTGGATTAATTTGCTTTTTGTTGAAATTTATCGTGGGCGATGAAGACAGAATGATTTAAACATGTGCTGAAATATATTACCTCAAAAACAGTCTGTAGGTGATAGGCGTTTTAATAAATATTGCCATAGCCTTAAAGACTAGAGGATTAATTCTTTAGGATTGTTCTCAACTTGAAAATCAAAGACTGAAAGTGTCAGGACTATGCTTGTTCATCACCAAGCTCAGTCCCACTCTCCCCACTTTCACCCCACTGATAGAGGTATGACCCAATTTGGTCCATTATTTAAAAAAAAAAATGATCAATTTTGTATGGATTTGAATTTGGAAATAGACAAAAAAAATTCTTCCCATGAAGCCATTTAAATAAATTTCTGAAAAAAAATGAAATTAGTCTGTACAGGAAAACTCATACATTATTTTGAACAACTATACACTAAAATTAGTGCATGTCTGCCAACTGCTTACTCTGAAGCAAGCTGCTGTGGTCTGGGGAAGACATGCTAGTTGGTGATCTGGATAATTACTTTAAACTTTGGACATTTTTGCCCACCAGTGGAGATTTGATAATTGCTATCTGTTGTTGGATTTTCTTTTACTCTAACCTCACGTTGGAATGCCAAAATGTTGTTGTTGTTTTCCCTTTGCTCTTTCGGCTCTTTGTTCTTTTGGGGGGCCTGCCACCCTGATTCCAAATAAATCATACATGGAGGCGTATTATTATAAATGCCCAGCCTTATCTTGGCTTATTTCTAGCCAGCTTTCTTTAACTTTAAATTATCCTGACTATCTTTTTGCCTCTGGGCTTTTACCTTTCTCTTACTTTTGTACATCTTACTTTCACTCTTACTCTGTGGCTGGTTGTGTGGCTGAGTGGCTGTGTGGCTGGCCTCTAGTGCGTCCTCCTCTCCTTGTTCTCTTCCTCTTCTTTGATTCTCTTTTCTCTCTTTTTCTCCTTCTATTTGTTCTCTCTCTGCCTGCCACACTGCCTATCCCTTCTCCTGCCTTGCTATTGGCTGTTTAGCTCTTTATTAGACCATCAGGTGTTTTAGACAGGCACAGTTAACACAGCTTCACAGAGTTAAACAAAGGCAACATAAAAGAATGCAACACATCTTTGTATCATTAAAACAAATGTTCCACAGCATAAACAAATGTGACACATCTTAAAATGATATTCCACAACAGCTATTCGTTAAAACAAGGGTTCCCAGTGTCTAGTAGATAGATCCTCAAGTCAGGCTGTCTAACGTAACTCACAATACTCAGGGTAGGTCTCTATGACTAAGAAGTGTTTGACCTAAAATGTCAGTCCTGTCAAGCTGGGGAAATCCTGTTTTAAACGTGTCTGGACCTGTTGTAGTCATCGCTCACATTCCGAGTTTCAGGTCTTTCCAAATCCTTGGGAAGGAACAAGCTGAGGCCCCCAGATCTTTTCTGTACAGAACTCTTGGGGGTTTTGTTTTGCAGAGGGGAAGCTTGTTTCAGCCCACAGTAGAACACACGAAACACACAGGTTAACATGTGGGTGGAAATTTCCTTCAAAGCCTTCCAGAGGCGTTCCTTCGCAAAGACAGTGGGAGCAAAGATTCCAGCTGAGTTTCCAGAACCCAAACCACCGGGACTGTTGCCACGCCCTCACCTGGAAGTGGGATCTGACTGCTGGCTCCCCTGATCCTGTCTCAGCAACCCCACCAGGCTACCATTTCCTTTGTATTCTCCACACCTGGGTCAGAGCAGCACTTTCTTCATCTCCTCCTTTTTTGATAGTGAACTTGTTAATCTCTTTATCTTCTGAAGTTTGAGTCTTAAGAGGGCCTTTCCTGTGGTGAGGTTACACAATTTCAGACTTGTTATCTAGCACTATCGGTCATTTGGGGTTAGAGCTTGTCTGATAATGTTGGATTCAGGCAGCCTTTTGTAGTGGTCGTTCTGTTTCCTGATGCCTGTCTACCTGTATCAGGTCATTGTTGAGCGACTATTAGTGATTTAATGTTCACTGATTTGAGACGTCACCTACACCAGCATGCTGCATACCTTATTTTATTTCTGTAGTTATACAAATTAATGAAAAAAAACAAACAAACTTTGTTTTATGCCAGGAGAAAGTCAGTTTTCCTGTAGTAAACTTACAAGGTTTCTTTTGTTAGTATAACAAAACATAATCATGCAAAGTTTGCTTTTTCAAACAAGTTCAATAGCATTGAGCACATTTATATTGTATGATCTGCCTTTAGAACATTTCCAATCTTCTTGCCATATGGCTTTGATTCACTCCGCCATTAATTTATGACATGCCTGCCATTTGTAAGTTGTACCTTAATTTCAGAGATGTTTCAAGTGTGGGGAAGCATACCTCTCAGGATTACTGACATACACTTTTAAATTCTCAAATGTATTGGACATTTTTCTGGGTGCTCCATTAATTTGTCTCTGTGCTAATGCTTTACTGCTTGAGTTACTGGGGAGGGATTGTGTCTTGTAGCGAGTATCTGGGCTGGGTCTTTTCACTGGCCATCTTCCTCGAAAGAGTTCTCTTTTCCATAATGCTTGCCTACACATTTGATTCAACAGAGCTTCTTTCCTTGGTTCTTATTGGCCTTCCTCCCCCTTTTCTGCCTCATTAGCTAATCTTTTTAATTAGTAGGTGATTGATTATTAATTAATTAATGATTAATAAAATACTGTATGAATACTGGGAACCCCTATATTTTAAAAATTTAAGGGACTGAAGAGCTGGCTCCGAGGTTGAGAGTGTACTGCTTTTGCAGAAGCCTGCGTTTGGTTCCTAGTGCCCATGTCAGGTGGTTCACAACTGCCTGGAACTCCAGCTGCAAAGGATTCAACACCTCTGGTTTCCAGTGACACTCATACATACATGGCACATACATGCACTTGCACACACGTGTGCGTGCGCACACACACACGTACATATAATTAAAAATAATAAAATAAGTATTTTCAAAAATTCACACAAAAAAGACTTGATTGGGTCCGAAGGTGGCTCTAAGGCCCGGGCTAGCATATGTCTCTGAAGGTCTGGGTCTCTTCTGCCCCTCTGGATGTGCACCGCAGCCTTGCCGTGGTGGTACAGCCTACCCCCGACCTGCATTTTCTTCATGAAAGGGAAAAATTCCTATAAGAGTTTTTAGGACTGTGTCTTCCTTTTGTATCACATCCATGAAAGTCCAGCCTTCTTTGGTGAGGTTACCAGTCTCTCAAGAAGAATGGAATCTCTTTCTCGAATGTTTGCGACCGCGTCAGCATTTCCTACGGGTTCACTAATGCATTTTCCCTGCAGTAAGAGTTTGCTGTCCTGCCAGCTCCTATTAAAGTTTTAGCATTTTAAATATTGTATTACTAAAAGCTTATTTTTATTTGCATTTATAGATCATAAGCTCATTTCTGTGTCGCTTTACTGAAGAATCCATTAAAAGAGCCAGTTAATCGTGTAGAAAATGGCGTTCAGTGATCTTACATCGAGGACTGTGCGTTTTTATGATAATTGGATCAAAGATGCTGGTGAGTGATGAAATTTCCTAATTGAAGTTCATCTTTCCTTTTTACTTCAGATTCCCACATTAATAGGATTTATTTGGAACAAAATAAGAGACTTGACAACTTCGTACTTTATTACCTCATTCTTTATTATTAGTTAACCAAGAAGTGGTGCCCAGGGGTTTGGTTACAGCTAAAGCTTCATATATGCTCATGATGACGTTCATAATAGTGAAAACACTCTGGATATCTGTCTGCAGGAGAGAACTGGGTGATATGCCATGGCACGTCTCAACCCGGAAGCCCTTAGAAATGGTTTTGGAGGGTTAGTACTCTAATGTTCTAGAGAGAAATCACAGATGCTGCGGACAGAAGTTCAGTCCGTACTGATTCTAGAAAGAACTGCCCTTGCCCCTGAGAGGTGATGCAGAAAGAGCAGCGAGTAATAAAAACACAAACGGTCTTTTGGAACATCCAGTGTCACCAGAGTTTCAAATATGCAAACGGAAGCCATGCATGAAGCATCTTCTGTGGAGACTTGGGTCACATGTAGGTGGTGAATGATGGTTTGGGTGGTAGTGGATCTGCTGCTGGCGATTGAGGTCAGGGTCATGCATTTGTACTGTTGAGTGTGTGCTCTACAACTGAGCAACACCCAGTCTCAGGAGTAACTTTTTTTTTTTAAATTTGTCTATCAGCGGTTTTTGTTTTGTTTTGTTTTTCTTGTCTATCATCGAGTTTTCAAAGCCCAGGCAATGTGGTATTGTTTTAAAAACTATTAAAGTCTTAAAAATAAAACAAAGGTACAAAAGTTTTTAAGATAAAAGGCATCAGGATGCCTTAGAACTTAGACAGACCTGAGATACCATCCAACCTAATGTCTCATCGTAGAGCTGAAGAAATTGAAACCCAGAGATGTGACCTTCCCAAGGTTACTGTGAGTTGATAAAGAAAGAGAAAAAAACCAACGCTAGAACCAATGTTTCCTAATTATGGTTAGTGTTCTGGCATTTCGTGATTTTGTAGTTACTATGTCATACATAGTCTTCACTAAAATCACTTTGGAGTGACTCACTCATTGGCAGAAACCACAAGTTCATCATGTACCTAGCACACGTGAAACTACATCCTAGTTTACAGTGACGCCAACAAAGACACTGTTTCACAGGCAGCATCTTTCTCCCCAGGCTGCTAAAGGCCACATGACTTCTCTAAAGTTTTTCCAATCATTTTGTCCCTCAAGAATGCCAAGGATAGGTGAGCTTTACTCTATTGTGGCTAATAGAGTAGCTATTTCTCTATTTCCTTATCTTTTTCTGAAAGTTTCAACTTACTTGGTTCAGGAAATGTGCCAGGTTCTTTAGAGGTTATCTTTCTCCAATGACTTATAGTGATTGCTACAAATTCAATACTTAATGTAAATATTAATCTTCCAGTTGCATTTCAAAGGAGAGATGTATATTGCTTACTCGATTCTCACTATTTGAACTTGGAACCCAGGGAGATCCAGGTTTAATTAAAACAAAATTATTGCATGTATGTATGTGCCACAGGGTCTGTGTAGAAGTCAGAGGAATCTGTAAGGCTGGTTCTCTCCATACACGTAGTGTGGCTTCTAGGGATGGAACTCAGGCCATTAGGCTCATACAGCAAGCTCCTTACCTACTGAGCAATCCTACCAGCCCTGGGAGCAGTGTTCTAGAATTGTTCAATCCAAATGTGATTATTCACTACCGTCAATGCAAGAATCGAAGAAATTCAGATCATCCTTATCTTAACTCAAGAGCCAAGTGGACGCAGATGGTGGAGACTGGTCACGTGGCCCCAGAAGTGTGAAATACTTCAATACAAACTATGTCAGAATGCTGCTTCCACCTTTATCTGTGGACCAGCTCTTTACTTTTTGTTAGAGGTACTTCCATCAAAAAAAAGTGAATTAACACTAGGTCAGAAAAAGGAGCAGCAAAGGATCATCGGCAGTTGAAAAAGAAGGACTGAGGAGAATCCCTGCAAATGGACCAGGCAAGGAGAGAGAGGAGAGAGGCACAGAGAAGGTAAATCTCACACTTCTGAATCTGATACTCATTTGATGTCTTAGGAGAGGAAAGGCCATGGGATACGGGAAGAGAAGAGTCGGGTCTCAGGTCCCTCTCTATCCTAGACTAATTGAGTGACCTTGAACAAACTATTTTTTTTTTTTGAGTAAAACTAAAGTGAGGATAGCATCTGTCAGCTACTGCATAAGATGTGTGGAAGTGCTCTGTTACTGGGGAAGTGTCCTGACACAAATAGACCGGGATGTTACAAATTATGTTAGATACTTTGAAGGTGATAAATCACTTAAGTTGTTTTTTGTGTTTTTTTATTTTCCCTTGTCAAGGTCTAGCAGAGCTAAAAGGATTTATATTAAGACTTACAACTTTGTAAAAAGGCTGGCCTGTGCCGCGGGAGAGTTCTTCTTGTATTTAGTGTGGTATTGATCTGGAGTGGCATTGGTTTTGCTTTTCGTACCCTGGGAAGGGCCAAATACACAATCAAGAGCCAAGAATCTCAAGTGTATTCTTGGCTTTGGCCCTAGTCCTGTGTGGCCTTGGGAAAACTTACTGTTCCCAGTTTTCTGATCGCTGGAGAAGCAGTGGGTATGCATAGTTATTTCATGTGGAAAAATTCTACGGCCACAAACTTTTTAGGTAGCTTAATGTGTAAGGTAGAAGAGAGTTTATTGGAAGTCTTTGATACAGAATGGTAGATTTGAGAAATCATCCTATAGCAGCATTTTGATCTGAGGAGAAATGCAAAAGCAGCCTTTTGTATGTTCAGATGGTAGTGCTCACCTCCAGACAGTGTGAGCTTGCTTTGCAGGGAGATGGAGGATGCGTGGATCTGCTGCCTCTCTGAACTCTTAGTAGATCAGAAAGTACACGGGGGGGAACAGTCTTCCTTCCCTTCCAGCCTCATTCTGCTGGGTACTTAGGATTTCATAGTGTGTACCCTTTGAAGAAGCACACGATGCTTAAGAACCCTGTCTTCTAAGTAGTTGGTGGAAAGGCTCCTTAATATTCTACATATCCAGCACTGCACTTTCCCTGTCCCCCCTTTCTCTCTGGGGAAATCTTAGGAAAGAATTATTAAGCTCGTGGTAAATCAGCACTGTAGTGGGCTCTGGGGTATAGCCAACCACACAGCCTGATTTCTCAGCCTTTGCTTTCTTTCCTCTTAGCTCTTCTCAGGACTATTGGTGAAATTATTACGGCCACTCCACATAGTTAAAAGGATATTCATTTAATGGCGTAATTTACAAATGAAGGGATAGGTAGGTCGCGGGGTCTGGGGAAGGTGTATCGCAATCCAGCGGTGTTCTCTGGAGCTCTGCTCGGTCCACCTCTACCGTCCAGGGTCCTGGAACAGAGAGAGCGCTGGCCCATCCAGATCTCGGGTCTCCATGTGCCTCCCCTGGCCCCGCCTCGTAGGTGTGACAGTTGCCAGAGTCTCAATGGGGGTTGGAACTTCCAGATTAAAGCTGGAATGGCTACCCACTACACAGGACACTTAAATCAGCTCTGATGTCAGGTACATGATACACAAGACTGTCCCTTCCTCTGAGGAAACAGGGAACACTTACCCCTGATAGACTGAGTCAGAATTAACCTTAAATGTCATTGTGCCCTCTTTACAGTTTCCATGTCAAGCTGTCGTCCCCAACTCACCCACAGGCATGTCAAAGGAAAAGCCCACCCTTCACAGGGACGTGGATTGACTCCCTTTTCAGGAAGGCAGGTTACTACTGAGAGAGGCAGGAGACAGGGACATTAGCTGGAGATCTAAACATCATGCTAAAGCTGTGAGGTTTAGTGGTCAGTGAGGGAGAGCTCATTTAAGCAAGAGAATCATCTAAGCAGAGCTCTACTTTCAGAAGGTGATTTTGGCAATTGTATGGGGGACAAACCACAGTTTGGATCCAGAGGCAAGAAAAGATTGTCACAAAGCCTACTGTGGGACCTTGCAGCTTTGTATGTGGCTCATGGAAACTTGATCACACACTAGAATCCTGATTTCTTAATTTGGACAGTTCCTTGTGGTCATTTCAATAGCTTTTAAAAAGATTGCCTGTTTACCAGTTATAGTTGTATCTGTGTATGTGGTGCAAAATGGTATTTTAACTGATGTACACATTGTGAAATGACTAAATGAGCTAGTTAGCATAACCCACCTGTTGAGAACATTGGAGACATCCTGTGATAGGAATCTCAACTACATAGTGTACTATTATTATTATCATATAATGTATATTATTATATTACTATATGGTAATATATTATATCATATATTATGTAATATAACACTACATATTATATTATGATATATAGTACTACATATTATATTATAGTATAATATGCTATATATAGTATTAGAGTGCTATATACCCTTATAATAGATTTCAAAAGAGTTATTCTGCCTAAGTTAAATTTTGTACTTTTTGCCCAACATGTCTCTCTCCCTGTTGTCTACCCAGACCCTTAACACCCTTTATTTCACGTATGAGACTGTGTATTGCTTTTTGAGTCTGGCTTATTTCAGTTAGTGTAACAATGTATCGTCCCACTTGTCAAAAGGTTGCAGAGGACATGGTTTCCTTCTTTTGAGAGACCCAATGATATCCTATTTACATTGCTCTCTTTATGCATCTGATGATGGACCACTGGGTAGATCTGGCTTCTTGGCTATTGTGAATAACACTGCAATGGGTCTGACTGCTGGTAGCCTCAACAAACAGTTTCCAACAATGAGGCTGCTGGACTTGCGATAATTCAACTTTTCGGCTTTAATGGGGTCTTCATGTGGTTTTCTTAGTGGCTGTACTCACTTGTGTCTCATCATGAGTGCACGGGGTTGCTCTTCCTCCATGTTTTCAGCAGCTCTCATTATCTCTGTTTGTTTGATGATGCAGCCTCTAAGCAGTAAGTGATGTTGTATTCTGGCATTGATTTGTAGTTTCCTGATAAATTAGTGATATTGTGCATTTATTCTTCCCTTTGTTGACCACTTGTGTCTCTTCTTTTGAGAAATTAAGTCCTTTGCCATTTTTTTTATGGTTGCATTTTAAAAACTTATATGCCTGGTATCCACCCCTTAGCATTCTGATTCCGTTGGATTAAGGTCTTTGCCTTTTTTTTTATTGGACTTTTAATTGCTACAGACATTATTCAGCTATGATTACAGATTTGAGATCTACTGTAATGACAGTGACAAGCTTATTGAGTGCACACATTGAGGTTAAGTCAATTACCTAAAGCTGCATAAAGGGCCAGAGGGAAGGACAGGGTCACGACTCACCGACTGTCTGCCTCCAGAATTTTGCTGTAGTACAATCTTTAGAGCCTGGTGTAAAGAGGGCAGGTAAGGAGATAACTCAGTGAGTAAGCTGTATGTAGTGTGACCATGAAGACCTGAGTTCAATTCCCGATGCCTATTTGAAAAGCCTGGAATGGTGGCCCATGCCTAGAATCCCAGCTCTGGGAAGCAGGGACAGGGATCCATGGTACTTACTGGCCAGCCAGTTTAGCCAAATCACAGAAAAAAAAAAAAACAAGTGGATCATTTCTCACCAATGACCCCAAGGTTGACCTCTGGCCTCCTCACATGCACACATAAATGAATGTTCCTTTGTACACACAAACATATATTTAACTTTTGTTGTTATTTTATTATCTCTTTTGAAAATAACATAAAATGAAGTAAACAAGCTTTTCCCATAATAACTTTTTATTTGTAGCACTTGGACGTCTACAGGATTTTAAGAAAAGGTGTGTGCTGAAAAAGTTAAATCACAGGAAGAAAGGATTTATTTGGAAATGATTTTCTTGGTCTTCCCGAGCTAGCCTGGCATGCTTTTCTTGGCTTTGTTTTCTTTCTGTTGCTAACAGAGGAGGAACAGGAGGATGATGTCATTTGGTTTTTCTTCCCCTGCCAAGTCAGTGAAAGAATCAAACAAAAGATATCTCTGATCAAGAAGTACCTTTACTGACAAGTGTTGTTTGAAACACTTTCGTTTTAAAACCGTATTTGGAGGTGGCTAACAACAGAAACATTTGCAAATTGCCTCTGCAGAAGAAACCAGAAGTCTCCCACATCGTGGCCAAGCTGTTCGAGGCAAATGCAGTACTCCAGGGCTCTTCCTTTAGTGCTGATTTCATTAGCCTTTATTTTATTAGGAATAAAAGCTAGACATATTAATAAAACAATAAAAACTAGACTTTGGCTTTATGGCATTCATATATTAAGGTTTACATTGACCATCGGGGAAGGAGTTCATTTAAGGCCGATCAGTTCTAATTCTGTGCCTAGATTCCCAGTTCTGTGACAAACTTTATTTCCTGTAACTCCCCTCGTGGTGTTCAGGTCCACACAGTGATTGCCAATGATGACCAGAAATCCTGTTGTAGGAAACTTGCCATTGTTACAAGGCTGGAGAAGAACTTACTGGAGTTATTGATGGTGTGAGTGGCTTTGTGGGTGCTGGGAATTGAACCTGGGTCCTCTGAAAGGGCAGCCAGATAAGAACAAGATCAAATCCTAAACGTCTGGCATTGGTTTTTAAGTTGGCCATTTACTCCTTAGTTTGCTTTGCTTGTTTTGAGACGATGGCATCTGCTGGCATTCTTGAGGGAGGCCCACTTGAAGACAGGATAAGTCACCTTTCCTAGCTAAAGCCCTGAACATTCGACTGTTGCCGGGAACATCTCCAGCACTGAAAGTGAGACTGAATGAGGGGACAGTCATGGAGTTCTCCTGAAGAAGTTAGGGGTGAGAAGTCAGACCTCCAGGGATGCTAAGGTTTACTGGTCACTGGCTTTCTTGTTAGTGATTTAGATGAACAGGGATGCGTGTTCCAGGTCCTCTTTCATAGTGATGAAGGTGATGCTCTATGTGGAGCTGAGTCAGATGCTCCTGGAAGCTGCCCATAGCCATTTTCCTCCATACCACTCTGGCTTCATGAGGTCACTCGGTCAAATTACACCCCAAGTGCTTGAAATTATAGAATGAATCACAGTTTGTTTTTAATTGCAATTTTTAAATGCCACAATCCTGCTAGCCTGGAGCCAGCAAGAACTGGATGAACTTATGTTTATGTGGTTGTAAGGTCATTACCTGTTTGATTTGGTTCAAAATATCAGACTTACTGGCTCACACTTTTGACACCTAGGACATATACTTTAGATGGTTAGATATTGATATTGTCCCGATTTCGGTTTTGTGGTTCTATGATATACTATCTGAGGAAGTATGTCAGTTTTCTTAGGAAACTAAGGGAATGAATAAGCAGCAAATATAAACACATTATTTTAAATATAAAAGAATATCTGAATGGAAAAAATATTTTTGAAATGGGGTCTCATTTATCCCAGGCTGGCCTTGAACTCCTGATCTCTTGCCTCCACCTCCCAAGTGCACCACCATGCCCATGTAGGATGGACATTTTCTGAATGTTGATTGTGGTCATGGATGGTGGAGCATCTCCTCCAGATGTGTTTATCCCCACTGCTTAGATCTTGGAGAAATTATGTATCTGAGACCCCGATGCCAGTAACGTGGGGCTCTGGCGAGGGCTTTCCTGAGTGGCTGTTGTCTTGCTTCATGTCATTATGTGGCAGAAAGATAGCGGAAGAGCTTGCTAGGGTCCATTTTATGACACAAACTCTGTTGGTGAAAAGCTCTTTTCACCATCACATTATGGGGCTAAGATTTCAACACATGGGTTTTATTTATTTCATTATTTTTTGAGACTGACCTCAAACTTGATGTGTAGATGCAGACGACTTTGAATTTCTGATTCTCCCGTCTCCATTTCCCAAATGCACTACTGCCCCAGGCTCAACACCTGGATTTGAAGAGGATGCAGAATTCAATCCATGGCATGGTTCCTCCAGAAGGGCTTTTTCAGAGACACCCCGCCCCCCCACTTTAGATTCTGGTGACAAATACCTCTTGCCCTTTGAAATTTAAAGGTGATGACAGGCTCCCTGCTCCTGGGGATTTCTCCTGTGCCCCTTCCTAAGGATGCTCGGGACTGTGCAGTGGTGCACAGTCAGTGCTGGGGTACAGGTTGCTGGCTGTTGTCTCTGGGTTAGGGGGTCATGCACTTACCTGTTATCTTTCTCTTAGATCCAAGAGTTGAAGACTGGCTCCTCATGTCCTCGCCTCTGCCACAAACCATCATCCTGGGGCTCTATGTCTATTTTGTCACGTCTCTGGGACCAAAGCTCATGGAGAATCGGAAGGCCTTTGAACTCAGGAAAGCGATGATAACGTACAATTTTTTCATAGTACTGTTTTCTGTGTATATGTGTTACGAGGCAAGTGTCTTCAGTATTCCTAATGGGAAAAGTTTGCCTGAGTCTTGTGTGTATCTGTCAGTATGTTTTTGTTATGACTATGGAGCACTTCCCCCACCCCGCCCCCACCCCCTTTTTTTTTGAGAGTCAAGGAATTTAGAAACTAAGCAGATGTTTACAACAACAAAAACACCAAAATTGCCATGTCTAGATAAAATAATAAACCCAGGGATCTCAGGACAGTTTCTATCATGGATAAGTGAGAAAAAAAAAAAATTGACCTCAGAGATTTGCACGTGATACATGTTAGTTTTTGAGGGAACTCAAACTCAGAGAAAATAATTGATGAACTCAGCGTGATAGCTGGTAAGTAGAGGGCCGATCCCGGAACGCAGGTCCAGCTGACTCCAGAGCTGGTCTTGTCTTTGTAACAATCTGTCCCATCACGGTGGGAGCTTGTGGTTACTCTGTGCTCCAGCGAGCTATACAATGGCCGGCTGTTTAGGTTTTAGAGGCTTGGAGGCAAAAGAGAACATGGACTCATGTGGAATTGTAGGTCATCAAGCCCTGTCCCTTGGTGGAAGAGAAATAGGAACAGACTGAGCCCTTCTCCTCTGCTATTCACGTGTCTCGGCTCCTCACACAGACCTGCTTCTCTAGGTTTCTCTGGTGTATTTCCAACCCTGGCTGTCTTCCTCCTTCTGTTTATTTATTTATTTATTAGCATACCTTGTGCTTGCTCATATTTGGGGTCTCTGAGGAACCTTGCTGGCCTTGCTGGCTCTGTAGCACCAATCTCATTCCTGCTACCAGTGACCTGATCAGATCACTTAAAATCTCTGCTCACCTTTTCTCACAGGCCACTCTCAAGTCCAGCTTCATTCTGCTGCTTGGCACTTCTTCGTTTCTACTACTTGTCCACAGACCACTACTCTGCTGTCCCTTCGAGACTGTGAACAGGTGGCTCCCATGTTCTCAGAGAGAGAATATACATTTGAGAGAGGTTAAGAACATTCTTGGAAGCCAGGAGCCCACGCTGGCTCGTTTTGACCATGTTACTTTTCTTTAGGCTTCAGGTCTCTTCTATTTTTGTTTTTGTTTGTTTTTGGTTTTGGTTTTTCAAGACAGGGTTTCTCTTTGTAGCCTTGGCACATTTCTTGGAACTCACTCTGTAGTCCAGGCTGGTCTTGAACTCAGACAGATCTGCCTGCCCCTGCCTCTTGAGTGCTGGAATTAAAGACTTTTGTTTTTTGTTTTTTGTTTTTTTGAGGCAGGTTTCCTCTATGTAGTTTTGGTTCCTGTCCTGGATCTCACTCTGTAGACCAGGCTGGCCTTGAACTCACAGAGATCCACCTGGCTCTGCCTCTCCTCTTCTGCTGTAATGGCAGGATTGAACTAGTTTTCCTCTCAGGTCCCAGAATGTTCTAGTATTCTCGGGTTCTGTGTTTGACATTGCCACTGTTGTGATGACCCCAAATTATGATTTCTCAAGTTACATATCCAGTAGTAACCAGCTAGTTTTTTGTTCTTGCTTTGTCGATTGCAACATAGAAGAAGGTTAAAAAAAAATATTGGAATCCAAGAGTTTCTGACTTCATGAATACTTGAATTATAGTTTCAGGACTTAACTGACCACTGAACACAACCCATTAACCTTTTCTTTACTAGCCGAGAATAGAGGTAAAACTGTCAAAAACCTTCACAGGCTACTGGTGTGTCCTTAAAGTCAGAATCAGGAAGATGTTAGCTCCACTCTTTTAACTTTAACCAGGGCGTGCGCTCTCTGCTGGCCATAGCACAGCACAGGCCTAGTGTATGGGAGGGAGCAAGATTCTGTCAGGTTCTCAGAGTAGATGCCTCTGCCCGGTATGCTGGGCCAAATGTGAGCAAGGAGGAAGAGAGCCATGCCATCCTGAAGAAATCCAGCTGTTTGCTTGTGGTTGTGTGTGCTACACCCCAGGCACAACTCAGACGGTAATGAGGGAGGGAGCAGGTGAGACCCACAGAGGCCAAGACATGGAGCATCTCTCATTTGCTACAGCTCTTGTTAGTGTTTAGATAGAGCTAGTCATCTAGTGTAAGTAAACAGCTCCTGGGGCTAGGGCAGTGGTTCTCAACCCTCCCAACATGGCGACCCTTTAATACAGTTCCTCATGTTGTGGTGACCCCCCCCAACATAAAATTATTTCATTGCTGCTTCATAACTAATTTTGTTACTGTTATGAATCATAATGTAAACATCTGATATGCAACTCCTGTGAAAAGATCATTTGATGCCCTCCTGAAGGGGTCAGGACCCACAGGTTGAGAATCATTGGGTTGACTATTACATCAGTTGATATGAGTCTGAGCATGACAGAAATGACATTTTTCACTGACTTGAGGGTTTAGAGCACTCACTGTTTCTGTCACACTCCTCTGTTACTTTGAAAAGATCTATTGACTTGATTTTTAGGGCATTTTTTCAAACCATGAATTGCAAATCCTATACTTTTCTGAGTTTTATTGTTCAAGATCTCATAGCTTTTTCAAAACTTATATTATCCTATACTGCAGAGTAGGTGTGCGTACAGAGAAGGGGGATGCATTTTAAATACCTAGTTAAATTTGTTCTTTCTACTTTTTCCTTCTTTTTGCATATTAAAATATCATCTTGGCTGATTTCTGATGGTGGATACCTGTTATCATAGCCCTTAGGAGGCTGAAACAAGAGAGTCATAAGTTTGAGGCCAGCCTGGGCTACATAGCAAAACCCAGTTTCAAAAACTAAACATACCCAGGCTAGAAAGCCTTTAAGTGTGCATTTTTATATTTGAAAGCACACAGCACAGGCCTAGTGTATGGGAGGGAGCAAGATTCTGGCAGTTGCAGAGTGAGAAGTAACACTTGGAGAGAGAGAGACAGAGAGACAGAGAGAGAGAGAGAGAGAGAGAGAGAGAGAGAGAGAGAGAGAGAGAGAGAGAGAGAGAGAGAATGTTATTGTCCCTACCCCAGATCAGCCCAACCATTATATGTATGCATTAATTACAATCAAGCACTTGGCTTTCTTTTTTAGCTACTGTTTTAAAAGATCTTCCCACTATCAAACTAAAAGAATGTCAATATGATCTTTGAATTACAATTCAGACTTATCAACAATAGGCTTTTATTTTTAACACCAGTAGAAGGTCATTTTGTGGGTGTGTTGGAATGACCGTGTGCCAGATTATACTCCAGTTAGTAACAAGAGCATTGTCTTCCCTTATTTGTCTTGTGAATTCCAAGTGCAACTGGTATCAGAGCTATGTATGGTCAGTTTATATGTTAAAGGAGGAGAGAGTATTAGAGCCAGGCACCACCACTTCATACTGGACTTGCCAGCCATGGGTAGGAAAGGCATAGTGGCCATGGGTAGGTTTTTGTTTGTTTAATACTTACTGATTAATTGGGAAGATTTGGAATGGCCAGAAAAAACAGACTCAGAGCCAGGCACTGCCCCTTAAAAGTACATGAGCACACATATGTAGTAGACATAGAAAATATTTGCTAATGAAGCAAAATACTCCCTGGATTTTGCCCTTCACTATGTTAAAGGGATTCTCCTAATGGACAAATTAGCCAGAATGCAGTTCATGTAAATGGTGGCTGTGAAAATGCCAGCTGCCAAGCCTTGCCCCGAAGCATGTTTTGTGTGTCCTGGTTCTCACTGCCTCTTCCCCTGCACTGCCTGCTTACTCAGCTGGTCATGCAACTAGGTGTAGTCCAAACCGCCTCTGCTGTGGCGGTTAGCAAGTTCTTCCTCTTTAACATGCGTGTTTTCCCTTCCAGTTTGTGATGTCTGGCTGGGGTACAGGTTATTCGTTTCGATGTGACATTGTTGACTATTCTCAGTCACCGAGAGCGATGAGGGTGAGTTTCTCTTTGGGGAAAATCTGTAGTTCAAAATCATGGTGAAAAACTCCTTGGACTTTGGAATATTGCATATGAATTCAGAATGAGTGGATGACTCTGTTATCAGATTATATAAATTAGGGGAAAAAGCTAAAATTATAAGAACGAATTAAAGGAGGTCTGGTGTATAAATTCTATAAAATGACAGTGCTGTCTAAATTTCTTGGGTTTCAAAACTTACCTGATTTCTGAAAGATGAGAAATAGAATTTTCATAAGATCTAGCAATTCCACTTCTGGCAATATTCCTAAAGGGGTTGAAGTCAGGGACTCAAATAGATGTCTGTCTACACATGACCGCCACACCATTATTCACAGTGGCCAAAATGTAGAAGCAACCCAAGTGTCCATGGATGGTAAATGGCTAAACAAAATGCGCCCCCTCCAGACACACACAGACATACACACACATACACAAAGACACACACACACATACACACACAAACACAAAGACAGACAGACAGACAGACAGACAGACAGACACACACACACACACACACACACACACACACACACACACACACACACACACAAAGAATACAATATTATTCAGCCTGTAGAAGCTACACCTTGTGTGAGTCTTGAGGACATTGTGCTAACTGGTATATTCATCACAAAAGGACAAATACTACATGATCCAGCTTATACGAGGTGCCCCAAATAGTCACACGCCTAAGACAGAGGATAAATAGAATGATGGCGGGGCTGGAAAGAAGAGGGAGATGGGAAATTATTTTGCAATGAGTATAGTCTCGCTTTTTCAACATGAGGGAGTTCTGCGGACGGCTTTGTAATGGTTGTAGAGGGATGTAAATGAAATCAGAGCCACCAAACTATACCTTAAAAAAATTGACTGGGATGGTAAATTTTGTTATGTGTTTCTAAAACCATATTTTAAGTAAATGTCTCATCCGTATTGAATAAATAAGTTCTTATCTGTGTGTATTTCCCCAGATGGTGCACACCTGCTGGCTTTATTACTTCTCCAAGTTTATTGAGCTGTTGGACACTGTGAGTATGTGGTAACTGATGTCTCACGGAAGCAATAAACTGCTGGTGTGGCCGTCACATACCTTGGCTTATCTCCCTCCCTTGGCTAGCCTACTGTTACCTTTCTTTTCCTTTAATTCCCTGTGTGTTTAGAAAGCTCACTCTCCAGCATGTCACAGCCTCTCACTACAGTTTTAAAAACATGTAGGTATTACCTGAGTGCGATACACAGGGTCACTGCCACTGACTCTACAGGACTGCACACCTCGATGTGGATGGTGGCAGTTCTTTAGGAAGCTGTTCCCAAAGCAAGGAGCCGAGACGGTGTTACCTTGCACCAAAACACAGTGTCCACCATACTCTTGTAAGACACTTAGGCATCACGATTGGCAAACTCCTGGCAAAGTGTGGTGTCACCATGGGGTGTCACACAAACACTATCTCCAGCTGCTCTTCTGAAAGCTGAGCTTGCTGGGCCCTCGTTCCCTCTGCTTTGGGTCCTAGTGAGGGTCAACTCTGGACCTTGAGTGATCGGGTTCAGGGGTTAATGTGCTCTGAAAGTGGAAAGCCAAGAGCTTTAGTTTCCTGCTAGCATAGGAAAGCTATGCTCGGTTTACTGACAAGTGTGTCTGGAACACACACCACCACACTGTGTGTCAGAAATGTTCACACTTGACACCCTTAGTTGACTCAAAACATAAAAATGTTAGGTTTGAGAAGGGACTTTGGAGGATTTTAAAAATCCAGGGCTTCTCAAATTTTAGCCTGCATTAAAATCACCTAGAGGAATCTCTGAACTCAGGAGGCTGAGGCAGGACCACAAATTTGAGCCCAGCCTGGCCTACATAGCAATAGCCTGTCTTTAAAAAGAAAAGAAAGGAAGAAAAAACAAAGCAAAACAAAACATGGAGGACTTGTTAAAGCACAAACGATGCTTGAACTCCCTAGCGCCTCGGATTCAGTAGGTCCTGGGTAGAGCTCGGGAATTCCCTTTTCTAACCGTTTTTCAGATGTTCTTTGAGAAGCTACTTGCTGTGGACTCCCGGTCCTCAGCATTCAGGTACCTTACAATTACACGCATCAGGAACAAAACAGTACACACAGGACCCTACCTCTTGAGAGCCGACGCCTGATGGTCTGGAGTAGGGACTATACACATGGGTATTTTTAAACTCTGTTTTCATATTGTAACTTGCAGCCAGGTTTGGGAACTACCGTTCTAGTTCAGAACCCTCACTCCCGGGGGTAAACATGGACCCAAGAAGTTGAGTGGCTTCCCCCAGAGACCGGCTGCGGTGAGAAGAGGACCCCTGTTGGAAGTCTATGACCCTATGTTGCACCAGGCTGGGTTCTTCCATGTGCATAAGCAAATGCGTTTGGCTTGGAGGACTCTGCTTTGCATATTCTCAGTTGCAACTTCCATAAAGAAACTGTTTCCGCCTTGAGGCCTTCCAAGTTTTCCTGACACAGTAATGCTTTGTGTTAGGCTCTGAATTTTTAAAGTCTAACTTCACCCTGGTGCTGTGAACTAGTCCGTTAGCGCATTCTTTGACACCCTCCTCCCCCACACAACTCTGCTTTCTCTCCCGTAGGGAGCCAACACTGGGCATGCGCAATCACAATGGTACCTTTGTTGCCTTTTTATTTATTTATTTATTTATTTATTTATTTTATGCAGCTCTGCTTTCTTGTCCACAGTATTTTTAGGATTAACTCTTCAGGACTTTCAGCATTTGTTTTTCTTTGGTAATACAATAGTATTACTTTTTTTTTGTTCTTCCAAGTCCACTTTCAGTTTGACTAACCCTTATCCAAACTGGTAAGATGTGTTAGAGAGAGCAATGTTGAATGAGATAATTTCAGTCCTAAGAATTATGGCTGAACTTCTGGCTGTCATGTAGTTCAAAACTTAATGAGTTTTTTTTAAATTAATTAATTAATTCATCAATTAATTATTTTTTGTTTTTGTTTTCTGAGACAGGGTTTCTCTGTGTAGCTTTGCGCCTTTCCTGGAACTCACTTGGTAGCCCAGGCTGGCCTTGAACTCACAGAAATCCGCCTGCCTCTGCCTCCCGAATGCTGGGATTAATTTAATTTATTTTTTTATCAATAGCATTTCTTTCAATAAATTCTGACCAGAGTTTTCACTATGTTTGCTTTTTAAATCTGTATAAAACTTCTCACCTTCTTATTGGCTCTCTCCTGATTACTGTACCATGCCCAAGTTCAAGCATGCTGTTAGCCTTTGAACTGCGCCCTGGAGAACCAAGCTACCCCTGTGTACACCCCGTAAAGCAGCCCATAGGAAGCCAATTGTGAAATTGTTTGCTCTTTACCAATAATTTTGTAACAATAAATTATTGCATGGTTTTTATGAACTTGATTTTCTTTAAACTATTTCAGGTCTTTTTTGTTCTGCGTAAGAAAAATAGCCAAGTGACTTTCCTTCATGTCTTCCATCATACAATCATGCCATGGACCTGGTGGTTTGGAGTCAAGTTTGCTGCAGGTAGAAAAGGGAGAGCTGGGATCATGTGATCTATAAGTGATGACATTTTCGTGTGCTACAAACACAAATTCTGCTCCTAAATGTAATTTATAAGACTTTTAAAAAAAAATCAAAGAGCCATTTTGGTTAAGCTGCTGACTTTGGAATTATCACCTGAAACACAAGCATAGGACTCTTAGATTCCCCACTCCAAGTCTTCAGACGTGAAGACTTTTGAGCAAGACCTTCTATGCATATTCTTTCGTTTTGTTTAGGTTTTATTGTTTCCCTTTAGAGTTCTATTACATGTTTTCAATTAAATAGGTTAAAAAAAAAGATAAAATATCGAAAGCCTTGGATCCATTGATATCTACTTAAATAATATTCCTAATTTGTTCACAGGAAGTGAGAACGCTATCTCCAGTTCTGTTTTGTTTGCCTTCAATTCCTGATAAGCGGCACACCCCATCTTAATCTGTTCTGTGTTGCTATTCAGATTACCAGAGGCTGGTTGGTTTATAAAGAAAGGAGGTCTGCTTAGCTTGTGGTTTTCCATGCTGAAAGTCCAAGGTTGGGCAGTATTATCTGTTTGACCTCTAGGCAGGTCTAGCAGTATAACATAGCATCATAGCAGAACCAGCGAAGAAAGGAGGGAGAGAAAGGGGTGGGGCAGGGAGAAGTGAGCAAAGGAACAGAGACTGAGAACAGGGATGCATAGCAGGAGACGTGGGAAAGTCCTGATTTATAATCTGAGGTAGTTGACATAATCGCCTCTCACTAAGCTCCACCTCTTAAGGGGCCCATGACCTATCGGCCCAGTTGCACTGGAGACAAAGCTTTTGGCACATGAACATTTATGAATAAACCACATCCAAGATGTGGCAAACAACATGGAAACAACTTTAAAGAGGAGCCAGATCACGATCACTCAAGTTCCCACAGCAGTCTACCATAGGACACAATATTCTGTTTATGCTTTTCAGGTCAGAGATAGTTTAAACCAAAAGCTTGAGCCTAAGTGTCTGCTTCATTTTGGTTTTCTATTTCTGAACACCTAGAATTGGAAAAAGTAGGCAGGAACTTTATTCTTTCATAAAGTTCCAAAGAAACAAAGTCTTCAAGCATGGATTTCCAGGTTAGCAAACTTTGCTGTAAAAATGACTTATCCTGTCTTTTTTAACATCCAGAAGTCACGGATGCCCACAGTTGTAAACCTTTATTATTTGATTCATCTGAAGGTTTCTTCTTTTTGTTTTCTCTCCACTGCATATTGGGCCCCTCAGGTCTCCTAAGTGAGGTGCACTAATGTCTTACTTATATTGATGAAAAACTGGAAACCCTAGGGTAGCTATGATTTCAATACCCTCTCCTAGGGTGGTTACAATGTCTTGTGTGTTTAAAGGCATGAAAAGAACATGATATAGAGAAGCACTTGTGCAAGCGTTCCCATTAACCACGTGACTGCTAATGATAGACAAAGATGACTGTTTTCCTTTTTAAGATGTTAATAGAGGTGTTCTCACACCCTGTAGCTCTATTTCTGTCTCTTCTGTAACACCAGCATCATCAGCCTTCCATATCCATGGGCTCTGCATCCATAGAATCAGCTAACCATACATCAAAACCAAGGAAGAAAAACGGCTCCCGTCCCGAATCATGTACTGACATTTTCCTTGACATTTTCCCCTAAGCAATACAGTACAGAACAGCTTCCATTACATGCACATGGCTTCGTATCATAAAGTCTGTGGGAGCATGTGCACAGGTTTTATGCATACAATCCACCATTTTCTGTAAGGAGCTTTGACTATCCACAGACTTGGCTATTACCAGGGAGTTTTGAAACCTCCCTCTCATGAGTCTCAAGGAACAGCTATACTATATCACAACTCTGAAGAAGAAATTGGAGAAAAAAATTGGAAGACAGTACTCCAATTTTTTTGTTTGAAGATACCCAAACCAATGTGTTCCCCTCAGCTTCTTTATCGTTCTCTGTGGTTTCCCATCTTTCCGTTTGAATAGCTGGCAATTCCACTATGGGAAATATATTTTATTTAAAGAATGGAATCGAGTGGTTTTCTCACCTTTAGTTGAATCTGTTCATGGTCTAGCGTCCATTTCAAAACAAGTAATACTTCCAAGAAATGCAGATTCAAACAAGGATGACCTCAGGTTTGGAATATTCCATGTCTATGGATATCAAGCCCTTGGTCATAGTGTCTTTACTCATATTTTAATTCCCATCTCCTTTAAAGAATGGTCAAGGTAGAAAGAGAACGTTTGGGGGTTGGGGGATATAGCTCAGTGGTAGAGTGCTTGCCTAGCAAGCACAAGGCCCTGGGTTTGGTCCTTAGCTCCAAAAAAAGGAAGAGAACGTTTGTGTCTGTGGTGTGTTCTCTGAGCTGGCAGCTGTGCTTAGTCTTGGCTGTGGGGTTCTCGTCCACAGGCCTCACTTCTTGCACTGCCTTTGTGGTGGTGGACCCAGCAACACGTTCTGTTTCCAGAAGTGTGGATTGGCCAGAGCTGTGTTCCTAGAACGAGCTGGTCTGTTTAAACTAATCTTTGCAAATGCTGGAGCACAGATGATCTCTGCCTAGTGTTTGATTTCTGGGTTGCCTCCTGTACTCTCTCCTGGGATAATAGCAACCCAAATTTCCCTTGGAATAAGAGGAAAATATTTTCATGGCAGGTTTTTTCTATTAACTATGTAAATATCCCCTTTGGGAAATGTAGGAACGTTATTATAATTACCCAGGTGATTCTTTTATTTTCTCAAAGCCAAAAGAGGTGATATTTGAGGGAACTAATTGTAACCCATTCTGAGATGCTTGCTTTTCAGGCTCATTCTTGTAAAGAAATCAACACTATACTTGAAAAGCCTTCCAAGGAGAAAAGTAAAAAGCATTGCTAATTAAAATGTAGTCTTGTGAACAAACTTACTACAGTAATATGTCAGAAAGCAATCAGAGAAAATAAGCAAGCTGAATTTCATTTGGCAGCTTGTTTTGCTCAGCAACTGTTCTTTAACTTAACCCTCTTAGCTAATCCCTAATCCATGCTAATCCCTGCATAAGAGCCTCAGGTTAGTGCATTTAAATCAACGGTTCTCAACCTTCCTAATGCTACAACCCTGTAGTACAGTTCCTCATGTTGTGATGAAATTATTTTCATAAATAATTTATAAAATTACTTTTGTTGCTACCTCACAACTATAATTTTGCTACTGTTAGGAACTGTGATGTAAATATCTGATGGGCAGGATGGTCTTAGGTGACCTCTGTGAAAGGGCTGTTAGATGAGTAGGGGTCCCAACCCACAGGTTGAGAACCACTGATTTAACCGAGGGTAACATGGAGAAAGTGGTGTCTTAGTGAGGAAGGCTCTGACACAGGCCCCTTCTGAAAGCTGAGCTGCAGTTCTTGTGTGTTCTTGCTGGACACAAATGAACACGCACAGTCTTCCCTTCCATTCCAGGACTCAGCCTGCCTCCTGAGCTATTATAGGATTAGGCAGCACCTCCATTGTTAGTTACCCTAAAAAGGGTGTGCCCCATCCCTTAAATTTTATGCAGTTTTCTTTTGGGGTAAAAAGATTAATCCGAATGTACATAATAAAACCTGAGAGGACAGTGACATGCCTCATGAATGGTGTTGCTTCTGAAATGTGTGATAATTAAAGAATGAACTGCAGGTTTTTTAAAGTCTGTGAAGTACAGGATAGCATGAGGCTTTGACGACCATGACCTAATTATTTCAAGTGTGTTCTTTGATGGGAATACTTTAGCAATAATAGTATCTAGAAACATTCAGAATTACTGCAATTATGAATATTATTTTAAAATAATGGCTCAGTTGGCAAAGCCTCTTGCCTCCAAGGCCAAGCCTGATGGCCGGAGTTTGATTCTCAGAACTCACGTGGTAGAAGAAGAGAACCAACTGCCAAGAGTTATCCTCTGACCTCCACATGTGTGCTGGGGAATGCATGAACACACACACACACACACACACACACACACACACAAACACATACACATACACACACACACACACACACACACACACACACACACACACACACACACACGAATTTACATAAAGTAATTGATTCTGCTTTGTGCCTGTTTTATAATGCTTTTTTCCACAGACAATTCAAAGAGACCATAAACTAGTTGCAAGTTTTAGGTTGTTTCTGGAATTGAAGACTTGAGAATTAAGGAAATGAATTATTTTGTAGAAAAACTTCAATTCCAGGTCAACTTTACCATGCACAATGCAGATTTATCTAGGTTGAATATCTCAGGAAAGAAATCCTAGAGAGAAATTTGGGGTTTTTTCTTTCTTCACTATCAGACAAACCCCTGCTGTCCCTTCTATCAAGGACTGTTAGAGCTGAAGGCAGCGGAAATGCTCTTTTCTTACATTCTTGGGTCCTTTGCCACTCTTCCTAATTAAAGCTGGTAAAATTAAAAGAGGAAAACATAATCAAATGGGGGCAGTCAATAAAAAAGGATGGCTTAATTGTCAATAACTATTTATTTTGAAATCACAATAATTGATGATAGCAGATTTAGTGTAGCTTACTAATGACTTCCAATGGTTTCCTGACAGAGTGTTTGTGGTACTAAAAATACCTAATGCACATTATTGCGAGTGTGGAAGAGAAATTTGATTCCACACAATGATTATGTCTGTAGCTTTACTCATGAGAGCCCAAATTAGAAGCAACCCAAATGTCTTCCAATAGGAGAATGGGTAAATATTGACGCATTTGTATGGCATAATGCTTAACAATAGGAAAAAGACTAAGTATTGGTGTGTACACCAGCATGCCAGAAACTCAAAGCCATTGTGTTGTACGAAAGGAGGTAGGAATAAAAGAGTCTGTGCTGTGTGGTTCTATCTCTGTGAAATGTATTAACAGGCAAAATTAATAGTTGACGATAGAAAGCAGGTAAAGGTCACCTTAGAGGGATGCATTCATGAAACAGCACAAAGAGGCCTTGCTGGTGTTGAGTACTGTGTCTCGATCTTGGTGGTGGGTGTGGAAATAAGTAGGTTCTAAGTATGTGAAACATCTTAATTTGTACATGTACGATTAAGAGAATGTGTTCACCTTATAAATGTTAGCCTTCACTAAAAATACATTTTGATTCTTACTAAGCAATGTAGCCTTTCTAAGAGATTGACTTAATTTTTTTTTTAAAGTAAACTCGAACCGCAGGAGAATTTTAAGGGTGAAGCATAACCAACGGCTACATGCTAACTGATTTTGTAAGGTTTCTGTTTTGCATTGTTCTAATTGTTCTATTGAACTAGTCTGATGGCTGCTTCACGGGACTGAGGTTTCCTATGTATTCTACTTCCTACTAAAATTAGAGAAATGATGATACTTATATCTTAGGACAAATGTGTCTGATTTTAAGGGACAAGGGGCCATTTAACAATAACCTCTTTTCTTTCAGGTGGTCTGGGAACGTTCCATGCCTTTTTAAATACAGCTGTGCATGTAGTCATGTATTCCTACTATGGATTGTGTGCCATGGGACCAGCCTACCAGAAGTATTTATGGTGGAAAAAGCATTTGACATCTTTACAGCTTGTGAGTAACTGTTTTTTTTTTAAATATGAAACAAAACTGCAATCACATGTTTTCTCTGTGAGTTAGGAGTCTAGATGAGTCTGGAACCGTCTATGAAGAAATAGGATGTTTGTCTTCTGTGGGGTATGCGTCACTGTTTGCACTTGGTCAGAAGCTCTG